>NC_092653.1:20567200-20903199 GCF_032118995.1 Asterias amurensis | reverse complement strand
ACAAATTAAATGATGATTGTTTACCATTTTATGTGCCTCTCATGGAGTTGAAAAAAATATTATATTTTAATCTCCCCTTGTAACTTCAAACTACAGAGTGGCGGCTTAGTTAATTTCCAGAAACAAAAACCAGCAGCTATGTATAAAAAAAAAAAATAAACACGACTCAGCACTTAGAGATTACCCCTGCAGTAAAATGGTATCGTCTGGCGGATATTCCCGTTCGTTACGAAATCGGGTAAAAAAAAAAAAATTTACAGTTAAAAAATTAAAATACAATTTTTCCAACAGTTTGAAAGAAAGTGATTTAGATGTATTTGACACAGTCTTTTACATATATATATTAGTCGGAATTTAGTGCTACCATGAAAAAGTGGTGTCCCCATACAGTTGTTATCCCACTACGCCTTTTACTAAAGGCAATTGCCTCCATCCAGACCATGCCCCCTGGCCTGGTCATTGTCTTATAGTTATTGGTGCTCTTGAAATGCTCTGTGCTGTCTGACTCTGTCTGACAGTAGGGAGGTCGACGGAAAGGCCTCAATCGTGATTTGTGTCTGTTTGAACACGAAAAGTGCTTGTGAAAACTCACCCAAAAGACATCATTTAAGTGCGAATTTTGATGTACAAAAACATCTGTGGTTAGCTGAAGACATTTCCTTTCACAATTAAGAAGTTTTTTCTCGATTGATTGGAATTTTAAATGAAAAACACAGAGATGAAAATAAGAAAATTAGTGCGTAACAGAGAGCCCATTTTTGGTCGCGGAAAACTCAATCGATTTGTGTCGAAAATGGGTTTTTTAAAGTGAGCCCTCTTGTGGCCTCGATAGCCTAAGGTCACGTGGGATATGTTGATATTTGTGTAGAGGAAGGTCTGAGGAATTGATAGGTACCAAATTTAAAAGAATTTGATTGATATTTTAAACTGTTTTGATATCGTTCATTTTATTTTGTTACCAAGAAGTTGAGGTTTTACACATAAATTTACATAAAAAATCCTCAATTTCTCAAATATGGAAACTACAAAACCTATACAAAACTCATATTTTCTGAAATCTTATACCTTCGTGATCATGTGCATATCTTTGTTTCTTTGCTCATAGCTGCGCATTTAAGATTTAGAGGAGGGGTCCTGACAGATTCTTTTGCAGCCTATGGACTTCAAGTTTTGAAGCTGTCCACACGGGGACATTTTTTTGACAATTGACATAATTTTGACAATGGTCTGACAGACAAAAACAAAGTACAAAAATACATTAAAATATAATATCTTCGCAACCTTTAAAAATAAATGATTGATTTTACTACCATTAGATTACGTTTGAGATAAGCTTTCCAATGGTAACAAACTTGTTTTTTTTTCGTAAAAAAAAATGGAAAACCCGTCGACCTCCCAGTCAACTCGGTCCGAAGTCAACGCGGCCCCAATTCAACTCGGTCCCAAGACAGGGAAGCTTTGCACGGGCCCGGGCGCGGGGGACCACAACTCAAGTTATTTGAACAATATTATATTTGTTTTTATTTTCGACCAAACATTAATTTCCTTAATAGCTTTAGTTTTTTACTTAGTAGATTTTTGAAACTATTTGTCATTCTTATAAGTTGGTTTGAAAGATTTCTTCATAATTTAACCAAACATTAATTTCCTTTCTTTATTTTTAATAATTATGCAATTCGTGCTGTTTTTATTATTTAATTTTAAATGTAAGTTACTGGAAAAGAAATTAAAGAGGATTCAATTATTAATGTTTGTCAATTAATGAATTGTTAAGAGCCATACAGAAAACAATACGATCTGGTTGAAAGCAAAGAGACATTTTTTTTAGTTGAAATTTATTGGCCAACACAAATTGGTAATTTTCAATCGGTAATTTTCAATGTTGAATACAGAAACAAATGGGTTTTGAAGGAATCGAATATTATACCCCGAACATCAGTGCACACTATCTATCCCATTTCATGTACAAAGTCAAAGGACATATTTTTTTCCAATTCAAAGAAAACATACAATTACTTCCTGTCAACCATACGGACCGAGTAAACCATACGGACCGAGTTGACTTTGGACCGAGTTGACTTGGGACCGAGTTGACTGGGACTGAGTTGACTTGGGACCGAGTTGACCCATAAGCGACCTCCCTACTGACACTGACAGTGACAGTACAGTAGAAATTTACAATTTCCTTAGAGTATCGTAGCGTCATACGTTATCGACCCTCATATATTTTCGAGGAAATTATACCGCGAAATTGTGCAAGCTGCACCGGTGACAGAAGCTATGCAGTTTACTCACGGTCTGTATTTTCATCAGGCTTAATCATGCTGAAAATAAACTTTCCTGTCGTTGGTTTTATGCTCAAACATTTATAAAATGATTAATTTTTGGTACTAATCACTAGTGCATTATTATGAAAACATTCACATGAGTCAAAGAAACACCATCCAACCTCGAAAGTTCAAAACAAAATTACTATCTGCTAGATTGAGTTTCATTCTGCTTTAGTCACAAGATGGATCACGTGAGGTGGATACTATTTGGGATTCTACGGTGTGCAAATGTGGGGAAAATATTAAAATATTTTAAGTGAAAATGACAACAATTTTTTTTATTTTATTTACTGCATACTGTAATAAATTCCGATAAGCGTAATAAATATTAAGTCTACATTAAAGAGAAAATATCATAGATTGGTTTCCTGAAACCAAACATTACTGGTCTGAAATGGGGGAAAACGGATTGTTATGAAGTGTGTGTGCTTCAAGGGGGGTGGGCTGTTTTACTTTCATGCCTTATGATATCTCTGGATTCTAACATAGATTAGTAGCCATAATGCCTTAGGACAAAAATGTAATTAAATTTGTTAAGTAGTAATTGAAAAATACTTTTGATTTATTTTGCACGTCATACTAGCTTTTGACTATTCAATAAAATACCAACCAATGAAAGGTGTGAAAACATATGACGTTGCTCAAATGTCGTGCATGCATAAGCACTGTTAATGGCGGACTGTCTCTCGCAACGTAAAACCAAAACTTTAAAAATTTCAACACACCATGAAGTGAAAGTGTTATTGTTAAAAAATTTGATAGATGATTTGAAGAAAAAAATATTTAGTTTTTGATTGTGAACAATTTTCCTGTTATCCTACTGAAAACACATGACACCAGAACGGTGACCAGGATAGACCATCCCATAGGATGCCTTTTTATCAAGGAAGCAGCCTATAATAATGTGACGAAAATGTCCCCAGAAATTTGTCATTTTCGTCAGGCTTACCTTTGAGCTACTCTATTTTAGATGTACTATATTTTCAGCATTTATTTCCATAATTTTAACTGGATTTCGAGGTATTTCCGAGGTATAAATTCACTGGTGTGTAGAGAAGACATTGTACACACGTGTGTTCTATATAAAGTACACATGTCAGATACTGTTTATATTAAATCCAAGATGGCGACTGCCGTTGGTTGTTCTTAACTTCGCTGTGATTGGTTGGAAGCTGGTAGATAATTTTCTAGTTTGTGAATAGCCACAAAAACACCTTACTTTATGAGTGTAGATTTACAGTTTTTCATACTGAACAAGCTTTTATGGTTTTGGTGCACATTGGAATGAAACTTTTCCGGTGGTTAAATTAAGTAGAAAAACGAGGCAGATTATCGTCTGCACAGTGTTCAGTAAGGCTCATTAATATTCATGAGATGATGTCATACTATTTTTATCAATGAAAGTAAGGTTTGTTTTTATGCATTCTCGAACTTTATGAATGGATTTCTTAGGAACTAAGTTTGCTTAATTAATTAATTCTTTTATTTAGTGGAAAGGATAATTACCAGAGAATATTTTGGCACTTTCATTTAGAATCAAACTGTATAAATATGTGATTCTGAGCTGTTTTGTAACAGTTATGTGTAAACCAATTTTGCTCTCGCCGATTTTTAGGGGCGTGGCGTAATTACTATGCGTGAGAACTTTTCTGTGCGTATGGCGCGTAGTTCAAAGAGTATAAATAGAGCAGATTTTAGTGAATTTTGGCTAACTCCCTTGAATCGATCCTGGCCTTGACCTTGACAGTTGTGTATAATCGTATTGCTGATCTCTTAAAGTATTGTTTGTTGGATTGCTCCGCTGAGTCTGAGAAGTGCATAAACACAGGTATGTGGAGTTCTGTTTATAAACTTTAAGACAGGAAACAATGTGGATTTTTGTGAATAATTAAACTAAATATTCACCGATTTATTTGCCATTTTATGAGATGCTAATTTGGGGAGCTGTGGAGCCAAATAGTCACTGAGGAGCTTTGGCGTTAGATGTCATATTGCATTATTGGGGAGCTTTAGAGGAGTTCTGGAATTTATAGATTAAATATTGGGGAGCTTCATGGTAACTTATTAGAGGAGCTGTGCAGTCAGATAATTATTTTAGCAACTGTGGAGCTATTTAAGGAATTACGTTAGAATTTCTCGAGGAGCATTCTCGAGGAGCCACGAGAGTTCGAGGAGCTGAACTCGAGGAGCCATTAGGATTGTGTTAGATGTGTAGATAATTAATTGTAATTAGTAAAGGATAATTATTTACGGACTGTGGAGCTATTTAAGGAATTACGTTAGATTTTCTCGAGGAGCATTCTCGAGGAGCCACGAGAGTTCGAGGAGCTGAACTCGAGGAGCCATTAGGATTGTGTTAGATTTGTAGATAATTAATTGTAAGTAGTAGAGGAGGATATTGGAGCCAATCACTTGGTGTGTTGTATATTACAAAGCTCAAGTTTATCTGATCAGACAAGGAGTAGACAGTTCCCTTATAATTTTCATCGCTCGTGGATTCGTTTGGATTGGATTTTGTTGAAGCTGCAAAGCGCAGGACCCTTTCAGTGTTTATAGTTAGAGTGCATTTTGTTGAAGCTGCAAAGCGCAAGATCACTCGGAGCAGTGGATATTGTATGGTTGGAGCCTGGTATCACTGTAGTTTATTATAGGTTTAAATAAGTGCATTTGGTTGAAGCTGCAAAGCGCAGGATCACTTGGAGCAGTGGATATTGTATGGTTGGAGCCTGGTATCACTGTAGTTTATTATAGGTTTACATAAGTGGATTTTGTTGAAGCTGCAAAGCGCAGAATCACTTGGAGCAGTTGGATATTGTATGGTTGGAGCCTGGTATCACTGTCGTTTATTATAGGTTTAAATAAGTGGATTTTGTTGTAGCTGTAGAGCGCAGGATCACTTCGATTATAGTAGTGGATATTGTAGGTTGGAGCCTAGTATCGTTTAAGTTTTAACGTGTTTAAGTAGAGGATTTGCAGGTGGAAGACCAGTAAATTTAGAGGATTCATTTGGGAAATATAAGAGAACTGATAAACCCTGGCTTGTAAATATTGAGTGATGTAAATAATAATTTGGTGAAGTGGAGAGTCAAATAAAACAGTTATTGCTATTTTGCAGAATTTAAATCATCTTGTGTGCCGATTTAATGATTTGGTTTTATCCTCTTACTTGGTCATATATTTTGACGACGAACCCTAGTCTACCAACTCGATAATCTAAACCGGTGAGGCGGAACTCCGGTGGTTTAGGCCTTTAAATTTTCCGCCTGGTGGCAGCGCTATTGAAGACGACCCGTGAGAGGACTTTAGGTCAGACGAGGTCTACATTTCCGCCACAATAATATGATGAATAGCAGAATAGTAGGGAGGAAAATGCCTTCTTTCTTGGTTTGCCATACAAATTGATGACAAATCATTGATGTACACTGCATTTAATAATTACTAGTGGAGTAAAGTCTGACCGCTTACCCTTCCATACAGTGATCGCATGCCGAGACACTTCTCTGAGTCGAGATTACCTGAAGTAGTCTGCTGCCACCAAACGTCCCAAAAGTCCCACATTCAAAACCTTTCTTTTGTTGATAAACAAACCGCATTGGTTGAAATGGTCGGCCGAATGTTAGTAAAACACTCAATCGTATGGACAGATGTTTTAACAAAATTCAAAATTTTCTGCAAACTTTCAGTTAAATAAAATACCTCCCATAATTACTCGTTCTGTTTTCAACAAAATCATCACAACTTTAAAATATTTTGTGTACATTGTTACATAACAGTATAGTGCTGTTTTTGATTTGCATTTATGGCTTCCCATAGTTGTCCAACATGGGCTGTCAAAAATTCAGACTGTGTGACGCCCTCTCTCGAGCGAAGCTGTGATGTTGCAATAATTAAATAGGCCTAGATGTTAAATTTGCTTCGGAGACAAAGAATATTTTGGTTTTTACCCAAACACCGATGTGTGTTTGCAATATATACTCGGTACTTTCCCGAGTCATGTAAAAAAATATTACAGGCATGCTACCCACGACCCTTGCCATTCTAGTGCAAGGTCTTGCTCTATCGCGATACCAACTATATCATAGAGCATGGAGGACTAATCTATTCCTCCATGCATAGAGGCAGTTTTGGCAGCGAGTACCGAAACGATCATAATAGATGTTTGCATCGGAATTAAAGGAATATATAAATTTGGTTTTTACCCATACACCGATGTTTTTTTTAAATTTATATATACTCGGTACTTTCCCGAATCCTGTGAAAACAAATATATCACAAGCATATTACTCGGATGGGATTCGGACCCACAACCATTGCATTTCTAGAGCAGAGTCTTATTACCGACTAGACTACCGAGATTGCCAGGTAGAGCGGAAGGATCGAATCCTGAGTTTTGGCAGCGGGTATTGCAACGATATATACGCCCCCTCCCCCCGCCCCCCCCCCCCCCATATTTTTGACCAGCTCAACTGTTGCACTGCGTGCCGCATATGGGCATCACCTACACTGGGGGGAACGGATGACACCACTTTCTGAAGGATGGGGGATGGGCCGGGGGACACTATATCAAATGCCCCATACCCCCTCAAAAAAGCCTAAGATTGCAACAAAGAGCATCTAATGCATGTTTTTTCCGGACCCCACTCCGTAAAGCTTGATTGCTCATCGTTGACAGATTAGCACATCCCACTTAAAGGCAGTGGACACTATTGGTAATTACTCGAAATAATTATTAGCATAAAACCTTTCTTGGTGACGAGTAATAGGGAGAGAGGTTGATGGTATAAAACATTGTGAGAAACGGCACCCTCTGAAGTGCCATAGTTTTCGAGAAAGAAGTAATTTTCCACGAATTTGATTTCGAGACCTCAGATTTAGAATTTGAGGTCTCGAAATCAACCATCTAAACGCACACACCTTCGTGTGACAAGGGTGTTTTTTTTTTCTTTCATTCATATCTCGCAAGTTCGATGACCGATTGAGCTCAAATTTTCACAGGTTTGTTATTTTATGCATAAAATGTTGAGATACACCAAGTGAAGACTAGTCTTTGACAATTACCAATAGTGTCCACTGCCTTTAAGTTGGAGGGAAAAGTGTGTGCCCCCCCCCCCCTTTGGGTGACACACTCAATTAGTGTCCCCATGTCTTTGAACATCTTTATCCTGAAACTCGCAAGTATTGCAGTCAGTGTGTAAGACCAAACCCTGTGTCTTGCTGAGGGGGCGGGGGACACGTCCCCGGCCCCCTTTTTGAGGGGACAAAATATCTAACCGTCTTCATCATGTGGCTCAAGGCTTATTCAATGTTTGTTTCGTTCACTTTGCCTTTTAATGGCCTAATATTGCACCACAGAGCCTATATAAAATAAAATGCAACATTTTCCCGGGCCCTAAAGCGGGCCTGTAAAAAAAACGCCGTAAAGCCTTCAAACTCGCATGCTCCCTCTTTGGCCGATCTGCCCCCTAAAATGTGTGTCGAAGATGAAAGTTGACCCCGAAAGGTTCTACTGCTTTATGTTCTGTTTCATTCATTATCCCTGTTATTGGCCGAAGATTGTCATCAGGGGTCGATTTCACAAATAGTTAAGACTAGTCCTAACTTAGGACCAATCCTATAGGAGATATACAAATTGCATGGATAGTCCTAAGTTAGGACGAGTAACTGGTCCTAACTCGAGATAAGACTAGTCCTAAACTTTTTGTGAAATCCACCCCTGCTCTAATAGATTTGCCCCACCCCCTAAAATATCTTGTCTGGATCCATCGTGTACAATAATGCTGGTGATGATTGGGATGGGATGAACCCCGTCTGGGCATTAGGCCCTCCAGAAATAATCTGGATACGAAGCTTTAAAATTGAGTTTTTATTTGATTTGTTTAGATACAATTACCAATAAAGAAAAATGGTGCATTAAACTTTAAATTCCAGCATCTGAGAGGGGGGCACATCGCCCCTCGCACCAGAGAGCATCTATGGCCCTAAAGCGGGCCCGGAGCCACGCCGCACTAGATTTCTCTCTAACTCGCGGCATGCTCACTCTCAGACAGACCCAACCCCCCCCCCAAAAAAAAAAAAAATTTGTGTCATAGATTCGCACCTGAGGATGCTGTTTAATAAACCAAAAAGTTCTACTGCTGCTCACATTTTAAAGGATGTGTTTTCTGTTTCATTCATATTATTATTGGCCTAAGATTGCACCATCACAGAGCATCTAAAATGCATGGGTCCGGACCCATACCGAGGGTCTGATCATTAATTATTATTTGTTGAGATGAAAAAGCCGTCTGAAGGTACACATTTGGTAATTACTCAAAACAAATATTAACTTCAAACTGACTTGATAACGAGCATTTGAGAACTGTTGATAGTATAAAACAGTGTGATAAACGGCTCCCTCTGAAGTAGCATAGATTTTGAAATAGAGGTAATTTATCAGTAAAATAATAAAAGACTTCTAGCTAGAAGTCTTTTATTCCTATCTGAAATCACACAAACATGTCCAACAATGGTGTTTTTTCTTTCATCATTTTCTCCCAACTCCGATGACCAATTGAGCTCAAATTTTCACAGGTTTGTTATTTTATGCATATGTTGAGATACACCAAGTGAGAACACTGGTCTTTGATAATTACCAATAGTGTGTACCTTCCCTTTAAGGATATACGATTCTAAACTGTATTGAGTTTTTTTTTAAAGATACAGTTTCCAATAACAAAACAATTGTACATCAAAACTTGAAAGGGCCGGATAAGGCCGCCAGGCCAGATAGCTAATACTTTTGTCAAAAAATCATGATCGGGAGGGGAGACTGAAATTTCACCGCGTCTTTGTGCTTTTCAGTTGAATCGATTTAGAAAAGAAATCCAAATTAAAAGCACTACAAGACAGTGGATGGTGGTAGCTATAGAAAGAGGGATGGCTTCCGAGGCCTTCTGGCTGGGCCACCGACATAAAGAACATTTTGGTTCTTTTTGTGTGTGTGTCTGGGCCAAAATTCATGGCCCTCTACGATCGATTCCCCGTTTACGTGCAAGCGCCGAATTTCTGCGCTAGCCTTGTAAGCGTAGAATGGGGTCCTACTCTTAGTAAATAGTATCGTTTTTATTGTATTGTCCGGATAATTGAATAAATAAATAAATAAAATATTAAATAAACGTGGAGTACGAAAGCGCTGAAGCCTAAACTCGCCGCTAACGTTAGCGGCGAACTATAACCCGTAATACGATTGCCGTAGCACAGAATTCCCTGCTTTTCCCTTGAGATTCAGTGCTTACGGTGGCAAGCAGAGCCATGCATATATAGTCTTGACGCAAGACGTTGTTGTTTATTATCAGTCGACTATATCCATAGAGCTTTAATAGCGCTTAGCGCAACACCGTAAGAACGCCTTGAATCAAGACTAGTTGCATGTGTGTCCGTATAGTCAGATACCAAGTCATGGGTGAATATTTTAAAGGTAAAAGCAATACATGTCGGTGGGTACCGTGCAGGATGACGTGCACTGTAGTCTATAGTAAAGATAAACCAAACCGAAAATCCCATTTTTCGCAATTACGCCCTTATTTTCTACTGGAAGGGGGTCTAACACCAAGCCCTTAAAGACACGTTTATCGCCAGATTCACAATGGCTGATGTAAAGAATGCACCTCCGGAAAACTTCAAAGGGTGGTTGTACAAATGGACGAATTACATAAAGGGCTACCAGAGGCGATGGTTTGTGCTTTCCAATGGTCTACTGTCGTATTATCGGTGAGTGAGAAATGATCTCCCGTCATGCCCCCCCACTTGTCTGTGAGAGTGAGAAACACTCGTCTTCACTATTTATGACAGGGGTAATAAAATGTCCTTTTCCCGTAATACTCCAGTCATGCAACTCTTGAAGGCTACATAGGAGGATAGCCCTACGCTATTAAATACCTCCATGTATGTAACAAACATGACAAAACAAAATAATGAATGGTCTGTCTACTCATGGAGGGAAAAGTTTCCGTATGGCGCCACCACTTTTTCATTCGAAATAAAATAATATAGTATCTAATTTACCTGATTGATATATCCCTTTTTGTAAAAATGAGTGAAAAAGTGGTGGCGCCATACGGAAAGTTATCCAAAAAAGAGAGCCATCTTCATAAAGCCTGGTTTATACTTTCTGTGAATGCGAAAGCGATGCGGATTTGATGTCACAACAATGTTTTCGCTGTGATATTCGCAAGAGAGTTGAGCACCACTAAACCTGGCCATGATGCGAATTATTTGTTGCAAAAATGTGACGTCAACATTATTCATATCCTATTGCATTCGCATTCGCAGGAAGTATAACTAAAAGCAGTGTAGTCGCCCCCAACAAAGGCACCCCGCGAAAGTCTCCCCTGCAAGCCAAAGTTGCCCCCTGCAAAGTCGTCCCCTAACTGGCTCGCCCTGGGTTTTAGGTAACAAAGTCGCCCCCTGCAAAGTTGCCCATTAACCAGCTCGCCCTGGGTTGTTATGTGACAAGGTCACCCCCTGTCCCCTGACAATGTTGCCCCAAAACATTGCTGCCCCTTAACAAAGTCGCCCCTAACAATGTTGCCCAGACAATGTCGCCTTCTAGCAAATTGCCCAAAGATGTTATTTAGTTCAAGAATAAGGCTTCAAATAACAAACCTGTGAACATTTTGACTCAATTGGTTTTAGAATTTTTGTTCCAAACAAATAATCAGAAAATGAAAACAACAATTTTAAATCACTTTTTGAACTCACAATGATTTTGAAGCAATCTCTTTAACGCGTTTCTTTAAAAAAAGTTTATCACCAAGTATGCATTGAAAAGAACTCCAATTATTTGTTAATGGTCATTATTGCCGACAAACCTCAGAGAAGTTGCATGGTACCAACTTACCAAGGTTCACAGATTTGTTGGGACACTACTCCCAAGCCAGTTTGGGACGATCCGGGGGTCTGGCATGCCACCCAACTGTCCAATCAATTAATGGTTTGAAAGAGTTGACTTTCGTATAAAAAAGTGCCTTACATGTAGCTTGCCCTCTCCATATTTTGCACTTTTCTTTGTGTTATAAGCTTTTTTATTCACTTTGTTAAAGTATTATCTGTATGTCGTCTTGGCAGTTGGGAAGCATCGGCATGATATGATGATGCAAGCTAACAACGGACACTATTTGGCAAGCTTCTGTTATCCATAAACAATGTGACCTCGTAGACCCATGGCCAATCAGATAACAAAGCTAATGAGCGGAGACCGGATCACTTCAACTTTGTAACATAACCAAATTACTTCTCACATGACCAATTTGAACTTATAATATTTTACCCCAAGTTAAGTGCTAAACATCAACAAGTAAATTATGTCAATTTCTCGGTGATTATGACCATTAAAACAAATATTTTTTTTGTTTTCAATGCATACTTGGAAACTTTTTTGTAAAGAAAGATGTTAAAATGATTGCTTCAAAATCAACGTGAGTTCAAAAAGTGATCGGCTTGGAAGACTAGTCAAATTGGTGCAATCATTGACATGGACCATACTTGCCTTTTCATCAGATTCAAAAGCAAATAGCAAGATCTTTTTAGGAGAGCTTGCTGGAGGTACATGTAGTCCCTCTACACGCTGGTAGCTTGTCAAGTAGCATTTCTGATTTGAGCATTATCTTGAAATATCCTGGGTGAAGATTTTTCTATTATTGGTGTTTCTGAAACTTGGTTGAACGACACTGATGATCCCTTGGTTAAGCTCAGGAGTTATGTTATGGAAGGTTATTGCAGAAAACACAAACAGGGAGGAGGAGTCTTTATGTAAAAGCTGATGAGCGTTATCCGAAATCATTAAACGGGTCTTTTCTTATTTAAAGTAACGTTGCAGAATTGGTAAGAAACAAAAATTGGGAAATCACAGATTTACATGAAACTTGCATATTATGATAGTAGAAAACATCCTATTTCTGTCTGAAATTTCATATTTGATGAGAAATAAATAAAGCTAATTTCGCGTTTTGAGTTTATCGCTCAGTGAGCATTTTATTTATTTTTATTTTGGCATCGATGCAATGCAAAATTTGTAATCCGTTTTTCACTATTCTCTCGCGACCCAGATGGCCGATCGATCTCGAACTTCTACAGGTTTGTCAGTTTATATGGTGGATTATATAAAGTGCATGTAACTTTTTTGCTAGCAAAACCAATTCTGTAATGTTCCTTTAAGCAGATTAAAACTGATTTGAACCTGTATGTTTACTTGCTAGTGATACATTGTTCATTGTAAGGTATTATTTAGTGACATTTCCTTTTCGATTTTAAGCATCTGTCATTTGTTTGTGCTTGAGGGACAGAGATAGAATTGATAAACAAGAACTTTCTGTTCACTGTTCCAATATTTTATTAAGACTTGAAAATTTGTAAACATTTTTTTAATAAAGTGCTGAATAATTAATTGCAAGCCAACACTTCAAGAATTGTCAAAAGTCTGGTCAAAAGTCACAAGTCGGTTACACTCAGTTAAACTGGAGAGAGCTCTTCAAAAAGGTGTGAGGGACAGACACAATTTCCTGTGAGGGGCAGGTACAATGAGACTAACTTAAAAAATCAACAATATTTGTTATTAATTTTAAAAGTTTATCTTAATTTTGGTTTTTACCCATGTACACCGATGTGTGTTAGCACTGTATACTCTTTCCCGAGTCCTGTGAAAAAATATCACATGGGCATATTACTCATGTGGGATTGGAACCTTGACCCTTGCAATTCTAGAGCAGTGTCTTATCAACTAGACTACCGAGATTGCCCGGTAGCTAGAGGCAGTTCGAATCCTATGTTTTGGCAGTGGGTACCTCAACGATAAGTTTTCTTGGAACATAAGTTTTTACATGTGTAGGCGCCTAATTGCTATGATTTGTGAACAAAAAAAGGTGATAAAAAATAAAATTTCAAGTGTATGACCCCATTTTTAAAATAAGGGACAGACATTAATAGTTGCTTCTATATTACATGTAGCACTCAGGCCTGTCACGCAGTGACGCTCATGGTGCTTCATCACATTACATTCATCATTCATCACATCACAAAATCGTCAACCATCAGTTAGCCATTCCTCTCCAGTACATGTACATCAAACCAAAAACCAGAGCAACCAGAAGTCAAAATCGCCTGCGATTTACAAGACTATGAACATCATCAGACCAGACCAGACCTGTATGCTTGGTTTTTAAAGACCAAAGGTGCCAAGGCATTTTCTCCTTGGTAAAGGCCGACCTATGATGAAATTGTAAACTTCTAACTGTAATTTTCTACATTTTAAGGGCACCAAAGCAATGTCGGGGTCCGAGGCAATTACCATGTTGCCTCTGTGGAGTATCAGACCTGTCAGATTTCTACAAATACAGCTTCTTTCCTCGTACCATAAAAGACTGGGATGAGCTTCCCTCAAGATATCATGGAGCTGCCCATCTTGGAGCAGTTCCATCGTTATCATTCATTTCAGAATCCATATCACCATCAAGTTCCACCATTAGACTGAGTTTATGTGAAAATGTGATAAAAGTTGAATTAATTTATTAGTTTTTTAACCCTTGTTCGTAAAAAAACGTTCTTTATCCCAATGCTAAGAGTGGCTAATACTTGTTCAGTATGCCTTTAAAAACAATTTCTGTTTTGTATTGCACCATAAACTAGTAAATTTGTCAACATGGGAGACATTGGAAAGTGTCAATTATGCACTATGACATGCCACTATTCCCTCTTTATGTGAATGAAAGTGTAGATGGCGTTTGTGGCTGGTATCCAATAACCCCTCTGTCTGTCATGACATATATTTCAAATAAATTTGTAGTTCTCAATATCGAGAATTGATAATTGTTTCAATGCTTTTTCAAAAAGTTAAGCAGTTCATGGAATAGTATTTCAAGAGAAGTCTTTCGCCATTACTTCCTGTAAACCCTGTGTGTTATTTGTAAATCTGTGAACTTTTTTTTCTATTCCGAAAGTGTATAATGGCTTTATCTGCAAAATAAAGCCAAGATGTAAAACTGCAATATGTCTAAGTCCGCCTAATAGTTTTAGATAACAACACTGTCTTTGTGTAGCACTGTATTTTAAGCAGAAGGAATTAATTGTAATCATATCATTATTTATTCAGAAACCAGGCAGAGATGGCTCACACTTGTCGTGGTACCATCAATCTGTCAGGAGCCTACATTGATACAGAAGACTCTTGCAACTTTGTAATCTCCAGTGGCACTCAGACCTTCCATCTAAAAGCTAGCTCTGAGGTAGAGAGACAGCGATGGGTCACATCGCTGGAATTAGCCAAAGCCAGAGCTATTCAAATGATGGAAGAAGATTCAGGTAGGATAGTCAGCCCAGTTTCTAGGAGTTGTTCAGACAAAAAATGTTGCTCAAGTTTGTGCAAAGTCTACATGGTCCCAGGCTTTGATTTACATGAATGCAGTGGCTTCTGTTGCCCCTGGTCTTGGCCTTGGTGCCCCTTCAAAAGTTTCACATAAACTTTATAAGATTTTCCAATGGAAGTGCCCTTTGCAAAATGAAAATTGTCTTCCCCTCTCAAAGATGAAATTCCAGGCCTGAGACAAATGATACAAATGTACCCATGGAGCACATGCAATTTTGGCTGGTATTTCATGTGAATGTAAATACATGTACTTGTCAACAGTTAATTTTGTTTGGATGAGCATGACCCATTGGTTTATCAATTGCCTAACACTTGGATTGTTTGTATTGAGAGTTGCTTGGCCCATGTTTGGTTTGGCTCTGCAATACTGAGCTCACTAAAGTTAGGGTTACGATTATTCAATGTTCCCGATCATAGTGTGAATATGTCTGATTTTGTTTTAATTTTGAAGATGATGAAGAGGAGCTACCAACAGATGTAGATCGCACTGAGCTGCAAGCAACTCTACATATCCTTACCAGTAAACTAGAAGATCTTGGAATCTGCAATGAACTAATCACTAAGCATGGAACAGCATTACAACGTGCACTGAGTGACCTGGAAGTAATTCATGATCCTACAGAAGCTATCAGTAAACTCAAGGGTATCAATGAGAGAGCAACACTGTTTAGGATAACATCCAATGCTATGATTAATGTAAGTACACTCAGGCTCCAAGCCAGGCAATGCATGTTTGACATAAGAGTAAAGCAGTTTTGAAATACTTCTTTACAGCTTCCTTTAGTTTCTCTGTAGTATATTTTAAATACATTCTACTATATGAAAAGCCCACTATCCATCACTCTCTTTTGTTGCCAAATTGTTTTTAGTTTGAAAAGTTGATGTGACCGAATTGTATGACCACTCTGATATCAAGCACATTTACATAGTTGTTCAGTGGCCAATTTTACAAACTCTATTATCAGCCTAAAGTTATAGAATTATAATTGGTCGCATGATAGTTGCACATGGTCGGGCGATGGAAATCTTGATGCGCGATAAAAAAAGACACAGTTTTTAGGCCTCAGCGATGACTATTAACCATGTTTTTTAGGATCGTGCATCAAGATTTCCTTGCGTGACCATCGCGCGACCGACTACTACCATGACTACATATGGCCTTAAACATGTTGAGTGGAACCTATGGGCCGTAACTACGAAAGCCATTCAACCCATTAGATGCGTATAAATGAGTAGTCACTGTATAAACCTCGTGTCTAACTTCAAACAGGTACTACAAAGCTTGCTTTTAGTTAGCCGCGTTTAAAGGAACACGTTGCCTTGGATCGGACGAGTTGGTCAAAACAAAAGCGTTTGTAACCGTTTTTTATAAAATGCATATGGTTGGAAAGATGTTTTAAAAGTAGAATACAATGATCCACACAAGTTTGCCTCGAAATTGCGTGGTTTTCCTTCTACTGTGCGAACTAACATGGTCGGCCATTTATGGGAGTCAAAATTTTGACCCCCATAAATGGCCGACGTGTTAGTCGACAAGGTAAAAGGAAAACCACGCAATTTCGAGGCATGTTTGTGTGGATCATTGTATTCTACTTTTACAACATCTTTCTACCCATATGCATTTTATAAAAAACGGTTACAAACGCTTTTCAAAGACCAACTCGACCGATCCAAGGCAACGTGTTCCTTTAAATGACCATTAGAGTTAAACATGTGTTTATGAAACAAACAATAGCAATTCTTAAACATGGTACGGGGGTTGTTTAGTGAGTATTCTGAGCCATTTAGAAGCCAGACATGTACACAGAAAGGTAGAAAAGTGGACAGGATGGATGGGCTCCAAATCTTCTTAATTGCACAAGAGGAGGATGACGAACAAGAAAATCGTCATGGTCGCCAACACCAGCGTCCACCAAGAGTTTTTAGGGACAAGGTGAATCCCTTAGAAGAGTATGAAGAAGAGCACCTTGTTAATGGCTTTTCCTGATGGTTTAAACAAACAAACAAACAAACAAACAAACAAACAAACAAACAAACAAACAAACAAACAAACAAACAAACAAACAAACAAACAAACAAACCAACAAACAAACACCTTTGTAGTTTAATCAGGAATTAAATTGACGATCTTGGCCAGCTGGGTATTTTTTATTTATTTATTTTTTATGTCGATTTTTATTTTATTTTTTTCCTTTTGGTAACAAATGATTTTTGATTTGCAGTTATTTCCTTGACCCACCAATCCACAATTTCGATAAATCTAATTTTGTTCACACTGACTATTTGTAGTCCTTTGCAGATCGGTTTTTCCGGTCAGGAAACGAGATGGACATTTCTGAAGTGATAGCTTTCCAGGCGTCACCTTTTTTCTGGTTTGCTTTAGTGTCACATCGTTTGTCACCAATAATGGAAATAAAGTCCCTCATGGTCTCAACGAGAGCCATCCTTTCGTCAGCAGTGAAATTGTCACTCCGTTGCTTTTAATCGGCCAAGGCTGTAGAGTATCGAAGTAACGACCTGGTGAAGATTTCTCTATACTGATGCCTATCATATGTTCATGTTGTTGCGCAATCCTCTATCTACATTACAATGTATTTAACAATAGGGACCTCGGTCAATAAGTTTAGACTGTCCTATCCTCGTGTAACTAGCTAGTTACACAAGGATAACTAAGCAACTATTTAAGATATTTCGTAAGACTTGTTTAATTCAGGTGTTTAGAAAGACGCGTGTAACTTGGATTTATCCACGTCTATATACTACACTAGTATAAAGATAACGCCTTTCGTAGTTACAGCCCTTAGAGTAGAGCATGTTCTCAAGATGACAATTAGTCTAAAAAAAAGCACATTAATAAAAATAATAATTTTGAAGTCTTACTGTATATATAGCGCGTTTATCTACCATCAAGGTACTTAAAGCGCTTAGTATACAGAAAGATAGGTTATTGCAGTGATGAAATTTGAGACCCATTTATTTAGCACCTTTTTATAAGAGTTTACAAGGTGCTACGGCGCATACAGCAGCCACAGCCAGAAACAACAGGGCAAACCCCTTTTTTTTGTTGATAAGTGCACTGGGTTCTTTTACATGGATAACACAACACGTTGGACCAACGGCTTTACGCCCCATCCAAACAACTTGCACCCAAAAGACAAGGCAATAGACAGTGTCTTGCTGTCATGACTGGGTTCATTGTCCCAAAAATTTCAAAGGTCAGAAGTCCTTTTATTGAATCACGTTCGACACAGCAAGTAGTTTTTCTCTTTGTACACGAGGGTTTCCCTTAACTGTTTTTTCAATCGCCCGCTGGGTGAGTCAACCAAAACTTTTGATTGCCTGCAGGTTTTTTCACTAGCCCGCAATACACAAAATTCAGATCCCGTTCGCGGCCAAATTAAAACTAGCAAATATCTAGTCTTGTCAAACTTAATATTTTAATAGCTTTAGTAGAAGCTTTCTTTGGGAATTTCCCGCTGTACTCTCATTTAAATGTGAAAAGGACCAATTATTTGACTCGTCCGGCAAGCGTGTGAGGAAGAGTTTTGACTCGCCCGCCGCTATTTTTACTCGCATTTGGCAACCGGGCGACCGCTAATTTTGAACCTTGGTACAGATCATTTGTACTTATCTATTTTACGTCCAATGTACACAGTAATGGTGACACTCAGATAAACTTATGGGTGTTTTTAAACACGGAATACAATTATTTGAAAGGATTTTACAGAGAGTTTTATGTGAAGAAGATAGCTGTTTGGTCAAAAAGGTACTCGTTTTTTCCAAAGATATGTTATGACTGTTTTCAATTACTTTTGAAAAAGAAATTTGTTTGAGGGACGTAAAAACAATATGTTGTGTACAAGGGAACCACAAATGACTACATGTAACAATGTTTTGTTAAATCAAGTTGATCTGACTTGTGTTCCCAACTTCGATATCTTCAATTTGGTAAAGCAAATCATACAAGTGTGCAAACCATTCAAAGATTAATTTCACCCCAAGTACATGTAATCAAAACTTGTAACAGAAGAAAATAATCACAACAAAAACTATCTGAGGATTTGTAGGTACCACAGAATATCTGGAGAATTTCCTTGTTGCGTTGCAGAGTAAATGACTCTGTAGATGTTTAATAGTGTGTGAGTGCTTTGAAAGGGTTAATTTACCATAGAGGGTGAACATGGGGTAACTACAGCTTTCCTAATGTGGCCTTTGTTTTGTGAGATTGCATACCGCCCTCAATAGCTTGGATGGATCAGTACACACTTTAAAGTCTGATTACATGTTCATCTATGGTCCAATTGGGAATGCAGTTAAGGAAGGCTGCCCTCTTGTGGTCCGATGATTGTCTAAGCCCTTAGTTGGAAATGGCTCATCAAAGCATAGGGATGTGTTTGGTGTTAGCATATTTCTACCTCCATGGTGTTAGTGAATATTGATCAAGTTGAACAGGAGTGGCTTACAGGATGTTATATTGATTAGTGGGCGATTAGTGTACCAACTTCCCTGCATAGATGTACTGTAAAGTGCCACTGCCATTATGTACTTTCCTAACAATTGTCAAGTTGTAAAGCTTTGTAGAGCTACACTGTTTATGTAGCTGCCTTTCTTTCCTGTGCTCTCTTGTTGTGAGGTTGTGGTTGTGTGACTTGAGTTTATCTCACTCGGCATGAGGTGAATGTTTGTATTATTTTTCTATTTCATGACAGTGCTTGATTCATGTGTCAGTGATAATCACTTTTTTTATCATGCACTGTAGGCTATAATTTATGACTGATACAGTAGCTAAATAGTGACAAGAAGTTTCCACAAGGATTAAGTTGGTTATGGTGGTAGGCCCTACATGGAACTGAATGTGTTTCCTCAATGTGTTTATACATGTGTGTACCTGTTAATAGGCAATGTTTCCCTGGTGAAGTGGTAATCTCAAGTTATCTACAAGTATACATTCATTGGTGCACAATGTGCAGTTAACATCTCAAGTACAAAATGTGCATTGTAAGGACCCCAATGTAAATGATAAATAAGCCCAAGATATTGGCTTTTTCGTGTTATCCTCTTTTGGCAGCAGAATCTGTCCTTTCACCAATTTAACCCAGAGCAAACTCAAACTGTTTACAGTTGCTATGGAAATACATTTAGAAAAAACACTCACCTTTATAAACAAAAATGTCAATCAATCAATCAAAGGGAATTTTTACATTTTTTTATCAGACTAATTTGTACAATTTAAGTAATTGTACAAATTAGCGGGTTGAACAAGTTTTGAGATGTGCCCCTTTCGTATGTATTATAAGTTCATAGAAATGCTGTTCACAGTCTTCTTGATCTGCGCACAAACCTTTCTTGCAGGAAGTACATAGGCCTACAGGTTACAAATGTATGTCACTCTTTTGATGATGTCAATTGACCTGATTATAGGGTGTAAAGTATTTTACTATTCTCATACCCAAATGATCCAACATAGCTTTTTCCCTTGTTCTCTACACTACATGTAGCTGTGGTGTAGTTACCAACTGTACTTGTAGCAACATACCGGTATATGGAGGGTGAAACTTCTATGTATAGCACTGAAAATGTTGGTGCAGCACCAATATTGCATAGAAAACCTCAGTTATTGTAATCTTGATTTAATAGTTTTTTTGTATCAAACTTCAATTTGAATGTATGGATTCTTGATTTAGAAGCTAAATCCACAAATTCATAACTAGTTTCACTCCAGCACACTTGACTCCAACCAATATGGCTGTAATGATGGTGAATGAAAAAAGAACAAATTGACCAGTACACCTACATGAACATGTATGTAGTCCCATAAATAATAAATGTGCAATACAAATAGTCATATTTTAGCTAACAATAATTAGTCAGGCAGGACTTCGGTGAGTCAACTTATAAAACAAAACTGATTGTATAAAACCCCCAACTAGCATTTATAACTCCTTCATCTTTTTTGCTAAAAACTACAGTGTTCTTAATGTTTATAGAAGTTACACATGTATAATAACCCTTTTGATTGCACATCATAAGTACTGTAGATGAGTAACAGTGACAGATGGACAGGTACGTTTGCGAGCGTACTATGAAACCGACCAACCAGTGTATATTGTTTAATCCTTCCAGCACTTTGTATTAATTGTAATGATTAGTTACATATGAAATTAAAAGCTTTTAATTGATTTGATGATGCTAGCATTTGGTATTGACTATAGGCGTGTGGAGAGTACTTAGAGATTGCACAGGCACAGGGACGGAAGTGGCAGAAAACATTACAGTATGAACGAGACCAAAGACTACGTCTAGAAGACACCATTGAGACATTGGCCAAACAACACAACTCCTTGGAACAAGCTTGTCGAGATAAAGGACGTCACGATACAAAAAGCAGTAAAGGTAAGCCAGCCCAATTTCACTCTACTCTTACTCTATTAGGTGTTACACACAACCTTGAGTGGAATATGGATAAATACATTGTCTGCATCCCATACCCAATGAGTCCAAAAGCCAAGTTGGATATTGGACAAGGATGTTTCTGTATTCCATGAGCGCGTTGTGACAAAAAATTTGGATAAACTTTAAAAAGTACAAAATGCGGAGTTAGAACAGTGCAATAAGTGAACTGGAAACATTTTGTACATGCTGCTTGTTCCTATCTCACTCTCTGTTGCCTTACTTACTAAGCTTGGGTGATATCGATATATTTTATTCACGATATATATCGTTTAAAATATGTAATTGCGATTAATTAAATTTGACATCAGTCTTCAAACTCTCGGTGAAAGTTGTAGAAGAGACAGGTAGCATAAGAGAAGTGTTCTAATGACCTATTCTTCTGGTTTTACTCCAAACCTACATGTATTCTTCTAGTTTTACTCCAAACCTATGTTGTGCAAGAGGTCTCGGCTTGGAAATACATCGCGATACTTAATCGATATTGCGGTATATTGATATTACGATTAAAACCAAATAGATCCGATATTGAAATCGTTTCCAAATTAGTATCACGATATTCGATAATATCGTGGTATCGCCCAAGCTTATTACTTACATGAGTTATATGATGCATTAGTGTGTACTCGGAGCCTGATGTAATTTTGAAGAACAGTTGACAAGAGTGACCATGGGTCTTCACACAAGACCCGAAAACCAACAACCGTGGTTTTGGGCGCCAGTTTTCTATCCCAAAGGTTGTATGCAATTTCATGACAAACATTCACACGACCACACACAAATGGATTCCCGACGTTCCTCGTTTATGCGAGATCGCACCGTTATTTATTCACTGTGCCTTTTCAGTGTCCCATTTCGTGTAATGTATTTGAGTTGGGTAACCATTGATTGCTTTCTTAATAATAATAATAAAAAAAAAGACTTGTAATGCGCATATATCCACCTTACTGGGTGTTCAAGGCGCAGTAAAACAACAACAAAATGAAAGAAAAACCGACACAAGGAAATTAGTCCTTAAAAACCCTGTGACATACAATGTAAGATAAGTTATGAGAAGAGATTTGAATTTTGTGGTACAAAGACAAGGTCTAAGATTAAGTGGTAGAGAGTTCCAGATGCATGGCCCAGCTGAAGAAAAAGACCTGTCACCACATGAGTGTCGAGACTTGGGTTCAATGAGGAGAAGCATGGAACTTGATCAAAGATTTCTTGATGAAGTGTAAACTTGATGTAGTTCAGAAATATTGTGGGGAGCCTTGAGCATCAGCTTGAAGATGATTCGTTGAGAGATAGGGAGCCAGTGTAGTTGTTTCAGAATGGGGGTGTTAGTACAGGATTTTCTGGACAGTGACAAGATTTGGGTACCTGTGTTTTGGCCGTTGAAGAACGGAAATCTGGTTGTTAGGAAGACTGTAAAGAAGAGCATTGTCGTTGTCAAGACGAGATGAAGTAACAAATGCATGAATGACCTTTTCAGTGGCACTTATGTCCAAGTACTTGCGAATCTTACCAATATTCCTGTTGTGATATGATGGCAGACGAACCATGTTATTGATATGGGTGTGGTTGAAGTGTTATTGATGAATCAAAAATAGTCCCTAAGTTCGGAGCTTGCAGCGAGGGAGCTATCCGAGCATCACCTATGGATATGTAAGGCACTGAAACCTTTGTTAACAGTTGGAGTGACCCAATTAGAAGGAACTCTGTCTTATCATCATTTAATTTCAGGAAGTTTTGTTGTGTCATACGTCGAATCTCTTGGATGCATTTCTCAAGTCTTGCAATAGATGCATTGGCGTTTTCTTGAGAAGATTTGAACGTGATGTATAGCTGAGTGTCGCCTACACATGGTAGTTCAGGTTAAATTTCACAATGTGTAAATAACCCTGTAAACCACTGCGGGCCCGGTACCGACCCCTGTGGCACAGAGTAGTTCAAAACAACAGAGTTCGATATCGGAGTGCCGATACACACAGCAAGTTTTAGGACCTAACACATGTTTGAACACCAATTAGCATGACTGACGGATCATGTACTACATGTATGTAGGTTTGCCATTTTGCATTTTCTCAAAGTGATAAATCAAGATTTGAATTTTTTCTTTGAATTGCAGCACTGGCACAGTACCCAACATGTGCGGTATGATTTTTCGCATTTTTACAAACCGGCAAATTTGTTGACTTAAGTTGAGCATTTTCACAAGCCTGAAAACCTCAGTAGTGGTTTTTACACAGCGCTTGTAGTCTATCTTTTCCTAATTTTCTTGAATGAAATGGTGAATGTGTTTTTGAATTAATTAATAAACAAATTTACAAGATTGAAAACAATGTGACAGTTCTTTATGACTGAAGCGAAGAATTTAGCTTAATTTTAGTAGTTTAATTTCAATGTGATTCCAAAGCAGGTAAGTGTAAAACTATAGTTTGTCAATATTTGAGTTGGAATGACCCCATTGGAGTCATACTGTGTTTTGGGGGGGAAATACTTAGATTTGAGTGTGCTTTTTCAGGATGCAAATAATTTTATGTACTTTCTTTGACAGGATGGCCTTATACAATATTGTAAAAAAAAAAAGTCACTAAATTTTTTAATGCATAATTTATCAAGAGAGCACACCCGAGGGTGCATAATGTTATTACAAAGTACATGTACATGATATGACTGTATATTAGTCTGACTGAGCTCAAACCTTGTAATAATATGAGTTGGTCAGTAGTAGGCCACTTTGACGTCAGTACTCTGGAACAAGGCAATGGATTGGAAAAAACACTGATTCCTCAATCTAATTAAAGACTGTGGAGACCACTGGCTATTTACAGGGACTCATCTTCATTACCAGTGCTATGACATCCTGGCTTCCTTATGTAGGGCTATTATAGAGTGAGATATTCACTCAACCTACTGCCCTCGTGCTTGGATGATTGACTAGGTTTTGAGGGATGCTGTAGAAATCTCAAACCAAGCGATTGATTTAACTATAGCCCATGGAGGCAGCTTTCTGGATGCCTACTTAGGGGGACTACATCTTAATATGAGTGAACATATTAGTGCTGAGGATCAATAGTTGACATGGCATTAGTGGTTTATCACACAGTTGGAGGATGCTGAGGTAATTACTACTTCTTGCTCAAAATTCATATACAGATGTTCTTCAAGTATCGGGTAAAAACAGCTGCACATTTGCATACTGCCTAGACCACGAAATTGTAGGTCTGTATGACTCATTCAAATTTTTGTTGTTTTTGGGTTGTACGTTTATAAAAAATATATGTGTACATATACAGTGTATGTAAAACATGTGCACACTCGTATGATGTACAATGTGAACACTGTCAATTGTTATTAATATTGGGTAGTTTTACTTCCTTTCTTCCTGAGGTATGTGAATAAAAAGTGTTCTGTTTACTGATAATGTAAGTCATTTGAAACAGAAAGTCTCTCCGCTGAGCATGTTGAAGGTACTACACGTGTACACCAAACTTACCCTGTCAAAATTGTACTATCTCTGGCACTTTATTGTAATTCTTACCTTTCCAAAGTGGACTCCCTGCTCTGTGATGGAGTCAATGGTATTAACTTAGTGAAAAATGGGAATAAAATTCAACTTAATGTTTGTTCATGAACGCTATTTACAAAGCTGCATTTTTGTCTACATGTTTGATCCAAGTGTCCTTATCCTTATACTTCTCTAAGGACGTGAACTATGTGTGAGAACGTTTGAGAATGTGTGTGGATGTGCAAGATGCATAACAAACCGGTGTCTTTCACACACAATTATCTTTCACATGAAGAACGAGCATGAATTAGAGTGTCAACACCAGAATGTTGAATTGCACCCTCCCTTGTGGTTTTTATGCATAGTCAGTAGTAGAAGTTATAATGGTGACGTTAATCTTCCTTTTATTCTCTTAAATAATGTTGGGCTAGGATCTATTATTTCTGAACTCAGTAGTCTTGTTGGAATTTTGAGACTTGTACTGTAAGGAAATTATGTTTAGGGAACGAAGCTTTAAATTTGAGGTATTGTATAGACCTATGAAGAAAATATTTTATTATTAACTTGTTTTGCAATATTGCAGAGGACCTGTAATAACCTGGACCTTGTCACAGTTTTAGGCTTAACAATCTATATTTTGTGTAACAAATTATTTACTCAGGTACCTTGAAGAAATATTGCACAATTTGGTTCACGTTCCAACATTGTAGTAGTCAAACTGTTCACTGCTATTTGTATCCCTGCTTTATGCATGAACTTTATGCATGACTACTGTACTGTGAGCATCTCCTGATGTGACTTTGACCAGATTGCTGTAGTTAGTAGTCTTCAATTGGATACCAATACAAACTATAACCTGCACAGTTGAAGTATTGAGAAGGTTGATGATCATTTTTAGTGGCAGTGATACTATCCCCAAAGACCGCAAACTGAAACAATGAGTTCAAATCATTGTAACTAGATTAAAACACAATGCAAATGACTTAGACAAGTGGCAAAACAACATAGTGACATCACTTAAAAACAAGCACTGTCGTGTAAAAATGGCTTACAAGCTTTAAAGCCATTATACACTTTCGGTAAACAGTATTGTCCAAGTCCCACACTTCGTGTATCACAACTTATATATAAAATAACAATCCTGTGGAAATTTAGGCTCAATCGGACATCGGAGTCGGGAGAAAATAACGGGAAAACCCACTCCTGTTTTCGCGCGTTTCGCCGTGTCATGACATGTGTTTATAACAAATCCGTAATTCTCGTTAACGAGAATTTATATTGTTTTACCGTTTTCTCAAAAAGTAAAGCATTTCATGGACTAATATTTCAAGAGAAGTCTTTCACCATTACCTTCTGTAAACCCTGTAAATTATTTGTAAATCTGTGAACTTTTTTCTTTTTTTTCTGTACCAAAAGGGTCCAATGGCTTTAATGCAGCTGATTCTGGGTTAGTGGTGATTTTGGTGATTTTGGACATTCTGAAACTCGCAAAAACAAATGTTGTTTGTACAAAGCGTGCCGACATGGGACTGGGAACAAGATTTGATTAGGACTTCCATAGTATAGTAGAACAATGCAATTTGTAGGGTTGCCAAATACCTAGGTCATAGTCCAAATGATCACTGTATCACCGTGTATGATCACTCTTACATTGCCAACTAAACACCATGGTACTGCTGTGCTGAATATGGCATGGGTTGGATGTCAAGTCTATACATGACCTACTTACACTGTACATGATATGTACATGTACCACATGTAGTGTTGACATTAAGACAGCACCTTGAAATACTAATGTAAAGCACATCCTAATGCTGGACTCTATATTCTTGGGAAATGATGCTAACATGGCCTCCCCTAATGGTAAGTTTCCATAACGAAACTATAGCAAACAATTATTGATAATCTTCAATTATTTGTGAAACCATGGATGTCAAACTTATGTCAAAACTGTGACTGAAGTTGTAATGCCCCCTACACATGTATCACTTAAGCGTTGTGTGTAGGCATGTAGGCCATTATACATGTACATTGTACGTACACTTTGCAATGTGTGTACAAATGTTTTAAGAAGTTACTTTATTACAATTTTGACCTTGGTATTGTATGGTGCCTTTTTAGGCTCTATTATTACCTTGTTTAAGGATGGACTGCAGAGGTGCTAATTGGAAGTTGACAAACTAGTTTTAAAGGCTCAACTTTCAATACATGGGGCGAGCTATACATATTATAAACAATGATGTTTGCTTTACTAATTCTCATACATTCTACTTTTGGCATTATTGCGCAAAGGACTAGCGCAAACAATGTACCACCATCTTTTCATTACAAATGTATGTGATGGTTTTGCTTACTGTACAATATATACTACACCCAAGACAATTCCAAAGATCGCTTTGTGAAGTGCATGATGTTTGTGGTATAGTAGACTGACATGGACGACTAAGGCTACACCTTAGATGGTAAAAATGCTAAATGGTGAATCATATCTGTGAGAATTTGACTCTCGATCTTGAAGATATTTAATGTAAGCATACAGGGGTCGAAATTGCCACTAGCCCGCTAGCCCGGGACTACCAGATTTACAGCCGGGCTACTGATTTTTCCAGTTTGATAGCCCGACGGGCTAGTGGAAAAATAATGCAAAAATCATCATCACAAACAATAAAGAACTATGTTATTGGTGTATTGTAAAGTTTGAGCCGTGATGCGAGACATAATGTGTCTTTCGGGCTACCAAAATCTAATCAGGGCTACTAAAAATTATTGGTCACTAGCCCTGCCGACTACCATGGAAATACACTTAATTTCGACCCCTGGCATACATTATGGTTAGCTCGGTAGTAGATACACATATTTCCACTTGATAATGGAGGAGCAGAGTTTGTTTATTGATCTAGAACCAATGACATGTTATAATACAATGCATTAGGTCAAGCAAGGTCGGGTAACAAGAAAAGTTATGTATACCGGGATACATCATTCCTACCGTTGGTCATTTATGGATCTGGATCTGGATAAATATTCTTTACACGAGAAGAGTGGTTGTGCGCGATATTACTTGCTGAGCCAGGTTGTAACGGCCCCTTTAAAGGTCTTATTTTACGTGACAGGAAATGATGTCTGGTGGCAATGTATTCCAGTAGTGTGTTTGGTATGAATATTGAAGTAGTCCACTGAGTATAGTTGGTAGGCCTTGCTGTGATTCTGTCTTGACTGGTTTCAAGAACTTTCCTGCCTGGATGGCAGCCTGCTACAGTGGACTTTATGAAGCATTGAGACTGCTCTCCAAGGTGTCCCACTGGAGAGATTTTAGCAAAGATGTAAAGCTACTGGTACGGTTGTAGTCTCTGCAGACGAAGCGAGCTGCTCTTCTCTGTGTTTTCCCAAAGTGGTCTTTCAGCTCCTACGTGTAGGGGTCCCAAATGGTTGATGCGTACGCGGACCAAGGGTTTGGTTAGCGATGGACTTCAGATCTTTAGGGCAGGAGTAACAATTGTTTGGCACTGTGACAAGGTCCATGGGTTTTGTACAATCTCGGGACAATTGCAGTTGATCATTAATGAATGATAATGGTTGTGATACATTGTACATGGCAAGTTTATGGCATCTTACATGACACAAAATGGCCTACTCTCCATGTCCCATACAGTCTTTTTAGCTTACAATGTATGATAAGATGTACACACCCAGACATGTCAGAGTGTTTGGTGAATGAGTTTTAGATAACTGCATACATCTCCACATGTGTGTATGGAGGCCTTAGACAGACATTGTACATTTATGCATTCTACACAGAATTCCTCAGACTAACATCAAAATAAAGCCTTTCTGTTGGCAGTCCCCTCGTTTGTCAATCTTTCTTTGGGAAGTTGGGGGGAGCCAGTCTGAAGTTAACCAACAGAATACTGTTGTATACACACATTATAAGCAAGAGGCCATGCACATTTTACAATGAGAAGTGGTGTTGTACAAGTTATGAAGTCACATGGTGGTGTGACTTTTTCTTTCAAATATGAATAAATAAATCACAAAGGGAAACTGGCTGGGTTATAATAAATCAATTTAGGTCAAAGGTAGACAAACTACCCAGAGTGGGCTTTGATGCTCTATCAACTGAACTAACCAGCCTTATGTTGGCGATCTCTGTATGATTTTAGCAGTAGGCCAGTAAGGCCAAATAATAAAATAATAAAAAAATACCAGTTGATCATCCGGATTTTTCAAAAAGGAGGAGGATGAGGGCCTTATTATTTATTATATAACTGACATACAGATCCTTGTCATTTGATTGGTGGAACTTACTTCAAGTGACATTCACTATTACTCCCATCCGCACCGGCGATCAAAAAGACCCATTCAACAGCTACATGTAGGATCATCCTTGTTCCCTATGTTTTTGAGCAGTACAGCGCTGCCACGGTGCTGCTAAAACAAAGGAGCACCTGTGCAAAAGGTTGTGATCCGATTTGTGCATTGTTGCTGCTACGCGGCGCTATATGATTTTTGGTTGTCAGTAATTTGTGTGATTTTTCATAATGTTGTACTTTTAAAATACATCAAATGACAAGGATCTATTAAATGTCAGATATAAAACAAATATTGAGTGGCTTTAATTCGTGGAATGGAAGGAATATTATCGCAATGTAAAATTTGGACTGTTCCATTTCATGAGGTGAAGCCGAGTGAAATGGAACTGTCAAAATTTTACCTTGCGATAATATTCCTCCCATTCCACTCTGAGCCACTCAATATTTGTATACTATTTACTATTTTTTTCAAGATGGCCAATTAGTATTTCAAATCAAACAGGCCACCAATTCTTCAGTTTGAATCAACCGACAACTTATTTTATACCTTTAATTAGTTTCATGAGAACCTGTGTTAACACTAACACTTAAACAGGGTCGGATATCACTAAAAAGATTTGATGGTAGACATTCACTAATATTGTGTTACAAGTGTTCGGGAGCATCACGTTAGATTCGGGAAAAGCTCCTAGGCCAGTCCTTTTAAAAATAATATGGGAAAAAACTGGGGGGAAACAAAATTCTTTTTTTACAAAATCGAAAAATAATAAAAAGTAAAAAATAAGGATGCGGCCCCCATAAAGGATGCAGGCGGGGATGATCAACTGGTATTTTTTTATTTGGCCTAAACTCATGACAGCAGTCATGGTTTTTTCAATCAAAAAGAATACCTCACTGTGTAATATCTTTAACAATTAAACGTTAAATTGTTGACTTTTATCCTGATGAATATTTGTTGATTCTGTATCAAGGTACAGAAGGTTCTCTTATTTCTTGTTCAAACACAAACCGTTTATTGTATAAAAACAGTGTCAGATAAATGTTTGTTCTCATGTTGACTCTGGTCTTGCAAAACACTTCTGCTCTAGAATTTTCTTTTAGATACCAACCCTATAGTCTTGTGGATTATGTCATCTTATTTTATTTTACTTTCAGCAGCTCTTCTTTTTGGTAATTATTGTTACAATATTGAGACAAATTTAAGTAAGCTTAATAATTATTCCAATTGGGCTGTTTGTGATTCTTCTTTAAACCATGAATGCAGTCTGACAGTCCAAGATTCCAAACAAATTTATTCATTATTTACATGTGTACTGTTTACATTCAAGCTTGTCAAACCTGTAAACATATGTTAATACAATGTAGTATATGAATGTGGACCAAGTTTTTGAATGATTTGAAAGCATACTGACATACTGAATCCTCTTTCAGTAATTTGAACTAATTGGCTGACTTGATTGTCTTAAGATGACATAACTAACGTGGGTAATCTTTTCTATATGACAGGCACAGATGCAGAGGACGAGGAGGAAGATAACGAGTTTTACGACGCTACAGAAGACTTCACATCAGTTCAACTTGCTGCAAGTGTCAAAGGTCACAAGTGAGTATGCATCATGCTGTTCAAATCACTGTCATTACATGACAAGGTTCTTTTCATTATTGACATTGATTTCTTTTTGGAACATTGAAGTTAATAACTGCGAGAAGATCAGATCATCATGTACAATAAATACAAAATCAACATTGTGTCCAATCTTATTTGTAGTTAAAAATGTGTATTGTGTCAGTACTGCACCCACTATTCAAAACCACCACATGTATGCAAATAAACTGTGACGATTGTTCCACTTATGTTGGGTAAGGTTGATATAAGTTGTAGTTTGATACAATTTCTTGTCATGTGTTTGTTATTTGGCTGAATGATTGCAGACGTACCGGCAGTGACATTAGTGGTAACAGTATTGCCAGCAGTGAAGGAGAGAGTAGGGCAGGGGAACAGTCGGGTACTGATGATGACATGATGCAAGACAAACACAGTGCTAAAGATGTAAGTAGAAGTACAGGAACAAGACGCTATTAGTCAAAATGTAGGTTTTAAAGACCATACGTCATGCAACTTCAAATTATATGCAAAACTCTATTTCTATATATTTACATTAGTCGTCTATCTTGCTGCAGATTTGTTGTTATCTTTGCTTCCTTCCTTTATTTGGGGCAACTGGCACATGCTGTTGTTTTTGTTTTTCACACAATGTGGTCAGAAAATAACTTTTTTTTCCCTGTGCTTCCAGCCTGATGATCATTGGAGAAAGCGTGGCGGTGGTCGACAAAGAAGGAAAACAATTCCTACCAAGCCCATTGCTGGACTCAACTTATGGAGTATTATCAAGAATTGCATCGGAAAGGAGTTGTCAAAGATTCCTGTACCAGTAAGTGAAGCTTTGTCAAAACTTACAGCCCATGTTGCTAGTAGATGCAACCATGTTCCTGTCCTCCCAGTGTTAACAGTGTAACCAAATATAGGGAAATAGTGTGTCATCCTTTTTGGTTTTATGAGCGTCAGTAAAATGATTGGCAAACTATACACTAAATACAGGAAGTCTGAAAACCCCTAAATATGCAACAGTGCATTACCCAATAAGATTGTTTACAGAAAGCCATTTGCTTTATGAACTTCAATAATAACACTGTGGATGCCTTCATTAGCTTTCCTAATATGCCCAATGTTGTTATTATAAGATCAAACTTTGATTTCTCAAAATATGGCTGATTTCACTTCTGGTGTGGTATGCTATTTTTTTTTTCACAGAACTCGGGGAAAGTACTGAGTATACAGTGCTACCACACATCGGTGTAAGGGTAAAAACCAAAAATTAATATTCTTTATCCCCGATGCAACTTTAAAATCTCTTACATGGTATGGTATGATTCAGGTGAATTTCAATGAGCCTCTGTCGATGATACAGCGTTTGGTTGAGGATTTAGAATATGCTGATATTCTACACACTGCAGCTGAGTGTAAGACGACTGTAGAAGAGATGTGTTATGTAGCTGGCTTCACTATAGGAGCCTATGCATCTACGGCCGTCAGAAATACTAAGCCATTTAATCCACTACTAGGAGAGACCTATGAGTTTGATCGGTCGGATGACTTAGGGTGGAGAGCGCTATGTGAACAGGTAAGAACATTACTCAAGTTTCATTTACCATTTACATTACCAGACGTCTGCTATTTACTAACATAAATGTAGTAGTAACCTGCCCAAGGTGTTGTACGACACCATTTTCTATTTTGCAGAAATGCTGAATGTATTGCTCTTTTAATTAGTGTTTTCCTTCAACTGTTTCTTTTTGTGTACATCATCTCACATGTGAGTATTGCTGGGTAGAGAAGATCATCCATTGATAATTAATAATCTGCCAACAAATAGTGGTAATCAAAATCATTCATGCAAATATTTTACTTGACCATTGCTCATCCATTTAAGGAAAAACTTGAAAGTAAATTGTTGATGGTTCAGTTCTTCAAGACACAAAACTCCCAGGCTTCATTGCAGCTTTATTTCCGTTCATCGCCAAAGGTCCAAACACATTGTTCTTTAGCACAGTGCTGTGAACAACATAATTACCCAATTGACAGTATGTGTATTGAGTAGACTTGCAGATGTACGTACGCATTGTACAGTGTACATGTACATGTACACAGCACCCTACTGATGACCTGACATCACTTAGAAAGGTCACTCAGATAAGAATCCACTCTAAAATGCAAACATAAAATTGAACAAATTGAAGCAAATTCTAAATATATTCTTTTTAAAACCCAGATTCACTGTGTGTTCCAGTCCTCTAGACTATGGCAGCTAAACATCATGTTTAATACAACTGTTTGAAGATGCCTTTGTACATTGATATAGGTGTATATGTCTATGTATGTGTGCTGGGTGTTTCCTGATGTACATTATGTACATATGAATTCCTTTTTTTGCAGCTCAGTACAAAAAACCTTCAAAACACAGATAAAACCTGGGCTTAATAGAAACAGGGTACCAGATCAAAAGCACTTATCGAAATACTGTGTAACTGTCTCTCTTTTAAAGCATATCAGTTGCTAAAGCAGGGTCGTTAACTTGTGCTTGTTTTTGTATGATGTGTAGGTGAGCCACCACCCACCAGCAGCAGCTATACATGTAGATGCTAAGGATTGGACACTATGGACTGATATTACTATCGCTAGTAAATTCAGAGGCAAATACCTACAAGTCTTCCCTCAGGGAATTCTACATATCAAATTCAAGAAAACTGGCAGTTACTATACATACAGGAAAGTCACATCCACTGTGCATAATATCATCGTTGGAAAACTCTGGGTGGATCAGGTAGGTTGAAAGAAATACAACACATTTAATACAAAGCTCAAAGTTACCACAGGAAAATGAACATCAGTAGTGACATTTTAGCCTGAAGGCTGAGGTGGTCAATTTTGTGAAAGTCCTGCCGACTAACTTTTTAGGGTTTATCTTCAGACTTATCAGGTTTATGTTGTTGTTTTTATTTGAAGTTGAACTAGTAGAGAATTGTTATTAGCCCTTCCCATGAAATATTCTAATTACATTCACTCATTCATACATGTACAGACACTATTGATGGGCAAACACCACAGAGTTATGCACTACAAAGGCGTGCAACCTCCATCAGCTCCATTCAAAATGCACAACGTTCCCTTATTTTGCCCACCAGTAGTGTAAGTGGACATGTGTGATGGGCAATATGCATATTTCATGGGAGGGATATTTTGTCATTTTATTTAACCCTCACCTTTAGCCTAATTTGTTGCAATGGTTCACATCAACTACATGTACATAAATGAATGTACTGCTCTTCTATCCTTTTGGGGTCAAAGTTGTAGCCTTAGATTACATAATCGTTGATTCATCATCATAGCCGTCCTGCTAAGGCAGGTACTGGAGTCGGCTTCCCAACCACTAAGAGTCTCCATATAGGTCTCTATTGCTTGCTAGATGTCCTGCCGCTGCCACAGATGGTATGTCAGCCTCTTCACATAGGTGCTTGATATCTGCGCTGATGATATCTTCTGCTACCTGCAATGTGTCCTAGGAGAATTTTGGGGTATCAATCGCTGCCCATTCTGTTAATATGACCAAATTACTTGAGTTTTATTTTTCTAATTATAGTTGGTAGATCTTTGACCTACATGTAATGAAGCAGTTGCGTGCTCTTGTGTTGCGCAGTCTGTCCCTTCTGGTGACCCCCAATATCTGTCTCAAGCAGGCCATCTGGAATACCCTTAATATTTATTCATCTGTTTTCTTCAGTGTCAATGTCTGGATAGATCAAGCTTGGTTGAATTCTTGAATTGGCAATTATGACACAAATAATCAGTTTCAAACTGAACGCTAACTAGTTAGCAAGTTCATACCAGTACCAACCTTTCAAATAAATAGTCCTGTCCAGGTTGCAATTTTGCACAAGCACACATGAATGCACAATTTCCCTGATTTGTTTTCCCTTAGCAGGATCACTTAACTTGATGGCATGGTGTATTTATTGAAGACCTAAGGATAGAAATTACTTATCTCTTTTAATAAGGGTTTTCTAGCATCATTTCCTCATCTTCAAGCCATGTCTTTACAATCCTACATGAACTGCAGAGCCAGGCACTTCTTATCTCAATACTTCACCAAAAGTAAATACTTACTTACGAGTAATATTAATACATGAGATTGGAAATGATAAAAAACGCTTACAGTACATTGTACTTCTTACCATTTAACAGAGTGGAGAATGTGAGGTTGTTAACCATACCACAAAAGAGTGCTGCAGAATCAACTACAAACCTTACAGTTATTTCTCAGGAGATATTCCTAGAAAAGTGAGTACATGTGATTTATGTTTGGAAGTAATTGTACACCTAGCATTATGGCTCCCTATAACCAACAGGGCTGTAAACAGATGAAGCATACATGTAGATAGTGTCAATGATTGGCAGTGGCTTAATTCTCTTCTCTTGTTTTAGATATTTGCTACTTTTACGTGTCGTGTCATGGGAAAGTGGTCTAGTTCACCAGACCCAACAAGCTCTGGTGTTGTCAGCAGCAGAGTGTGGGTTCGATACCAGTCATGGCACTTCTGCTCTTGAGCACACTTAACAATACTTGTTTTGTAAACAGTTGGGAAGGTAGTGCATCCTCTACCAGTCAGGCTCCTAGTGGATGGTACCCATGCCTACATCCTTACGGACTGTTGAAGGGGATAACCCTGTTTCAGCCCCAGGAGTAGGTGGCAACATGCCCCTTGGGGCAGTTGATTTGGGTCTATAGCCTAAATCCTTGTGTAGCCCTCACCTTGTGGTCGCTTGCCTAGTGATGTGAGCAATTTCTCATTTAAAAAAAAAGAATTAGTAAAAAAGAAAGAAAACAAATGAAACAATCAAAACACAATGTATTGCCACTGACACAACAATATGGTGTAATAATGCTAATAATTGATTATCTTTCAGGTGACAGGTGTAGTAACTGATGCAAATAACACAGCTAAATTTATCTTATCTGGGACATGGGATCAGAAGATGGAATATGCTAAGGTACTTCATACCTCCCTGGATAAAGGCAGTCGAGGCAAGCCTCTCTACCAGACTGCTCCACCCAAAATGCTATGGCAGAAAAACCCACTTCCGTAAGTAATAAAGTAATGGTCTTGGGCTTGAATTCCAGTGCCTATGGTTTATTCTTTCATCAGGAATCAGCAAACACTGAGTATACATGTACACTGCATATCTTCATCACTGTAGGGTAAACAAATCATACATAAATAATAATTAATTGTACTATCAGATTATATTGTCTTACACCTGTTTCAAACAGGCGCTCCTGAGTGGCGCCGCACCAAAATCTGACTTAAAGTACATGAAAAGTCTGAAACCTGTTAGGAGCGACTGAAACTCTGACCGCCTGTCTGAAACTGGTGTTATTTTGTGCTTCTTTACATTTGTTACAGGCCCAATGCAGAGAACATGTATAACATGACAAGTTTCTGCATCACAATGAATGAATTTGAGACCGGCGTTGCCCCAACGGATACGCGTAACCGACCTGACCAACGGCTAATGGAAGAGGGCCAGTGGGATGAGGCTAATAAAGAAAAGCTACGTCTAGAAGAGAAGCAACGAGCAACCAGGCGGAAACGGGAGTCTGAGGCTACAGCTGCAGCAGAGTCAGGTAAGTCTGCGTGGATGGGCTTTTTGTCTCCTGATAGGTTTGCACATCTTGTCTGGGATAATGTTTTCTGCTAAGACAGTTTTTCCTGGGAGGAACTGTCTCCCACTCAGTCACATTGTCTCACTTACACGGCAGCAGTTACTACTGTTTCAAACAGAGATGTCTGTAGCGGTTATTTTATTTGCTTTTCTGTTATATGTAGCAAACAAGTTGGTCCTTGATGTCCAAAAAATCAGATTAATGTAGCAAGTCTGAGAGTTATCACTTTTTCATTACTAAGAAAGAGTAGTGAGTGTTAAGAATCGTTTTAACAATGATGAATTTGGTGGCGGTAACGTAATCCCAACAGGTATAAACATGTATGTTAGAACTTCTTTATAAACAGTTATTTGTACATTAATTAATAATTCATAAATACCTAAGACAGTTTATCCATTCTGATTGGTCGAGAGGGCATCACGTGGGGGTGTTTGAACGGATGATATAACACCAGTAAAAAGTTTTGAAACATGGGCGTGACACCCGTGCTTGCGCCAGTACTTATTAGACAGTTTCTTCATTCGCCTCATTCCTATTCAATAGAGATAAAGAAACTGTCTTATAAGCACTGGTGCAAGCTCGCGTGTCACGCCCATGTTTCAACATTTTTTATGAGAGCAACAGCTGGAACAGTTTTGCCACATCACGCAATATGCGCGACGCGCACAGCAATCTCCTTATAAGGAGTTGTTTACCCGAGGGCCTTACCATTTCATAGCTGGAGGGGTGTTGTGTTGAAAGAAATCATTGACAATTATAATTTTTGCATTTATTTTACTTTTTGACCAAAAAGTGTTGATGTTTTTTGACCGAAAAGGTATTTATGAATGGGAGTCAAAGTATGTTGAATCGGTTTTCAACTAGTGGTTTAAACCCGCCGAGGCCTGGTTCTTGATAATTTACCTCGACTTAGTCTCGGTAAAATTATCAAGAACCAGGCTTCGGCGGGTTTAAACCACCAGTTGAAAACCTCTTCACCACACATCGATTCCCTTATTAAGTAGTGCACTGAGCTGCCCAAAACTATTGGGTATGCTCCACACTCATCACTACACTCATGTCTTCATTTAAGAAAAAATTATGTCATTTATGCGAATGGTCTAGATTTCTAAAACATCTGCACTAATTTCAACCCCTTAAAGATTCTTTAGAAGTCCAGAAAATATGACTGTACAAATGAATTCTTGGTATGCTCTAATTGCAGGAAAGCCATGTGAAAGTTACAAACCGATCTGGTTTGACCGCAAGATGGATCCTCTTAACAAGGCAACCACTTATGTGTATAAAGGCAAATACTGGGAATCCAAGGAGAAAGGTGATTGGGAACAATGCCCAGATATCTTCTAGGACAATATCTATAATAGATTGTGATAGACAGCTGCAAGACCCCAACACTATGGAGTCCACAATAAGGTTTGCTTGAATATGTGATTGATATTACACCTTATAAAGTAGCAACACCTCATCATCAGCAGTTAACACCTTATAAAGTAGCAACACCTCAGCATCAGCAGTTAACACCTTATAAAGTAGCAACACCTCAGCATCAGCAGTTAACACCTTATAAGGTAGCAACACCTCAGCATCAGCAGTTCATCTCCAGACACACTCATACTGTAATGCACAGCTCTGCACTAGCAAGGGACATCAGTGTCTATTGTGTAGATTTGCCCCATTTGAACCTGAATGTTCTGAGGCCAAATTTGTATGAGCAACTACATTATTGTGAAGTATGAAGTGACACTAAAGCTTAATGTATACATTAGCAGTGTTTAGTATACCCAACATGTTGATTTGAATTGCAGACAGTGATAACTTACATTTTACAAAGCATGCTTGATAGTTGTGCATGACACGATCATTTTGGCATACCTGTGATTCATATGAACACTTGTGCAAAACAGTGAACGTATTGCCTGTGAATTTTCCAATGAAATCAAAGTGATGAGAAATTCCAAGCTCAGCTGAAAGACTAGCTGCATCTACCAACATTTCACTGAATGTGTACATTGCCTTAACTATTGAAACCAAGGGAGAATGGGTGCTTTTAAGTGGGTGCTGAGTAGATCGTCTGCAGAGCTTATTGATTGTTATGAAATATGTTAAACATATTAATGTTATGCTCTCAATAGGTTGAGGAAAGACAAGGAGGGATGTACAAAAAGCAGTGTAAACCCAATTACATGTATGTACAATGCAATACAAGTAACTTTTGCTTACATTCTGATGCCCTCACAAGAGAGCCTTGTTTTGTTTTATGTGCATTCGACAGGCTGGTCTTTGTTCGGTTGTATTGCTTTATGCTCTTGAGCAAGGTGGCTGTGAAATGTGTGAAGGGATAAAGGACTTACATACATGTAAGCTACCCTGTTGATAACAATCCAAAAACTGAATTATTCAGAAGCTTCCTTTTGAACTTGAAAAATTGCCACAAACAATGAATTGATATATCTGTGAAGTACTACCATGTGTTCGTTCTGACAAAACAAAATCCCATCACTCAATTCTCAGCCGAACTGACATGCACAAAACCTATGACAACAAACACTGTAAGTTGTGTTTCTCAAATATACTGTTTACTAATTTGATGATAAGATTTGCAACACACTCATATAGAAGAGTTTTGTTAATAGCCCCCTCTAGCATTGGATGATAAATGCATTGGGTCTGGATTGTGATGTCACACTTATTGTTAGAAGTGAAATGTTTGAAGTTTGGAGTAAAGTATTCAGAATCATCAATTTTTAAAGGAAACATGATATGATGTAAATGATGTACATACTGCCATATTTTATAGCTGTTTCGGAAAGGCCTGTTGAAGATAACAATGACTTGCACTGTCTTTACCTTCCTAGTGTCTGGAATCCACATAAGCTTTAGGTTGTGTCTGACTTGATGGCTATGGCTGTGGCTAACCTTGCGGCATCATCAGTTAGGTACATGAGGTATTGATTTACTATTTGAACATTGACAAATAATTAAGTAAACAATACTGATGGCTTAGGGCAATAAGGCCTCGAGTTTCTTTGTTTCTTCCATTAAAGGGCAGTTTGAAATGAGCATTGTATGGGAATAACAAAGCCAATACCATGGTTACATGATATATATTGAAATACCATGCTAAGCATTGTCTTAAAAGTGCTAGTAAATGATGGAACTAGATATGCTGTAAAACATAGGCCCCTACCCAGTTTGTACTAATTATGCTTGAATTCATGTACATAATACAAATATATCATGCGTGAAGGCTTTTATTATGATGATTTGTGAGATTATGATATGAAGAGACTGTGTACAAACTATGCATTGCATTAACATGTAGTGATGTAAGCAGTAAGGATGTTCCTTTGGTAACAAAGCTTTACATATTGAACCAAATAATATGAATTTAAATACATGTACGTCTACATTGTACCGGTACCTAATCTTTTATAAACCTGTGTATTGCTGCAGCTCTTTCAGCTAATTTGTTGTGTTGTTATATAACTTCCACTTTCCACTGTCCACTTTCCACATACAATGCTAGCAAATGAGTCATTGACCTGTAAGAGAAGAATCCTGAGAGTGACAGTGCAGACCAATTCAGGTAAAACAATACTACTTGTATTGAAGATGCAGTTTTCATAGGCTATTGCATTGGCTTCCAACAAGTGTTCATGCCAATTGGTATATTGTGGTCCAAACAACTATGATATGATGACAATTTGTATTCGACTGGATCCGACTAGCATGGATGTAAATGTATCAGTCTTTATTACAAACCTAGACATTAAATGGTTAAATGAAAAAAATAAGGTATTGTTTCGCGGCAGAAAAGTGTGGCATTTAGGCAGTCACTTTCTTAGCAGTTTGAAATCACTTTGGATATCAATTCAGGCGATAGAAACGTCAGAATGCTTGGCTCAGAGAGGTGCATTATGGACTCATGGGGGGAAAGCCTCAACATCTTTATTTTTAGCTGGACCTGTCTGACAAGAACAATCTACATTACAGAGTATATGATGTTACCACGATGATACATTAATATCTCACAATGCAATGCCTCAAAATACATTATGTACACATGCAAAGAGTTAAATGTATTGTAAATGGTAAGCCATTGTTGCTAATGCTCATCACAATGCACTGTAACCAAGATGAGAGTGAGTCAAGGTGAGATCTGGGCCATGCTGATGGTTTGCTTACCACTTTGTGCTTAGGACTCAAATTCCTAGTTTTCTAGAACTATGCTAGCGATGTGTAAGCTGAGAATCCTCATGCATTCCAGTCTGCTGTGAACCAATGATAAAAGGATTTCTTTAACGTATGATATATGACAATTAAACCAAATCGACTGCTGATTTTTATTTTCTGAAAGCATAGGCCTACTTTATATACAGTTACCAATGAAGATGTCTGAAATACTACAATATGCAAGATATCTGTCCCACATCTAGTTGTTTATTGAAAACTGAAGGATGAGAACAACGGCGATTTTCCAAATAGTACACACAGCTGAAATGCTCAACATTAGACTCATTTTCACAAATGGCAACATCTTTACATACCCAAATGTTAGTTCCTGTTTTTGTCAAGACCACAAGCTGAAGTTGATTGCCATTACTGATACCATAGGTTGAATGCAAGCCAGATTGTTTGAATAGCTTAATCAGCCCCATCTTTTGTTATGTAGACTCTTGCATGCTTTGTCTTCATTTGCCTTTCTTTATATTCTCAGATCTTCCATGTGGTTTTGCTTTGTGGACCTTACAATATGTGTTGTATGATACTAATACAATATTCTTCTCAATAAGGTCAATTTAAGAATGTGAATCAGTATTTAAATCCATGTATGCTTAAATGTATAATGGATTGGACATTAATTTAAGAGTATAAATATTTAAACATGGCATGCTTGTATAATAAAACTGTCAGAAATTTGTTGTTTCCAATCAGGATAAAAGAGCATCATTCTGTTTTAATTGTACAATTTATTATATACGGCAGTTTGTTTTTGAATATGTAGCTTTGATTCAGAAGTTTTGTTTATTATGAATCGACAAGTATTCCCAAAACAGTGCAAGTGGTACACCTTAAAGGACATTGGGGACTCTTCATCTTTGATTCAGTATTTCTCCTGTACCTGTGTGCTTATGTTGGTTTGTAGATTGATTATCTGCAGAGGGTTGTTTCAGTGTGTCCTTGATGGTTGTGTCATATTGTATCTCACATTGATGTTTCTCAACCCTATCAGGATTTAGTTTCTTAGATGTCCTTTTGCCTTCAGAGTTTTGTGTCCATATACATTATTGTGTAAAAATGTCTTGATTTCCCAGCGATATATAGGTATACATTACCAGGCAGAATGGTTAAGTTTTAGTTTCACCATAATGTTGGAGGGTGCATCGTCTATTTGCAATAAGGCCATATCCTTATTTATGGCTACAGTTACGGCTATGTCTGTTGCTAAGGGAGTGCTCTTCAAAGCAAAATGACTAAGAAATCCAGCTGTAGCCGCCAGTTCGGACATAGCCTGGGGAAAAAATAATGACAATCATTCAGGGCACCATAGTTCTGATACATAATATTTTTAATTCCAAGTTTACTGGTGTGTTGACCACAATGATCAATGTTATGCGAGTCACCACTGCTCTTTGCAGGTACAGGTTCTAATTTTTCCTGATGACATTTTGCAGGATTTTCTCACTGATCTTATCTTATGAACCAAATGTGTTTGTACAAACCTCACAGGCTTGCCAAAATAAGCAATTCAGTCATTAAAATGATGATGATGCGTATGGAATTCATATTTATATAATTTATACACTTTAATTTTGTTATTATTTTAAGTTTACCATAATAGTCACCCAACAGTGCCTGTAGTAAAAATAATTTTCTGCAATTCCTGATGTAGGTTACTAATTTGAAATGCAGTGAACAACACATGAATTTCCTGACAGAATCTGCCCAAAATATGCATTTTGTTAGTGGGCCTAGCTCCATTCTCCTTTTGGGAATTTGTCATTAAATGTGAAGATTAACCATGGCTCGCTAGTCCTCTTGTATATTGTAATGACACTAAAACAAGTGCAATACTTGTAACAAGATGAAACTTAATTTCTAAAGAAAATATGAAAGTAAAACTATTGATTTGAAATTTATTGCTCTGGTTTCATTTTGTACTTAAATCTTGTAGATTAAAATAATGATAAACATAAAGTCCATATTCTGCCAGGAATTATTGTGAAACATACTTTTTTGGAAAGTCATTCGCTTTAACTAATGACGGCACTTATGCACTAAAATCTTGCAAGATGTCTATTGCCTAATTGTAGAGGCATCACAAGTGGCAGAGCTAGTTCTTTAATAAAAGTTTCTTGAATCAGATCCTAAGTGGCTTGCCTTAAGCCTGGTTCATACTTGATGCGAATGCAAAGCAAATTTTTATGTCACATGGCTGTTTTCGCTGCAAATGTTTTGCAGTCATGAGAGCAGAAGTCTCGAGGGGCCAGCACTCTCAGGGGGGAAATTCGGAATAGAGTGGGAACGCTTTCACCCCGACAGACATTGAACGACTTGTCCACAAGTCTAGGCCCGTCCCGTGTGTCTACCGTCTCAAACAAAACGCGTGTTGACACGTTTACGCAGGAGCCATAAGTTTGGACGTAAAGCTAATAATAATAAGGGTGGTTGATTGGTGCTCTGAAAGCAGTAAAAAAAAAAAAAAAAGAAGTGCCTCCATAGGCTAACAAAAAGGGCCTGAAGAAAAAGGTGCTATGTAAAAGAACAGGGGCAAGTCAAAACAGCTTCCACTGCTCAAAGGTTAGCACCTACTCCTTCCCGTAAAGCCATCACAGATGGAGCAGTGATGACAATCCCTGGGAGGGTGTTCCACATTGAGCCAGTCCGGGAAGAAGGAGAATCCGTAAAGCTGGGTGCGGCTTGTAATGAGTTGGAACTTGTTTGGGTGGTATGATCTTGTGCTGCTGGGAGGCATTGGTGTGAGGTAGACTGCAGGATTGATGGCGACTACGTGTATGTTATAGTGCATTTTGTAGAGAAGGGTTAGGCTTGCAGTTTGCCGTCTCCATTCTAGAACTTTCCATTGTAGATCTTGTAACATTTTGGATACACTTTCCGTTTGGTGGTACTCATGGAGGACAAACTTGGCTGCACAACGTTGGAAGCTTGAGATGTGCACCCTTTCATCATATTAAATGATCTTTAGTAACAATGAACCAGTATCATGAGCAGGGATTCATTTACTTTTTAGCATGGAGGAAATCCCTCAATTAAATTGCGCTCAACACAATCCTGAAACACCACGTGGCTTTTCTAGTAGCGGTTCTCGGGGTGTATGACCATAGATGATCGTGACCTGTGACAACACATGTTTACAAAACAGCCACAGACTTCCACAGGCATGATTTGTATACACAAACACAGCCCAATTGAAGAAAACGTAAAATCTTATATTTTATGGAGATCTAATTATCAACTTTTGATGATGAATTGATAGAAGGGCCGGGCACATCTCAAAACTTGTCCAGCTTTTACACTCATAATTCTTGGATTTTATGTGGAAATTATGATACATTAATGTCCACTATCCCATAGGACATGTGCAGTATCTTGCCTGCCAGAATTCCCCAAAATGTGCAAGATGCACACTTGTTATAAACAAAGTTCACATGGATGGTCTATTATCTTGAGGAGTGACAGCCCGATAGCTAGCACGGTTCGTGGTTAATTGATTAGCGCGTCGGGATGATAGCGCGCCCTCTTGTGGCAAATCCAGGCGAATCTTAAACCAAGACACCACCACCGTCAGTTGCGCCGCCCACCGCCGATAACTTTTCTCCGTGGAGTTCAATCTGCAGTGACTGGCGTTATTATTATTACCTTCGATCCTTCAATTTTCAAGTGCAGGTTTGTTTGTTTGGTTTGGTGTATAGCCTTCTCTACTGAGTAGTGAATATGTGAGTGTGGGTCATACCCCCAGTCCAAAAGTGTCATGTTTATCAACCCTTTATTATGTTTTTGACCCCCAAAACTTTGAAGCTTGATTCCCTTTACCATGATGAGACCGTGAGCTCCACTGGTGGTGTGACAGAAGCTCTGCTGTTTATACTGTATTTTCGTCAGGCTTAATCATGTTGAGAATAAAGTTTCCTGACGCAGGAATATTTCTCAAACATTTATAAAATGATTGATTTTTTTTGTATAAATCACTAGCGCATTAGCCATTATTAGACGGAAAAGGAGACCCAGTAGACATGAGGACGTACGTCATGCTCATGAACTTTGGTCGTGTGAATAAAACATTGTATGCATAATTCATGTTTGATGTCGGGTCAGATGTCAAATCGAAATCGAGGCAAAGCGGGTTAGGGTTAGGGTTAGGGTTAGGGTTAGGGTTAGGGTTAGGGAATGACCTTACCTACTCCTAGCTAGGAGTAGACCTTACCTAAATGTTTTATTCATATCACGGTGATGACGTAGGGTCCTCTACTGGGTCTCCTTTTCCGTCTACCATTTATTAAAACACTATTATTGAGTTTCTTTCTCCTTCAGGGAGGGTCATTCTGTGCCAAATCACTCAAATTTGGTTTGGAAAAGTTTCCGTATGGCGCCACCACTTTTTCATTCGATATGAAATAATTTAGTATCTAATTTACCTCAATGAGATATCCTTTTTTGTAAAAATGAGTGAAAAAGTGGTGGCGCCATACGGAAAGTTATCCTTTGGTTTACATAGGGCCTACCAGTTTATGGGGTATTAAACTATTTACGATAACGTTACGTTTTAACGCAACTACTTCTAGAAACTATAGGCTCCCCCGTGAGCCTTGTAGTTTCTAGAAGTATATCGCACTAGCTATCAAGGCTCAACAGGCTCAAACTTCAAATTTGATTTCAGCTCCATTCGATTAACGTTTTTCGCGCTACGTATGGGCTCTTTCTCAATGATTTCGGTCAAAATATGCCTGACCTACGATATCAACTGACCGTAAATTGGTAACCATTGGGTCAAATTAGTTGAAATTGGTGTCTTTGGAGATGAAGTTGCATTTTAAGCTTTCCAAATCTGCCTTTATTGTGTTTGTAATAACATGATTAGGTGTGATAACCTTTATGTGACCATGGTGACCTCTACTTTGACCCTGAATTTGACCTTGTGGATCACATGATCCGGTGATTAACTTCAGTGAAAATTTACGAAAAATTAGAGATACATTATTTTTGGCGTGCTTTCAAGCTCAACTAAAAGTTGCCCAACATGTACTTGCCTATTTCTATGCAAAGTACATTACATACCTGTTCATACGTATGTATATCAAGCAAGGGCATTCGACCCAATGGATTCGCCATTTTTGTAGTCAATGTCAATGTGTGTTAAAAATTCAGAAAAGTGCGCGATTTAGGCGACGCTGCATTTACACGTAAACCTATTGACCACCAACATGGTGAGCGTTGATCTATTGATATAATGTAATGTATGAACAGTTATGTAATGTGCATCTTTGCATAGGAGGCATGAGTGCAACAACTTAAAGTGGAGCTTGAAGGCAAGCGAAAAAATATAGTATCTCTAAATTTGTGTTATTTATTGTGGAGAAAACAAATCATTGCCTTATCTAAGACTACAACTTTCGGACACATTTAACATGATCAGTCTGAATGTTAAAGTCCCAGAGGATCTTGATGACCTGGTTGGTCTCTGTAACTTTCTCCGGAGCATGGACATACCATTTTGCAGTCACTTGGACACCCCATTTCTTGCACAGATCCCAATGAAATACCTTGGCCAACTTGTCATGTCTACCTTTGTACTCCGTCTGGGCCATCTTACTGCACTCGCTGACAATATGAAAGACAGTCCCCTCCGCTTGTTACACATCCTGCACATAGGAGAGACTTTCGCTTTCTCTATCCTCGCCTTCATTACATTTGTCAGACGGTCAGACTATTTTTTTTGAAGAATTGTCAGACTGACAGGTGGTTGAGTTTCTGTGATTTTTGTGTGTTTATTTATAAAACAAATGCATCATATTCTTGCATAATTTGACAATCTAAGACCTATAACAACATTCGTTGTACATTGATGTATTTCGCCAGATTCAAGATGAAACGTAATGATTTTTATGAAGTGAGCGGGCAACAGCAGGGATACGGTCAGCAGGTATGTATGGTAAACAGAAAAGGATCAATGGGGGGGGGGGTCAATTTCAGGATCAATTATGAACGATCAATGTCAGGATCAATGTCAGGATCAATGTCAGGATCAATGATGGAAAATCAATGTCGGGATCAATGTGTGTGATCAATGTCAGGATCAATGATGGAGGATCAATGTCAGGATCAAAGATGGAAAATCAATGTCAGGATCAATGTCAGGATCAATGATGGAAAATCAATGTCAGGATCAATGTGTGTGATCAATGTCAGGATCAATGATGGAGGATCAATGTCAGGATCAAAGATGGAAAATCAATGTCAGGATCAATGTCAGGATCAATGATGGAGGATCAATGTGGGGGATCAATGGGGGGATCAATGTTGGGGGATCAATGCCAGGATCAATGGGGGTGATCAATGTCGGGATCAATGTGGGGGATCAATGTTGGGATCAATGATGGGGGATCAATGCCAGGATCAATGGGGGTTATCAATGTCGGGATCAATGCGGGTGATCAATGGGGGGGGGGGGGATTAATGTCGGGATCAAAGATGGGAAATCAATGTCAGGATCAATGATGGAACATCAATGTAAGGATCAATGGGGGTGATCAATGATGGAAAATCAATGTCAGGATCAATGTCAGGATCAATGATGGAGGATCAATGTCAGGATCAATGATGGAAAATCAATGTCGGGATCAATGTCAGGATCAATGATGGAGGATCAATGTGGGGGATCAATGGGGGATCAATGTCAGGATCAATGTCAGGATCAATGTTGGGGGATCAATGCCAGGATCAATGGGGGTGATCAAAGTTCAAGTGGTCTGAGACAACAATATTTGTTGCAAATAAATTATTTTGTCAGTTCCGAAAAACGTGTGCTGTCTGTGGACATAGAAACACTTGAGTAACCCATTGGTTGAACAGCCTGCTTATGCAGATTCAGGGGAAACTTTTTAAATTGTGGGGGGCAGACTTAAAGGAATGGTACACGTTTGGCTCAAAACAAATATGAACTTAAAAACTGACTTGGTAGTGAGCATTGGAGAGTTGTAAATAGTATAAAACATTGTGGGAAACGACTCCCTCTGAAGTGATGTAGTTTTTGATAAATAGGTAATATCACACTAAAATAATAAAAGACTTCTAGCTAGAAGTCTTTTAATCCTATCTGAAAGCACACAAATTCGTTTAACAGGGGTGTTTTTTCTTACATCATTTTCTCACAACTTCGATAACCGATTGAGCCCAAATTTCCACAGGTTTGTTATTTTATGCATATGATGGGATACACCAAGTGAGAAGACTGGTCTGCGACAATTACCAATAGTGTCCACTGCCTTTAAGAGCAAGGGAAAACCACAAACTTACTTTTTCTATGTGTGGTAAATTTTTGATAGGCCCAAGGACAGCAGCAGATGACACCTTCAATTCAGCCTCACCAGAAGCTGAATGTGATAACAAGCAGGCAAGCTGAAGCGATCCGTACCGGTGAGGATGTAGGCTTGAACCCCATCATTGCAAAAGGTGCTCCTAAGAAGGTTAGTCAAAAGTTATGTAAAGAAAAAGTAAACTGAACAAGATAAATCTACATGAAATACGTGATATGTACTATGTATACAAATATCAAAACCTGGTTCATGGTACTTTAATGGAGTGTTTGGTAAAGTTAGCAGTGTTCTCCAAACATGCATTTGGGGAGGGTGGCCTGCCCTCCAAAGGTGAGACCGCCCTGCTAAAATAATTGGTCACCCTGCCCCAAAAATTACAAACAGACTATTTTTAGCCCGTATTAGCTTTAGACTTCCAAACTGCAGCATCGGAACTGTGATCCTTCATTTCAGTATACAAACGTTACGACACGATGACGTCAGTTTTTTTGTAATACCGGATATATCAAAATTTTTATATCGAGTATACTCGAATACATCAAGTTTTTCCTGTGTGCAAAATGAAGCCTAAAAACATTGTTTTGATATATTGAAGACTAACAGTTAAATAGGGTTGCGGCTTTCGGCTTGATCCTTCGCGCTTACTGTTAGACTAAACAGTATTAGATTGCATCGCCCAGCTCTGTTTTGTTTACAACAAAGAAAATACGTGATTATTGTGGCGAAAAGAACTCCATGCTCCCAGCCCGCATCACCATCCTAGTGTGTCGTGGCCTAGCGGTTAAGAGCATCGGATTTTAGCTCTGGTGTTTAATCAGCAGAGTGTGGGTTCGAGTCCTGGTTGTGACATTTGCTACGTAAAATTGGGGAGGTAGTGTTTTATGCCCTACCAGCCAGGCTTCTAATGGATGATACGCAAGCTTGCATCCGTTTGGACTATAAAGGGGGTAACCCCTTTTCAGCCCTAAGAGCAGCTGGCAACGGCCCCTGGCAAAAACACATTGTAGCCCACACCTTGAAGTGGCCTTCATGCATTGTGTGTCTGGGGACTTGCATAAAAATTAAAAAAATAATAATAATAATAAAAAATGCTCCGGCTTCCAGTATTTGTTTACACACAAAGATACCATTATGTGGCTAGGACACAATCTCCTCGTACAGCATTTGTTCTACACTGTTTTGCACAGTTTGGCTCTGTAGTGTTTTTATTGCTCCATGTATGAGGGAATGCAGAGGAACCAGACGCTTAAAAGGTACCATTATGTGGCTAGGACACAATCTCCTCGTACAGCATCTGTTCTACACTGTTTTGCACAGTTTGGCTCTGTAGTGTTTTTATTGCTCCATGTATGAGGGAATGCAGAGGAACCAGACGCTTAAAAGGTACCATTATGCGGCTAGGACACAATCTCCTCGTACAGCATACCTTCTACACTGTTTTGCACAGTTTGGCTCTGTAGTGTTTTTATTGCTCCATGTATGAGGGAATGCAGAGGAACCAGACGCTTAAAAGGTACCATTATGTGGCTAGGACACAATCTCCTCGTACAGCATCTGTTCTACACTGTTTTGCACAGTTTGGCTCTGTAGTGTTTTTATTGCTCCATGTATGAGGGAATGCAGAGGAACCAGACGCTTAAAAGGTACCATTATGTGGCTAGGACACAATCTCCTCGTACAGCATCTGTTCTACACTGTTTTGCACAGTTTGGCTCTGTAATGTTTTTATTGCTCCATGTATAAGGGAATGCAGAGGAACCAGACGCTTAAAAGGTACCATTATGCGGCTAGGACACAATCTCCTCGTACAGCATACCTTCTACACTGTTTTGCACAGTTTGGCTCTGTAGTGTTTTTATTGCTCCATGTATGAGGGAATGCAGAGGAACCAGACGCTTAAAAGGTACCATTATGTGGCTAGGACACAATCTCCTCGTACAGCATCTGTTCTACACTGTTTTGCACAGTTTGGCTCTGTAGTGTTTTTATTGCTCCATGTATGAGGGAATGCAGAGGAACCAGACGCTTAAAAGGTACCATTATGCGGCTAGGACACAATCTCCTCGTACAGCATCTGTTCTACACTGTTTTGCACAGTTTGGCTCTGTAGTGTTTTTATTGCTCCATGTATGAGGGAATGCAGAGGAACCAGACGCTTAAAAGGTACCATTATGCGGCTAGGACTCAATTCTCCTCGTACAGCATACCTTTTACACTATTTTCTGCACAGTCTGGCTCTGTTGTGTTTTTCTTGCTTTTAATGTCTAAGGGGATGCAGGAGGAACCATACGAAAAGGGACAATACTCGGCTATGTTCAGTTTACGTGGTCAATGGGACAATTATTTTCTGTATTTTTTCCGCTAAAGAGTTGCATGCCTGATTTTTTGATATTTTCGATAATATCAAATTTTTGGTATTTCCATATAATTAAAAAAGTGACATCGTCGATATTGATGTCAAAAATATATCGAGTATTTGAGTATTTTCGATATATCGACGAACGTTAAGACACGATTCACACACAACCCTGTGTGGCACAACTGTTTCAGCCGTTGCTCTCGACCAATAGGAATGAAGAAACTGTCTTATAAGAACAGGTTCAAGGTCGCGTGTCACGCCCATGAATTAACACTTTTTACCGGTCATAAACAAAGGTTTATACACACCCACGTGACGCGCTCTCCACCAATAGGAATAGCGAAACTGTCTGAGGTATTTATGAATGTATATTAATCTTTCTTTTAGGCAGTGTCGTGCCAGGGGATTAATAACATTATTCTAAAGAAAAGGTTTAAATCTCAAGTGATGTCATATATAAATGGGCGCCAGTTTGATGACATCATATCAATGAGCGCCAGTTTGATAACGTCATGCCGCCCTTGATCTAAGTGTGTTCAAGTGCACACAATCGTCTGATTTTGAATGGTTGATTAACTGAACGAATTGCATTAAGAGAATGAAGTTTTCCAGTTTTGCATGATTTAGACTAAACCCAGCCTAAATTTGCATGCCAAGTATCTTTTATCTGTAACACTCCATTAGTTTACAACTTGACAGTTCATTTTCCTGATATTTGACCAATCTATGTCATTAACTTTACTACTGACTGCATAATCTAACAGGTGGATCCTGCACTCGTAGAAGAATTCATGTTGGGAATGAAGAATCCAGTCATGGCGCTTAATGAATTCTGTCAGAAACAACGACTGTCGATTAAGTTCCAGGAGGAAGCAGCTTGCTCTTCAGGGAGCTTTGTCAATCTCAAGTTTGGCTCAGTTGCTATCGTTGATGGGGTACGACATGCACAAGGTCAGTAGGAGTTCAGTAAGGATTAAATAACAGCCAAGTACTGACATTGTGCAAATTAATTTAATATTTACGGACTGTATCATTGTTAGGGGTTAGTGTTTATTTATTATCTGTACTTTCAGTACCTGTACTGTAGTATCAGCCTATGTATTTACCGTTAGTTTTGTAAACTTATGGACGATTATCTGTGTAACCAACCATTTCAGAAAACAAAAATAATCACATGTCAGCGCATGTGATAAGTGCGTGTGTGATAAGCGCATGTGATAACTTCAAGCAATTATTATTATTATTATTATTATTATTTTTATTATTATTATTAATATTTATTCGCCATAAAACACTACAGAATACAAACATAAACTAGACATGATTGCATTTGTGCACAAATGCAGAGCTGTTTCGATAATAACATTTTCAAATTTCTCAACTGAAATTGACATTTTAATTATATTCAACCAGTTATGACCAATCCTGGCTATTTAATTTTTTTTTTTAGATTATACCATGTACAGTAAGCAATTAATGAGTTAAAGGTGCAAAAAATGAAAAAAAAAATAAGAAATCATGTGATGACGTCATTATGACGTCATTTTAAAATTCACAAGAACTTGCGAATATCTAACAACCTACCAAGTTTCAACAAGGTCGAATTATTACTTTGGGAGTTATACGACTTCAAAAAGTGCACCTATAAGGCCGCGTCATGTGACCCCCGATGACGTCATTGATCTGAAACTTCACACATATGATGCCTGCCTGACAGTAAACGTGTGTGTGCGATCGCTTATTGGGAACATTGCAAATTAGTGCGCTTAAAAAATTGGTCCTTAAGATGACAAATAAAAAAAAAACTACACATGATTGCATTTGTGCACAAATGCAGAGCTGTTTCGTTAATAAAATTTTCAAATTTCTCAACTGAATTTGAAATTCTGTTGGCATCAAAGTAGTTATGATCAATCCAGCCTATTTAAACATTTTTTGTTTGGGTTATACCATGTTCAGACAGCAATTTATGAGTTAAAGGTGCAAAATAATGAAAAAAAATCATAACAAATCATGTGATGACGTCATCATGACGTCCGTTCACAATCCACAAGAACTTGCCAATATCTAACAACCTACTAAGTTTCAACATGATTGCATTATTACTTCGGGAGTTATATTAGTTCTAAAAGTGCACCTTTAAGGCAGCGTCACGTGACCCCTGATGACGTCATTTATCTGAAACTTCACACATATGATGGCTGCCTGACAGTTAACGTGTGTGTGAAATTTGAAGTGATTACAAAAAACTTCACCACACACATCTTCAAAAAGTACATTTTAAGGAGTTTTCAACCTGCCGCTAGAGGGCGCTGTTGCATTTTGTGACGTCATCGATATTTTTTTTGAACTGCCCACCCTTGCCAGGCACTAACATCGTTGAAAGCAACTTCATAACTTTTACCAATTTTGAATTAGAGGGCCACTTCCGGTTTCGACCAAAAATAGAGGTCATGTGAGGTCACGCACACAAAACAAAATGAAGACCTAATATATCCCTACCTTATCCCGCAAACAGAAACCTACGATCTCATGTGGCTGATTTGATATAGATTTTTAAGCATTTAACATAAAACACCTTTAAGATGATGTCACGTGACTTCAGATGACGTCATCATGACATAATTGTTCAAGGATCATTATTGCACTAATACCTTTCATCCCTGAAAGTTTCATTGCAATCGCTTATTGGGAACATTGCAAATTAGTGCTCTTAAAAAATTGGTCCTTAAGATGACAAATAATTTTTTTAAAACAACAATAAGCAAAAAAACTTTAACAAAAACAAGAGCTGTTTCGCTGCGCTGCGCTACGAAACAGCTAATAACAATAAAAACTTTAACAAAAACAAGAGCTGTTTCGCTGCGCTGCGCTAGGAAACAGCTAACAAAATAAAAATCCAGGGACATATGCCTGGAATTAAAAAAGGTTTACCCCCAAAACTGTAGCCCGATGGCCTTCAATTCCAATATCCTAGCCATATTGAAAATCTATAACTTTTAATAATAAGTCTGTACAATACAAATAGAAAACGATAGAAAGACGATAAAAAGTAAAAATGCAAAATGACTTCCAATGCAAAATAACCCCCCAACCTAACAAGCAAACATTAATCCAACCCATCTAAAATTAAACAGAAAAATATATATTCATTAAATGCAAAATACATTTTTCTAGTGTCCTAGAGACAAGAGAAACCCTTATTTTGAACATCTCCGTTGCTACTAGAGATAACATGTTACTGCACAGTTCTGTCCTGAAATCAGCTGGCATGACTATTAGATCAAAGAAGTCAAGAGACAAGGAAACCTCATTTCTTACAAAATAGTTGCTAGAAAATGTTCCATCAAAAGAAATATTGCAGGTAGAATTATAGGTAAACTCAAAAATCACATCGATTTCAGCCTAATTCAAGAGAAAAGCGAGATCCTGCGAATCACATTTGTTACCAGATCAAAGTGTCGATAGTGAAGTCATAATTAAAAAGACCAGCTCTAAAACTAACTACCGCAGAATGATTTCAACAAAATTCATCGACCCCAGAACTCAGAATATTTGGCAACAAGTTTTCCTTTATTCTAGGGAAAAACAGTTTTAGTAGTAACTTGCTCGATCCAGATGATAACAACTTCTGGTTCAAATCACTCGCTAAAATACCCCACAAATTAACACCTGAACCAACACATCTTAAATTATACTGTAAAAAAATCTTTTCGTTAATGTAGGGTATTCTAAGCATAATCAATATAGTAAAACTAGCGGAAACTCTGGCCTTTCTACGCGCTGATCCCGCTAGTTGAGGTAATCAGGTGTTTGAGGCAACCCCCAGGAATACCTAATTGTTTTTTTGTTGTGTTTTTTTGCATTTTGGTGAGGTGTACGGAACAACTAGCAGCACCTCTAGTTTTTGGTTCAGTCTTTTTTTAGGTGTTCAGACCCTGCCAGGACAACTCTTGTTTTGTTTTTTCTTGTTCATTTTTTTTGTTCGTTTTTTTTTTTTTTTTTTTTTTTTTTTTTTTTTTTTACTTTTCCTCTCACAACTCCAGAACCTTCAGACTTCAAACAGAGTATGCCCTTGACTATCAAAAGACAAATTTTTTATTTAAACAAATCTCAGTTCATTAACAAACCAAACACCAGCTTTGTCAATCTACACATCATTTTAAAGACACTGGACACTGGTAATTGTCAAAGACCATTCTTCTCACTTGGTGTATCTCTACATGCATTACAAAATAACAAACCTGTGAAAATTTGAGCTCAATTGGTTGTCGAGGTTGCAAGATAATAATGAAAGAAAAAACACCCTTGGCACATGAAGTTGTGATGCTTGATTTCGAGACCTCAAAATCTAATTCTGAGGTAATGGTTTCGGTAACTTAAATGGCTTGAGACCATACGTCATTAATTTAATGGAGTTTACATTTTTTAAGTTATCTCTTTCTACAACTACACAGGCACTGGGAGAACAAAAAAAGAAGCTAAAAGTGATGCTGCCAAAAATGCCCTATCCAGTGTACTGGGTCTGACCCCAGATGATGTCCATGAACCAGAGTTAGGAACTGTGATATATGACAGTAGAGGCCGCAAAGTTACTTTGTTGGAAGAGAGACCTGTGGCTAAATCTATGGTTGCACATCCTGACACAGAGAAGAGCTATAGTAGTGGTGGTCATTATCAGCTGAATGCAACCCATGCACCTACTGTCACATCCAAAGATGCTTGGAATATCAATAAGCAGGAGAACTATGCTGAGTATCAAGTCAAAGTGGCTCAACAGGCAGACATGGCTAAGCAGAGAGTCCAAGGTAAATAGGAATATCAAATCACTTTCACTCAATGGTATTAGCTAATTAATTCATTGATTAAATGATGTGATTGTGTGGATTAAATGGTCTTCAAAATTACACATAATTGGGAGTTATAAAAAATATGATAACCCCTAAAAGAGTCCCTGCCTGTAAGAATGTACCAAATTAGGGGGGGGGGGTGTGATTCATGGGTTCGCAGATCTTCTTCTAAAAAATTAGAGTGATACACCATCATACCAAACAAATAAATCCAAAATTTTAGTTTGCTGACGCTTTCGATTTTGGAGTTACCAGTTATCAAAATTTGGGCCAAAAGACCCTCGAGAAACGAATAGTACATTCCCTGTAAACACAAAAATGTGCGCCATGCTCGTCCCAACAAAAGTAAAACATTTTTTGAAACCTCCAGTTGGACTTATAACAAAAGTATAAAAAAAAAATTGGGATCTCGTTGGCGCGTTATGTTACACGCACCTGAACCTTTGACGAACAGTGCCCTCGTGCCATTTTCAACGCTACATAACTCAACGCGCTTATAAGATCCCATGAATTAAACAAGTTCACATGAAAGAGCTTACATCCCTTAAACAAATTTTAGTGCAAAGTGCATGGGATCTCGTTGGCGCAGTGAGATAATAGAGGTCAAAGTTCAAATTTTACCAATATATTGCGTTTCCGCTCCTCTGTAACCTCGTGCGCCAACATGATTTTTTTTTTTAATGACAACAGGGTGTTGGAACAGTTTTCATCTAATGACAAATGAAAAAAGAATCTTGGGATCTCTGCAACTTGCATGTCAAAAGATTTTTTGAAAGTATTGCCATTCCACACATTTTGGCCTAAATTGGCCCAACATTCGCTTTTCTCATCACTGTAAGTATCTGTGCCAACAAGATCCCATCAATGTTTTCTTGTATTTGGTTAAGTTAAGTGTTCCTTAACAGATTTCAATTGAAAAATAACTGGGATCATGTTGGCCCACCAATATAACAGAGGTCAAAGGTCATATGAAACTACACTACTGCCTATTTCGGGCGATTTTGCGTCGTCTAGAAATCCACGCGCCAATATGATCCCATTAAATTGTCTGCGTTTTATGATTATATAGATACTCAGACACACATAAAAAGCAAAAACCAAATGGGATTTGAGTGGCGCTAACAAATATTACAGATCAAAAGTTCACAAGACATGCCTATACTTACGCATTGCTGTGGCAACAGAAAGTGAGAAGTATCCCCCAATTTCAAAATGTTGGCAAACCATGAAGGGGATGGGTCTCCAAAACAAATTTGGTCCAGATATAGATTGGACTTGCTTTTACAAATGGTGTTAGTTTAATGTTGGTGGGTAACTGTTGCCAAGGTCAAAGGTTACAAAGAATATGGCTGTTTTTGATATTTTCTGTCAAGAGCCAACTTCAGAGCCTTTTCAAGATTTTATTTAATGAACAACATTAAACTAACACCATTTGTAAAAACAAGTCCAATCTATATCTGGACCAAAATTTGTTTTGGAGACCTATCTCCTTCATGGTTTGCCAACATTTTGAAATTGGGGGATATTTCTCACTTTCGGTTGCCACAGCAATGCAATGACATGCAGGCACGTATTGTGACCTTTGGTCTGTAATATTTGTTAGCGCCACTCAAATCCCATTTGGTTTTTGCTTTTTATGTGTTGCTGAGAATCTATATAATCATAAAACGCAGACAATTTAATGGGATCATATAGGCGCATGGATTTCTAGACGACGCAAAATCGCCCGAAATAGGCAGTAGTGTAGTTTCATATGACCTTTGACCTTTGTTATATTGGTGGGCCAACATGATCCCAATTATTTTTCAATTGAAATCTGTTTAGGAACACTCAACTTAACCAAATACAAGAAAACATTGATGGGATCTTGTTGGCACAGATACTTACAGTGATGAAAAAAGTGAATGTTGTGCCAATTTAGGCCAAAATGTGTTGAATGGCAATACTTTAGAAAATTTTCAAAAAATCTTTTGACATGCAAGTTGCAGAGATCCCAAGATTCTTTTTTTCATTTGTCATTAGATGAAAATTGTTCCAACACCCGGTTGCCATAAAACAACTTTTTGTTGTTGGCGCGCAAGGTTACGGAGGTGCGAAAATGCAATATATTGGTAAAATTTGAACGTTGACCTCTATTATTTCTCTGCGCCAACGAGATCCCACGCACTTTGCACTTCAATTTGTTTTAGGGATGCAAGCTCTTTCATGTGAACTTGTTTAATTCATGGGATCTTATAGGTGCGTTGAGTTATGAGGCATTGAAAATGGCACGAGGGCACTGTTCGTCAAAGGTTCAGTTGCGCGTAACATGACACGCCAACGAGATCCCAAATTTTTTTTTTTTACTTTTGTTATAAGCCCAACTGGAGGTTTCAAAAAAAAAATTCCTTTTGTTGGGATGACCTTGGCGCACATTTTTGTGTTTACAGGGAATGTACTATTTGTTTCACGAAGGCTTTTAGGCCGAAACTTTGATAACTGATAACTCCCAAACCGAAAGCGTCAGCAAACTAATATTTTGGATTTATTCGTTTGGTATGATAATGTATCACTCTAATTTTTTAGAAGAAGATCTGAGAACCCATGAATCACCACTTGGTACATTCTTACAGGCAGGGACTCTTAAATTGATCTGAAAGCCTACATCTTAAATAGTTTGACATTTAAAAAAGTTGTCATCCAATATCCCTATCCAAATAAATTACATTAAACATCTAATGACATATAAAAACTTGACATTAATATGGTGCTTTCTAACAAATGGGACAACTGGGTTGAACGATATTTTCATTTTTGGATGCGTTTTTTTTTTACTGTAGTGCAGGGATGTACTGTTTCATAAAGAATGTATGGTGCATTGTACTTCTTTATATCTAAAAAACACAGTGTGTTTGGCTACATAGTGCACATAATAGGCCAATTCATATGCCAGGATTTTGGACTGTTGAGGTTTTGAGCCAAAAGTTTCTTAGGACATATTATGGGGAAACTTTGTGTGGACAAGCCCTTTTTGACAACTTATTAACTCCAGAAAGCTACAAATGGCACCACCACCAGAAGTACTAAATTAAAAGCAATACCACTATCTTTTCTGTTAAAAAATGTGTAATGTGGGTACAAATTAAAGTACATTAATTATGGAGTTGAGAAGTTGGAAGTGCTAAATTGAGTTGATTTTGTGTTTGTTTCAATGGCAGCTGTAAATGTACAAGAGAAAAAGACTCCTCCTGCACCATCCCCTGCTCAGACATCTTCAATAACCCCTCTACAAACAGCTGTACCATCCCGTGTAACGACAGCTCCTGTGAACCACTTTGGCAGGGGTGTCCTCAACCAAGACATAATGAAAAACTGTTCCCAGGTTGTATCACCTGGTCACCACCAAGGGCAACAGCAAGCACCTTATCAGCATGGATATACTGGTATACAGAATGCAGCTGATCAAGGTTACCAGCCTCAAACAGCTGGTTTCCAACCACCAAACGATACCACTAGGGCACAGTCTTCACACAGCACTCCCTCAGTCGGTGTCCAACATGACAGTGTCCCAGGTGGTAAATCTAGTCAAAGTGCTCCATCTGCCTGGAGTGTTGGTATTAATTCAGCTGACCAATCTCAGAGGCAGTGTCAGCAGAGTTACTCTGATGTAGACTCATGGTCTTCATCAAGTAGTGGACAAGGTAGCCAAGTAGCAGGAGGGTATCTCCACCAGGGACAGTCAGGTTCATACACAGTGCCAGCAAATACCAATGCATTCCCAACATTAAGTCGTGACCCTGCCGGTTCTAAACCACATGCATCTAATTCTAAACAAACCTCCAAGTCCAATCCACAGAGAGGGCAGAGTATTAACTACCAGCCTTATGTTGAGCCATCCTTTGATTTTGAAGGTGTTCCAGGTACTGCGTTTCCACAGTTTGGGGTCAAAAAAACAGTTACTGCTGCAAGAGTCCTTGGTCAGCCACAACAACCAGGTTCTTTCTCATCATCTCATCAATCTAGCTCCCAAGATGGCTGCTTTCCTGATCAATCAGCCTCTGTAGTGTTATCAAACCAGGACCAATTCCAAGCTGCCTCTCAACAGAGCCATACAACAAAGCCTTACCCCTCGGAGTTTCATGCTACTCAGCCACAAAAACCTCAACTCCCTGTATCTCAACCCCATGTACACCAAAGTCGTGCTCACCAACCCAATGTACCCAAAGTTGTTGCGTCTCAACCAAATGTGCACAATACCCATACACCTCAGCGTGACCCTCAGCCAACACCGGTTGCAAACACACAGTCTATCCTGAGCTGTGGTCCGACAGTAGCTGATCAAATTGGTGAGCTTGCTACAAGTATCCCCAGAGTTGGAGCACCGTTTTCAGGCTGTAATCGGATTGAGGCACGTAAGAGCTATGCTGCATTTCTGCTGCAGAAAAGTGAGTTGGAGTTTCTGTAATCAATAAATAAGATGTTCAAAGTTGCATAACAACCTGTAATTATTGCCTTATGTTATTATGAACTAACTGACTTGCTTGCAATCAATTTTGTGATAATTGCGTTAAAGGGTTTTGGTACTTGCACCGTTTGAAAATAATGATTGTAGAAAGCCTAGTTTTTGAGAAATGAGTAAAACAATGTCATGAAAATACGTTTTTACATGCTAAAATAATGTTTGTCTCATGATCACTGAGACAAAAATATGTTTCATGACATTGTTTTACTCATTTCTGCAAACTACATCACCTCAGCAAGTAATATTTTCAGGGAAGCTTTCTACTATCATTATCTTCCAATTGAGTAAGTTTAGTGTAAATCTGTACACATTGTGTTTTTTGTTCAACAAAAAGTACAAAGACCCTTTAACTGATTTGGTTTCTATATTTTCAGGTCCAAAAGGGAAACATGAGTTGATAAGTCTTGGCACAGGTGTAGGAGCAATTAATGGGCGTAATATCAGCAGTGATGGACGATGTATGATAGACCTGAATGGACTAACCATTGCTCGTAGAGGTCTTCAGAGGTAATGCGTTTTATTTTGTGGCTACTTTCATAAAAGCTGCTTAAGTAGAGTAAGGTTACCAGCCTAAATCATAATTCTTTATGAGCAGGCTTATTGGTTGAATTATTGCTGTAAAGCAAGTCACATTTAGATTCATGAAGACAATACATGTTCAAACCTTTGATTGGAACAACAAATATTGTAAGGATGATGCAACACTGCAGTCAATATACATTGTTATACCTCGGTAACAACTGTGAAGTTTGATTGGTTCAGAACCAATCATGTGACGCGCAAGGAAAACGCATGTTACATAGCTCGACAAGCCGGGTAACATGAAAAGTGATGTACACCGGTGTACATTACCTTGCTCGTTCGCAGCATTGGTCGATTTCCAGCGCTGTGTACGAAACAACTGCAGGTTCGAGAAATTGTTTCTTGTTCGTCTACTTATTAAACAATGAGTAGTCCGTCGTAATAATGTTTGAAGATGACAACAGAACTTCGAGAAGAGGACGAACAATTATACATAGGTATAACAAAACAATTGTTGCACGCTGTGACTGGGGTCCATGGGTTTTGTACACCCTCGAGGGTAAATGGCACCCTCAGCTTCGCCTCGGGTTCCATTTTCCCCCTCGAGTGTACATAAGGCCATGGACCCTGTCACAGCGTGCAACAATTGTATAATGAAGTCTTTGAACAAAGGGTAAGAGGCATGCATCAAATTTTTTTCTAAATATGTTTTACGCACAATATCTCAAGGACAAAGTTTGGTGCTTGAGTTTTGAATCACTGTGTTTTGTCTTGGACATGGTTGTGTATTTTTAAAGATCAGTCATCAATCTGGAGTGTCTATTTTCATCTTTCAGATACATCTATCGTGAGCTCAAGAATTATTATGAAGGTAACCGTCACATCAGTATCTTCACCAATCAGGGTAGCAGTCAGCTACTGACACTCAAGGAAGGTGTTACACTACATTTGTACATGAATGCTGCACCCAGCGGTGATGGGGCTAGATTTGTACGTGATTGTAATGAAAGAATCACTGAAGCAGATCTGCAACTGATGATGTTCGGTGCTCACTACCCAGTTCAAGACCCAGATACAGCACAGGGGAAGCTCACTGCGTTATGTGCAGGTGGTGAGTATAATAACATGGCACATTGAGCGATAAAAACATAAGAAGCAGTACATGTTGACGACATTAGAGGTGCACATTTATAGCCATACTTTTTTGCTTAAAGGCAGTGGACACTTTTGCTAATTACTCAAAAAAATTATTAGCATAAAACCTTACTTGGTAAATAGTAATGGGGAGCTGTTGATAATATAAAACATTGTGAGAAATGGCTCCCTCTGAAGTAACGTAGTTTTCAAAAAAGAAGTAATTTTCCACGAATTTGCTTTCCAGACCTTGGAATTTGATTTTGAGGGTCTTGAAAGCACACAGATGACAAGGGTGTTTTTTCTTTCATAGTTATCTTGCAACTTAGACAATAGTGTCCAGTGTCTTTAACCTTCAGTTGTGAAAAGGAAGAAGCTGGCTGACAATCAAAAGTTTGTTATACACAATGCTACATGTATATTAGCTGTGTGAGAGCAAATATGTATTCATAAATACCTCAGACAGTTTCGCTATTCCTATTGGTGAAGAGCGCGTCACGTGGGGGTGTTTAAACCATTGATAATGACCAATGTTTATAACCGGTTGTCCGCGCTAGTCTTGATGCAAGATGTTTCTTGTTACGGGTGATGCAGGCACTGTCGGTGATTTGGCCGCGCTGTGTGTGAAAGGAAAACCAGCGATTATGCACCAAGACCATACGCGCATGCGCACGAATGGAACCGGAAAACACACGCGTACGGACATCGTACATGTACATTCAACACGTATACTGATCATACCATGGAGGTGGAAACTTACAGAGCTCAAGCACTCGGAAATGGATAAGTCAGTCTACAGAGTTTCTTACTTTATTACGCCTTTTAACCAAAAAGGTATTTATGAATGGGAATCAAAGTGTGTTGAATCGGTTTTCAACTAGTGGTTTAAACCCGCCGAGCCCTGGTTCTTGATAATTTACCTCGACTTCGTCTAAAATTATCAAGAACCAGCCTCGTTGGGATTAAACCACTAGTGGAAAACCTCTTCACCACACATTGATTCCCTTATTAATACATACACATGTATTTCTTATAATATTAGTGTATTTATTATTTTTTTAAGGTGAGATAATTGCAGCAGAAGAAGTACAACAAACAGACTCGTTAGATATGGCTAAAAAACAGGTACGGTACAAGTACAAATCAAATAAACAACACAGATTTGAGATTGATTTAAATACAAAGAAACAATAGAGACCTGGAAAGGGGTTGAAAATCCACTTCTAGTCCTAAACCCATTAATAGGGCCAAAGGCCAATCCCCTGCATTGGTCCTAGTCCCATTAATAGGACCAAATCACTTCTTTGGCTCTAGTCCCATAAATAGGGCCAAACCACTTCCCATAAATAGGACAAAACCACTTCCCATATATAGGGCCAATCAACTTCCTTGGCCACTTCTCATAAATAGTTCCAAACCACTTCCTTGGCCCAAGTCCCATAAATATGGCCAAACCACTTCCCATAAATAGAGCCAAACCACTTCCCATAAATAGAGCCAAACCACTTCCTTGGTCCTAGCTACCTCCTTGGTCCTAGTCCCATAAAAAGGTCCAAACCACTTCCCATAAATAGGGCCAATCCACTTCCCATTAATAAGGCCAATCCACTTCCCATAAATAGGGCCAATCCACTTCCCATTAATAAGGCCAATCCACTTCCCATAAATAGGACCAAACCACTTCCCATATACAGGGTGTCTCAAAAAAAAAGTAATCCTACTTTAAAGGGTTTTTATGGCCAGACTATTATGTTTACCAGCAGAAAGTATGGCATCATCTTAAAGCTGAAACCTTGTGCTTTCCAATGATACATTTGGTTACATTCCAGGGTCATGCATCAGCGAGCACCATTGTCTTGAAGTTGTGGTGCAAAAATGCAGTTGGTTCACTATTAAACCCTTGTCATTCTGGCCTTCAGACAGTGTGTAAACCTCAGGTTGTCACAATGGTTCAGCTAACGGCAGACAAGGAATATTTGTGGTCAAGAAATGGTATGAAACCAGAACTTTTTGCAGGCTACACAGGATGCATTTGGAGAAGCATTCCCAGATCGAGAACCACCAGCAAAGAAACAATCTGGGCCAATGTGAGAAAGTATGAAGCACATCAGGAACCAGCCTCAATGGCAACAAAGGAAGTTCAGAAAGGCCAAGGACAGCGAGATCTCAGGAAACCATCGCTATCCTACGACAGCAACTGATTGACCACCCACGGGAGACAAGTGCAAGACGGAATGGTAGTGGACTGAGCCACACCACTTTTAATCGGATCACTCATCTGGACCTTCACTTCCATCTGTTCCACATCTTCACACCCGTCATGAACTTCTGCTTCCTGATCTTGCAAGAAGACATACTTTCTGTGAGTGGCTTCTTGAGCGGTGTGAGAGAGATCCCATCAAACTTCTGGTTTCATACCTTTTCTTGACCACTCTGCTGTTATTAGCTGAACCATTTGAGACAACCCGAGGTTTACACTCTGTCTGAAGGCCAAAATGACATGGGTTCAAAAGTGAACCAACTGCATTTTTGCACCACAACTTCAAGACAATGGTGCTCGCTGATGCATGACCCTGGAATGTAACCAAATGTATCATTGGAAAGCACAAGGTTTCAGCTTTAAGATGATGCCATGCTTTCTGCTGGTAAACCTATAGTCTGGCCATAAAAACCCTTTAAAGTAGGATTACCTTTTTTTTGAGACACCCTGTATAGGGCCAATCAACTTCCTTGGCCACTTCTCATAAATAGTTCCAAACCACTTCCTTGAGCCAAACCACTTTCAATAAATAGGGCCAAACCACTTCCGTTATCCATTTCCTTGGTCCTAGCTACCTCCTTGGTCCTAGTCCCATAAAAAGGTCAAAACCACTTCCCATAAATAGGGCCAATCCACTTCCCATTGAACGACGTCCTAGGTGAAAAAGCCCATACAGCGCTATTGTGGGTGCTATCTTGTCCAACTAAGTTGATCAAGATTACCAATTCGTCATATCACTCTCATGTGGCACAAGGGTTGTTAGTTTTTTAACTTTGCAGTGTGAAAGCTCATGGTGATAACAAATAAACAATCCACGCTCGTAAATTTTGAAGCAAGAGACCCTGGCTACATTTTGGCCGTGTGAAAAGGGCTCAAGGGTTCCTTTCACACGATGATGTAGCCCACGTTCTTTGTCAAAACTTCTGCTAGTGTAAGATTTTGTCTTAGGTCCGGACCTCTGACAAGATGTAGACTCCAAAAATCATTGTCCTTTCACACGAGGTGCATTTTGTACAATCTTACAACCATGCTCAAGTTTTAGCTAAATTGCTCTCGTGTGAAAGGGGCTTAATAAGGCCAATCAACTTCCCATAAATAGGGCTAATCAACTTCCTTGGTCCTAGTCACACTAATGGGTCCAATCCACCACCTTGGTCCATAGGGCCAAACCACTTCCCATAAATAGGGCCAAACCACTTCCCATTTATATTGACACAAACACATGCCACGCTGCTGCCAGAGCCCTTGTGTTGTCTAGACTGGATTATTGTAACTCTCTCCTCAAATGTAAGCAAGCTGACATTGACCGTCTACAAAGACTCCAAAACAATGCTGCACGTATCATTTTCTCGCAACCCAAATACACACACGCATCCACTCTTCTCAAACAATTACACTGGTTACCAGTTAAACAACGCATCACCTTCAAAACATCAGTGGACATGCACAAAGCACTCTCTAACGTACTTCCACAATACTTTACAGAGTCGCTAAATTTCAACAAACCTGGCCGGAGTGGGCTCCGCTCCAGCCAGAATCTAACAATCCCTCGCACACACAAAAGGGCAGGGGACCGTTCCTTTTCAGTCGCTGGTCCCCGGTGCTGGAACGCCCTACCAAGTCATATTCGGAACACCAACACACTCCAGACATTCAAGAGTAAATTAAAAACACATCTATTCTCATAATCGTCTTTTCCGTAGCACTCTTCCAGCGCATTGAATTTTGTAAAATGCGCTTTATAAGTCTTGTTGTTTATTATTATTATTATTATTATTATTATTATTATTATTATTATTATTATTATTATTATCATTATCATTATCGTTATCGTTATCGTTATCGTTATCGTTATCGTTATCCTTATCCTTATCCTTATCCTTATCCTTATCCTTATCCTTATCCTTATCCTTATCCTTATCCTTATCCTTATCCTTATCCTTATCCTTATCCTTATCCTTATCCTTATCCTTATCCTTATCCTTATCCTTATCCTTATCCTTATCCTTATCCTTATCCTTATCCTTATCCTTATCCTTATCCTTATCCTTATCCTTATCCTTATCCTTATCCTTATCCTTATCCTTATCCTTATCCTTATCCTTATCCTTATCCTTATCCTTATCCTTATCCTTATCCTTATCCTTATCCTTATCCTTATCCTTATCCTTATCCTTATCCTTATCCTTATCCTTATCCTTATCTTTATCCTTATTATTGCAGGTCCGATTTTTGTTATTAACATTATTAACAACCTGATTTACATTATTAACAACCTGCTCCAAAAGTATACTTTGTTGGGTTTCGCATCTAATTACAACATTGTTGCTATCAACTAATATGATTTGTTATACAGAAACCATTCCGAGTGATGTCCAGCAGTGATAAGTTACTGGAGTGGAATATAATTGGCATCCAGGGGGCGCTCCTTAGTCTTTTCATCCAGCCTGTCTACTTGGATACCATCACTTTAGGTATGTATTGAAGGCTTCAAAATACACTGGTACTGATTCCCATGAATGAGAAATTAGTTAAAAAACCTTGATGTGTAATTTACTACTTGTATTAAAAATTAGTGTTGGTATAATCACAGGGTTTGAAACCTACAGGAAAACTATCAGTTTCTGTTTAAAAAAATTATTTGGGTACCAGTTACATTTTGACTTCTGCTAAGCAAGTTCTTGTATACAAATTTGGCACTGCAGTGCACTGATTTCATGGCTCTGCTTCAAATCATAAGATTCACTGCACCGACCTTTGATTGAACTCTGATTTTGTTTTTCATGGGAATTTTCTTTCGAGCAAAAACTTTTTGCTTTGAAAACTTCAACATTTAGAAGTCAACATGCATCTTAATAGAAAAGACAATGATGAGCCATGATCCGCATAATTTATACCGGCGTGTTGACGGACCAAAATTGGTTTTGACGCACACACATTTAATATAATACTTTAATAGACTAGGGAAAATTTGTGTGAATAGTCAAACGTCCAGCTGACTAGCCTTATGGCTAGTCAAGAAAACAAGTTTGCATTAGGCCTGCATACATGTCTTAGTATCACTTTCAATTTTGGTAAATTTGGTTAGCCAATCAAAACTACCAAGCTTTGTAGGAGCTTTGCCCCATTTGGTGATTTTCAGTAATGTGATGTTCCATTGAATAACATATTTAAACACAGGTAGTGACTATGACCATGGACATCTTGCCAGAGCCATTTGCTGTAGAGTAGATGATGAGTTAACAGACAGACTACCTGCAGGTTACAGCGTTCATCACCCACTCATCGGAAGAGTATCTAACACACCTGCAGTTGAAGATGACTTCAAGCTGGGATTAAGTCTCAATTGGTCATTTGCAGACAGTCTATATGAAGTTGTTGATGTCAATAGAGGGCGATGTACAGAGGGGTATGTGTATTTATATGTCCTCAGCAATCATACAGATTTTGGGCTGGTAATCTATTCCTGCTGAGATGTTAAATGTCTTTGTGCTAAGCGTTTGAAAGAATTGAGATGCAATAGGGAAGCAGACTTACTGTTTAACTATCTGTTATGAACCTATGGATTTTAAGAGTTGTCTACAAATCAAACTCCAATACTAGAAACGGTTTAATTCTGCAGTCATTCTACAGAACTGTTTTTTTTAAATGTTCAATAATCTAGTAATAGTGTGAAATAATAATAATAGTGGCTTCTTATATAGGGCGCAACTCCATCACTCAGTGACATTCAAGGCGCTTTAAACATACAGTACGTTGAAATTGTGAGACCCATCGTAAAGGACAATGTGATGGTTTACAAGGTGCTGTGGCGCAATACACTGCCAATCTAAACCAGGAACACTGGGGCGAACTCCTTCTCTTTTTGATAAGTGCACTGGGTTCTTTTACATGCGTTTACACAACACATGGGACCAGCAGCTTTACGTTCGATCTGAAGGACGAAGCATCATGATTAAGTGTCTTGCTTAAGGACACGGATGTCATGACTTGGACTCGAACCTACACTTTGCTGATCACAAAGACCAGAGTTTGAATCCGGTGCTCTTAACCGCTCCGACACAAGTTGCCACTCTAGTGAGAATGCTCCATTGGCTCTTCACTTGCAGACACTAATCACACATTAATCACACATCACTGCAATAGACCTTCATCAGGGTGTGGCCATCTTAATTTTACTCCATTCCAACTCATTGTAACCAAACTGAGGCTGGACGAAATATTAGTCTGGTGCCATGTTTGCGCAATGATTGTTAGCATTCATGACTGTTATGGAAACAGGGATCATGACCAAGATGGTGACAGCGTTATAAAGGTCTATAAGATAAGAGCCTGAAAGGAGCTGTTTGTGAGACTTTTTTCAATTTTCCTTTGTAAATTATTGACAAATAAATTCTGGTTCCTATTGAAACCAAAATGGAGTCTCACTATTTTGCCCCTTGTGTCTCTTTTTGGTTATATTAGTTCAAATTATATCAGTTATAACCATTGTTTTGCTTGACATGTAATCATGTAGAACAATAAGTGGCTATATTACTTCGAAGTAAGCAATTGTTTTCATTGTTGGAACAAGCTCAAAAGATCTTGTGCAATAATTCATTGTTTTTTATTTTAAAATGTAGAGTCTATGAGTTTTAAGATTTACAAGTTTTTAAAATGGTTATCATTAGGTTCTGATAATTTACAGTATGGGGGTATTATAAACATTAGACCAATCCCTTTATGTTAAACATTTATTATTGCTTGTTTGCAGTTCGCCGTTCAGAAGTGGTGCTGTTGGAGCAAGTCGAGTCTGCAAAGCTGCTTTTTATAGCCGTTTTAAGAATGCCTGTGGCATGGCCCAACGCTATGACCTTCTGCAGGGTAGTAACTATCATCAGAGTAAGGTAAGACCAAACCCTACTAAGTCATGTTTAATATCTACTACTGTACACCTTTTGTCATGGTGCCTTCTTAGTCCAGTTTTCTAATCTGAATGTATGCTGGTAGGCACAAAAGATTGGGTTTTTTCCCTTCATGAAAATATTAATCAGCCTCCAATCTGCCTCCACAGTACTTAAGCAGCATGCAGCATCAAGAGTCCAGCTTTCTCCAGAAGACGATCAGAGCACACTGATCGAAACGTCGAGTTGAAACCAACGGTTCTTTTCAGAACCACCCCCAACTCATTAGAGATAGTCATAACATGGTGTTACCGCAAACCTTTCCTTATCGTACGCAAAGTTTCAAATCCTACTTACGAAAATATTATTTTCTTTAAATATTACATCTGTATATGTTATTGACCTTAAGTCAGTTACAAAATAAAAACCAATAGCGTTTTTTTTATTTTTTTCGAGGATTGTGTGCATTGTGTTTAATAGTTATAAGCAATACTATAGCAATCTTAATAAATTGCCGCCTGGCACTGGCCAGCCCAGTATGTGTTGATTTGATTCTTCAATGTGCAGTGCCTACAATTGATATCTTGTCACATTGATTTACATGAAGGGTAATTTTTGTGACATACATGTACTCATCAAAGGAACTCAAATGAATTGACAGGATAAACACTATTCTTTAACTTGAAATAAACACGGTTCTTTATCAATATAAGAGGAATTAATATTTACAGAAACGTACAGAAAATTACAGTACAGTTTGTGGAGTTTGACCTCAAGGGGTCTTCTCTTAAGCCATGGTTTTGTTGAGGGAAGCAATTTAAATTACAATTTTCTTTTTTGTGTAAACTCAATTGTGCTTTTTTCAAGCCTTGGTTGAAACAATCTCAACTTTCTTTTGTTAACTTTAAATTCAAAGGTTCTGCTTTCTACCTTGGTTTTGGCAAGTACAAATTAATTACACTTTCATTAGTTTGAAATCAAGGGTTTTTCCACTTTATCACAATCATGATTTAAGAGCACATCTTTGGCTGGTTTACCATACAGCAAATATCTGGCTACTTTTGACAGCTCTGACTCAGTCTCTTACCTGCTTGGTGACTTTGACAATCTATGGTGCTTCAATCATGAAGTCAGCTAGTGGTTGACTCGGACCCACTACGTCCCGTTCAAGGGTTGAGGGTCATGCAGAAACTAGGGACGGGTGGTCATCTATAGTAGAATAATTGACCAAGAAACATCCAAGTATCAGGCCAAATTTAGCTTTAAAAAAGTTAAACAATTTACTAAGTTTCACAAAATAAAAATACTTTGACATAGGTAAAGACTTCTTTCAGTCTTTCCCCGCTTCATTTGTGCTAATGGTTTGACCTCTGTGGTTTACTGTTACAGCAAAGGAACATGAGTGGAGACATTGCAAAGTCTACTGACAACAACGCATAGTGATTTGAATGCGCACAAATGTCAGTATGCACCTTGATAGGCTTATGTGCTGTTTCTCTTGATACGTTAATGTGTTTTACGGCTGGATATATTGTTGACCTATGACCGAGAAGTATGCAACACACTTGTGGGGAGATTCCTTGACGTCTCGCATCGTTTTTCCAGAATGCTGTGGTTTATAAAATGTCAGGATCTTGAAGATACTAAAGGGTGATTGAAGAACAAGTTCCAGTTGCCAAAGGGGGAGGGGGGCAACAATACTTAATACAATTAATCACTATCACAGGTAAAAAAGATCCCCAAATCAAAATCAGGACTGCTCCATTCATAATCATTTATTTTTGTGGAAGTAGGTTCCGATTATCTTTATATTTTTAGACTTTAAAGACAAAATACACCTAGCAATATAATGATTTCATCTTTTTAAAAAGTATTTTCCTCCAAATAACATGTCCTCAATCCAACACATGGTCCCCAAAACGCCTTGAGAGGGGTTCAATATGCAGCTCCCACGCATTTTCTTTCTTTTCATTATTGCAGTTGGATTGTTGGAAACCTGTTATTATTGCAGATGGAAACCTTTCAGTATTGCAGATGGAAACCTTTCAGTATTGCAGATGGAAACCTTTCATTATTGCAGATGGAAACCTTTCATTATGGCAGATGGAAACCTTTCATTATTGCAGATGGAAACCTTTCATTATTGCAGATGGAAACCTTTCATTATTGCAGATGGAAACCTTTCATTGTTGCAGATGGAAACCTGTTATTATTGCAGATAGAAATCTGTTGTTATTATTGCAGATGGAAACCTTTTATTATTGCAGATGGAAACCTTTCATTATTGCAGATGGAAACCTTTCATTATTGCAGATGGAAACCTTTCATTATTGCAGATGGAAACCTTTCATTATTGCAGATGGAAACCTTTTATTATTGCAGATGGAAACTATTCAGTATTGCAGATGGAAACCTTTCATTATTGCAGATGGAAACCTTTCTTATTGCAGATGGAAACCTTTTTTTTATTGCAGATGGAAACCTTTCATTATTGCAGATGGAAACCTTTCATTATGGCAGATGGAAACCTTTCATAATGGCAGATGGAAACCTTTCATTATTGCAGATGGAAACCTTTAATTATTGCAGATGGAAACCTTTTATTATTGCAGATGGAAACTATTCAGTATTGCAGATGGAAACCTTTCATTATTGCAGATGGAAACCTTTTATTATTGCAGATGGAAACCTTTCATTATTGCAGATGGAAACCTTTCATTATAGCAGATGGAAACCTTTCATTATTGCAGATGGAAACCTTTCATTATTGCAGATGGAAACCTTTCATTATTGCAGATGGAAACCTTTCATTATTGCAGATGGAAACCTTTTATTATGGCAGATGGAAACCTTTCATTATTACAGATGGAAACTATTCAGTATTGCAGATGGAAACCTTTCATTTTTGCAGATGGAAACCTTTCATTGTGGCAGATGGAAACCTTTCATTGTTGCAGATGGAAACATTTCATTATGGCAGATGGAAACCTTTCATTATTGCAGATGGAAACCTTTCATTATTGCAGATGGAAACCTTTCATTATTGCAGATGGAAACCTTTCATTATTGCAGATGGAAACCTTTCATTATTGCAGATGGAAACCTGTTATTATTGCAGATAAAAATCTGTTATTATTGCAGATGGAAACCTTTCATTATTGCAGATGGAAACATTTCATTATTGCAGATAGAAACCTGTCATTTAATATTGCAGATTGAACCTTTCATTTATTATTGCAGATAAAGAGTAAAATGGTTTTTGTTTTTGTCCTGTCATTACAGACGATGTGTGTCGACTACCAACATGGTAAGCAGGTCCTAACAGCTCATTTGAAGCAGAAAGGTTATGGTTCTTGGCTGCGTTTACCCTCGGAGATTGGTGGATTCTCAAAGTAGTAGAGATCATGAGCTCCGTTACTTGGCAGGAATACAACCTGTACGTTACCATTATATGCTTTATGATGAGCCCAGGAAATGCAACTAGATCTTATTTTTCCAACTTGCAGAGGTTTCTACATAAATTTTGTATATATTAAGGCATTAAACTACTTCCCACCAATGTTTTCAAAGAATGCTTTTTGGTAAGAATATATAGTTATTGGTTGTCACAATGAAACCATGACTATAAACCAAGTAGAGACAAAAGGTGTCTGCATACAATGCACCGGGTTGTTTTTTCTCTTTCAATCGGCTGCCCTCTTGGGGTACGTTCAGACGAGGAATTAAACCAAAAGTGCTTAAATAACCCTCCCTTGAAACGCGCAAATCAGGTCTGCGATCAGGGTTAATTTGACCCACAGAACTTGGCTAAACTTGTCCTTAACAAAAGGTAGACTGGCGCAGTTAAGTCCAGGTTTTAAGACAAAAAAGCAAGTTCTAATTTTCAGTAGTTTTTTTTTTCTTTTTCTTTTTTCTGTTTCAACACGTAATAAATGGTATGCTGTGCATACCACTGGTTATCGAGAACCAACCCCATAAACTAGGTTTTGACTGGTTCCTTCCTTCAACAACTTAACTACAGTGGTACTATCTAAGATCAATTGCTCCAGTTGAGTTTATACCAGACTGATTTACTTGGAGCGTCAAACCCAAACAAATTTGTTCTACTACTACTATTACAAGGTTCTTATATAGTGCTTTACCACACTTGTCCTGCAAGGTATGTTTAACTACATTTTGCTGTATGAGGCCTATTCCTTTAAAGCACCGTGTAATGGTTTACAAGGTGATGTGGCGTAGTATGCTGCTATTATCTAACCAGGAACACCGGGGAACACCCCTTCTCTTTTTTAATAAGTGCAATGGGTTCTTATACATGCATTACACAACAAACAGGACCAATGGCCATCCAAAGGACGACGACACTATTGGTAATTACTCAAAATAATTATTAGCATAAAACCTGACTTGGTGACGAGTAATGGGGAGAGGTTGATGGTATAAAACATTGTGAGATATGGCTCCCTCTGAAGTGCAATAGTTTTAGAGAAAGACGTAATTTTCCACGAATTTGATTTCGAGACCTCAGATTTAGAACTTGAGGTCTCGAAATCAACCATCTAAACGCACACAACTTCGTGTGACAAGGGTGTTTTTTCTTTCATTATTATCTCGCAAGTTCGATGACCGATTAAGCTCAAATTTTCACAGGTTTGTTATTTTATGCATATGTTGAGATACACCAACTGTGAAGACTAGTCTTTGACAATTACCAATAGTGTCCACTGCCTTTAAATCAAATATCGCTTCTCACTTGAAGATTCATATGAAAAGATAAAACTCAGAAATTTAATCACTGGTTTCAGTTGAATGAGCTAAAACAATTAAATCTTTAATGGTCATTACTCCATATTACAATGATGTACTGACTTAAAACTTCAATCAAATATTGCTGCTTACATGTAGAAAGTATGAAAGATAAAAATAAAAGATTTTATAATATTGTTCCAGTTGAATGAGCTAAAACAATGAAAACCTTATTAAATAGTCATTACTTTATAGTTGTCAATGTCCCCACCCCTTTGACCATCAGTTGATCAAATGATTGATGTTTCTTCTATTCCTTGTTTCTCTGTCGGGCGCTCGTTAGCTCGCCTTGGCAGCTTCGCAGTTCTAATTTTATATCTCAAAAAAACTATTAAATTCAAAAGCGTTTAAATTTTAGTGATAATAAACCAGGGAAGCGATAAAGGGAATTAAAACAAAAACAAAGAATTAACTAGACTTGAATTATCGTATAGTTACAAACACTGTTTGGAGTAGGCTGAGTCAGCAGACCGTGTTTGAAAGAGAGAAAATCGCAGAAACATGTCTTAATACAAGCATACAGATTTGCAAATTAGAAATAAGAAACAAAGAAATTTAAAAACTCATGGCGTCATTATTTTTTTAGAGCCTTTTTTTTTCAAAGCGTCCTGTAATGGAGCACTGTGTACTTGATCTAGTTTCATTAAAATAAAATAAAACGGGCAAACTACTCATGATTCGAACCCACGATATTTGCACTGCTGTATCAGATGTTTTACCACCAGCTAGACCAACAAGCTTTTGTGTCTTTGTTAGCCGACAATGCTCACACTTCGAAGCCTCAAGCCATTTCTTGTCAAGTCAAGAACTGTGAAAAGCTTGTTTTTTCGAGACCTCAAATTATAAATCTAAAGTCTCGAAATCAAATTCGTGGAAAATTACTTCTTACTCGAAACTACATTACTTCAGAGGGAGCCGTTTCTCACAAAGTTTTATACTATCAACCTCTCCCCATTACTCGTTACCAAGAAAGGTTTTATGCTAATAATTATTTTGAGTAATTACCAATAGTGTCCACTGCCTTTAAGTTGAATCAGCTGATGGTAAAAAATGTGCGATTGAGATCAACATAACGCTTCATCCATTTTTTAAACAAATTTGTTAGTATATAATAGCCATTTTCCTTTAGTTAGTGGAAATCAGGTGATGCAATTTGGAAGTAAAAGTTTGATCTGTCATTGTTAAAGGATCACCCAATACTGTTGTGAAGAAAATGCACCCAATGATGTTTTCAAGTCTGGAAAATGACAATTTTGTAAGTAATTTTGTAACAATTTTGAATGCTTTGCAATACTTAAATGTCGACCTATTTCACATCCCTGTCCACCATTACAATTTTGTGAGTCAAAATGTACCCTTAGGAATTTACTCCCGCACAAAAAATAAAACAAATTGAAAGCATGCATTGTACAAAGGTGTGTCCCACTGTGCAAGGTGTCAATGTTGTAGTATAATTATTAATAATTGCCTTAATAAATTATTCTTTTTTTTTTACATTTTCGTTTTTTCTCCCTTTTGTGCCCAAAAGTGGGCACCTGCACCTGGTTCAGAGTTGTGCAAAAATCAAATAGATTATCTGACTAGGAGATGTTTCAGGTAAAATGACTGGAGAGAATAATTACAACAACAAAAACACGCCTGACAGTAACTTCACCCTTTAGTATGGATCTGCCATTTGTGTGTGTGAGCCTCGACTTCATTTATATTCATTTTAAACTGTAAGTATTTGTTTACGTGTAAGCGTCATTGTACATGTTACGAGCAGTGATGTCACACTTTGAGGCTCGTGAATAATGCCAGGGCCCAATTTCATAGCGCTGCTTAGCGGCCGATTTTGTGCTTACTGTGCAATTTACATTTCATAGCGCTGCTAACCGTAAGCACGCGGAAATTAAGGCATGCTAACCTTCCAGTGCTTACCGCACGAAAAATAAATGACGTCACAATGCAAATCCACGGTAAACACGCAATATGACCGCCCAATTTTTCTGCTCAATATACGCTAAGGCTTAAGCAATGGTTCTGCTACAAGCACGCAAATCTGCTTACCGTTAAGCAGCGCTATGAAATTGGGCCCAGATCTTCACCGAGCATTGAGGTACACCTCCATGGAAAGAGATAGCTCTTTGATAATCACATACACACGTACGTGGCCGACGCGGCAAGCAGACGACGCTTTCCATATCTGTGTTTGATTGGCCGTCGGAGGCGACCTCAGACCAATCAAAACAAACACAGATACGGTAGCCTTTAGTCACAATAGGGTATGTTCAGACAGCGTGTATTCCGACAGCACTGAGTTGCGGAAGAAACAGCATTTCCACAAGATGTACTTATTACCAGCATTGATGTTGTCTGTTTCCACAAGATGTATACCCATTACAATAGAGCTATATCTATGACTCATTACCAGCATTGATGTTTATAGGATTTGAGGCATTGCATGGTGAGGTATCAATGTATATTTGGTTTGCGGTGACACCATGTGTGTGACACCATGTGTGTATTTATATATATACTTGCCAGGTAGAGTTTGTTCTTATGCTACCCTCACACTAGGGAAAATATGCTATAGCGAATGGGCTTACGAATGGAATTATTTGACAATCGCTTAAACTTCGCAACATTCGCCGTGTTTCGTAAGCGTTGGTAAAAATTTCGGAACGTTCACATAGTCATTCTCCACCTCTTTTCGAAGATCACTCAATCAAAATGTGGCGAATATTCTTGCGATTATGAATAAATTCTTGCGAATAGAAATGATTACATTTGCGGTGAATTCGCCAAACAATTGCGATTGGATGGTGAATATTGTCATCTTGGTCACCCCTCGGTCGTCCATCGACCTCTCCTTCAAAATATATGACGAATGCTTACCAACGCTTGACAATGCTAGCCAATGCCTAGCCCTGGCGGCCTTATACTTTCGTTTTGTACAGAGAAAGAGTCCTGTATAGAGCTAGCCAATGCCTTACAAATAGGCAACGAACGTTGCCCATGTGTGAGCTTCCAACAATGTCAAACAAATGAAGCGAATGCTAGCGAATGTTACGAATGCTTGCGAATGCTTACGAAAGGGCTTACAAACGTTAATAATGCACTCAGAAATGTTACGAATGTCTTACCATCGTTGCCAATGTCTTGCCATTTTCTGACTAATTTCCGAGCAATGGATTACGCGGCCGCGATTGCTACAAATACCGGGGCGAATCTCGCTCTGGCCACTTGTTCGTTTGACAAACAGCAACACCACATTTTGTAAGAAAGGGGACCCGCGAAGGTTACAAACGCCTTACAGGTGCCTTTACGAACGTTGCCAATGCTTACGCATGCTTTACAGACGTTAACAATGGCTTACCAATGTTAACGAATGTCGAGGCGAATGACCGTCTTCGCAACATTCGCTGAAATTAACAAACCGGTTTGTAAATTGACCGATCTTCGTAAGGAGATGGGGCGTGACGGGTAACCGCTCCGAATTTGTTACGCGCTTACGAAGACACGGCGAATGTTGCGAAGTATAAGCGATTGTCAAATATTTTCATTCGGAAGCACATTCACTCTAATAATTATTTGCAACAGTGTGAAATAGCATTGGGAAGCGCTGTTTAGTTTCAGCGAATGTTCGCCGTAGATTTTCGTAAGCATTGGTAGCCATTAGTAACGTTGGTAAAGCGTGCGTAAGAGTTGGCAACTTTCGTAAGCTATTGTAAGGCATTGGCAATCATTGGCTATTATTGTTAAAGGAACACGTTGCCTTGGATCGGACGAGTTGGTCAAAACAAAAGCGTTTGTAACCGTTTTTTATAAAATACATATGGTTGGAAAGATGTTTTAAAAGTAGAATACAATGATCCACACAAGTTTGCCTCGAAATTGCGTGGTTTTCCTTCTACTGTGCGAACTAACATGGTCGGCCATTTATGGGAGTCAAAATTTTGACCCCCATAAATGGCCGACGTGTTAGTCGACGAGGTAAAAGGAAAACCACGCAATTTCGAGGCATGTTTGTGTGGATCATTGTATTCTACTTTTACAACATCTTTCTACCCATATGCATTTTATAAAAAACGGCTACAAACGCTTTTCAAAGACCAACTCGACCGATCCAAGGCAACGTGTTCCTTTAAGCATTCGTAAAAATTCGTAACATATTGGTGGTACGGACAGGTCGCGGGGTGACCGAGGGCGAACGAGAAAATATTCACTCTCAATTCGCAAATTTTGGGCGAATTCACCGCGAATTTCAAATATCCATATTCGCAAGAATATTCGCCCAAGTGTGAGAGTAGCATTAGATAACTGTATTGCTTTATTCTACTGCCGCGGAGTAGATAATCGGGGGTTCGGGAGACTTCTCAGTTCTGAAAAGAACTGTCCTGCTTTTAACATTACCAGGGCGGATGGTATAGAAAATAGACTTTGACTACACGTTCATGAACGTGGTGCGCTCTTCGAAAAATGATGAGCAAGTTGCCGAAATCGGTAAGATTTTTGAAAGTTCATACTAATGCCCGGTTCATACTTCATGCGAATGCGAAACGAATTTGCCGTGAATAGGACGTCACAACCATGTGACGTCACAACCCTCCTTTCGCAGCGATATTCGCAAGTGAGTAGTTATGCGAATTTGTGACGTCATGAACCGGGCTTTATGCTGTTTCACACTAGGGATATGCTAGCGAATATGCTTACGAACGGAAATATTTAACAATCGCTCAAACTTCGCAACAACAAATTCGGTACGTTCACAAGTCATTCTCCACCTCCTTACGAAGATCGGTCACTTTATGCTGCTCTCACACGGCGAATATGCTTGCGAATATGCTAACCGAATGAAATATTTGACAATCGCTCAACCTTTGCAACATTCGCCATGTCTTCGTAAGCGTTGGTAACAAATTCAGAACTTTCACAAATTATTCCCCACCTCCTTACGAAGATTGGTCAATTTAGAAATCGGTTTCTAAATTTCAGCGAATGTTGCGAAGAAGGTTCGTAATTTATCGGTAACATAATGGTAAAGCGTGCGTAAGCGTTGGCAACGTTCGTAAAGCCATCGGCAAGCGTTGGTAAGCATTCGTAATAATATATTGGTACGGAGAGGGCCGACCGAGGACGATCGAGGGGTGAGACCGAGATGATCCCACCGCCATTGGACGTACTCAACACGAAATTCAAATATTCATCTTCGCAAGAACATTCGCCACTCTGTGAGAGGCTCAATGCGAAACGCTTTCTATTTCAGCGAATGTTGTGAAGACGGTAATTCGCCATCGATTTTGGTAAGCATTGGTAAGCCATTGGTACTGTAGGTAAAGCGTGCGTGTTATGCGTAATAGCTATTGGTAAGGAGAGGTTTAAGGACGACCGAGACAGGGGCGGATCCAGGATTTTCCAAACGGAGGGGGGTGGGGTGGGGGAGTATTTCTTTTGTTCAGAAAGAAAAACCGTGCCATCCCCGGGCAGCAATTTTTGTTGTTGTATAGGCCTACTTTGAAATTGTCATTGTCGTAGTGCTTTCAATGGGATGTGCAGTGCCAGATTTCATGGCTCTGCTTACCGTAAAGCAAAGAACTTGACGCTTACGGAAGCAGTGAATTGAACATTCACTGATATTCCACGGGTTATGGATTTTTGTTGCTTTATGCGCGTGTGGGTATACTCCACGTTACGGCCAGGCTACAGGGGACTGAGACCCAATAAACTATTAGCCATGATTTAAAAAATTATTACGGCGGCAACAGAGCTAAAATTAGGCCAAGGTATTTTGCGCAAAATAATGTACATTTTTGAAAACACGCTGTCCACACGCACATTATTCACGTTAAATTCCTCTGTAAATAAATAAAAGTGGTCCACAATGAAACAGAGTGTATACAAGGTAGGCCTACGACGGGTTATAGTTTTTTCTTGGATAAAAAATACACAGGTATGTAGTTCATTTTGAGTCGTCGTCCCCTTCCCCCCTTCCCATTCCCCCTTCCACCTTCCCCCTTCTCCCTTTTTCTCCCCTTTTTTTTCTCTCCTTTTTTCTGACAGAAAGGGGAGCGTGCGCCCCCACGCCCCCCTGGATCCACGCCTGCGAGAACATTATTCACTATCAAATGCAAGTGTGAGAGTAGCATAACGAATCATATGATTTTAACCCAAACATGTGTTTACAAATTAAAAAAAAAATCTAGGCGTAGGGCTATTCTACCACTTCAGCAGCATTAGATCGATTAGTTTCATGGTGCAGATCGTTGCAGGAAAAAAAAAACACGAAAAAAATTGCTGACGTCATCAATGTGCTGGGGCCGAGGATACGGAGTGGATTGGACAAATTTATAAGGCTATAATGCCAAGGCGTGCATTTTCAAGAGGGATCAGGCGTGTGATTTTATTCGCACGCAGGATGATCCTCTGCTGGTCGCTGGAAGTGGAATGGTGTTCGCAAGCGACGAATTCAAGGCGGTAAACGGAGCTGATATGAGGCCCAGGTGTTCTAGTGCGCTAATGTTCATTTTTGGGAAACACGCTTTTCACACGCACAGATTTACTCCTCATGAGACATGTCTGTCAGTGATATATAATAGTGGTCCACAACGAAACAAAGTGAAGGTAGTATAGGCCCATCGACGGGTTATTAATAGTTTTTTTTTTTTTTTTTAATAAAATAAAATACCGGTTGTCCTCTCCCCTTCCACCTTTTCTTTGTCTCTCTTTTTGTTCTCTCTCCTTTCTTTACTGACAAAAAGGGGGCATGCGCCCCCCCCCCCCCCCCTCCACGCTCCCCCTCCCGGATCCGCGCCTAGAAAAAATCTTGGATTGCAGTTGGCGACTGTAAAAAATAACTAAAAGTGATCCTCATGACTCCGTTTTTATTGATAGTTTATCTATACCCTATTTTGAATCAAAATTTGGGATCACTGAGTCAATTCCTATACACCTAAATCTAGCAGGCTAAAATCTCTGTTAAAAAATTAACCTACGAATTGCAGAATACTGCCTACTGCCTTTGACATCGGCAATTTCTCAGCGGAGTCTGTTCGAAAATTATTTCTAATTCAACAAAAAGTCTGCCCTAGGCCAGAATCACGACCGATCATCTAAAGCCGTGTTCGCACTGCACTGGGTTAATAGTTTGGGGTAACTTAACCATGACGCTGGGTAACATTCCGACGGGTTAACTTTTCCACCGTCCGCACTTGGATTTATTTGACTCGAGTAAACTTACCGAGACCGTGGGTAAACTAACCGACCTGGCCCCCCGCGTAACATTGAATAGTTCGATAATCACGAAAATCATATTCTTCCATGACAAAACATGTTAGCTCATTCTACGGGTCACGGACGGATGGGAGATTTAAACGAGTCGTCGCGTCCGCATTGGACTTTCTGGTTCCGTTAAACTGACCTGGTCAATCTTCATGGGCACCTTTGGCTTGGTTAAACTACCCATTCGGGTCGGGTAAGTTACCTGCATGGGAAGAAAACTTCCTGGGCTGTTCGCACTGGGCTTAAAATGGGTAAGTTACCCATTGGCTCGGTTAGTTTACCCAATGCGAACAAGGCTTAGCCCTATTCGCAAAGTCGCCCCCAACACAGTCGCCCCCTATGCATTTTTGGCTAATGTTTCAATGATTTTCCAAGGAGATTTTTTTATTGTTTGTAACTTGAATCAGGAAAGGGAAGAATCTTAACGATTTTATACATTTTTGCTGAGGATAACTTATTGAAAAACCACAATTTTTGACAAAGTAATTCCGTTGTTAAAAAGTTTTTTTTTTTTGCGGATCCTTTGGGTCGCATTAGCTAGCTTTCGGAAATTTAGTACATGTAGGTCGATTCGTGCATTGTTTTGATTTTGTTTCAATTACATCCAAGGAAAATGGTTGTTGTTTTTATTTTGACTCAAGACAGAGGATCCTAGGCCTAACTGAATGAAAAACAACACATTTGTACAAAATTTCTCCCGTTGTAACGAAGTATATTTAATTGAAAATGTATTTCTAGAAAAAAATATTTATTCACACAATCTTTACACTTAACCTCACTAAATAAAAGCCATAACTTAGGCTAATGAACATAAAAGATTTCTCACCAAAATATAATGTGAATATACTGTGATTAAAAAAAACATCAAAACTAAAACGTAACACATATCTTTCAGAAATATCATTGCAATCACCAGAAAAAGTGGTGGAAAACCCCAAGAATTTTCGCTGTTTTCAAACATCGAGTTTTCGACTCGTGTGATAAAAACTAATTTTTTACTAATTTCTCAAAAAGTAAAGCAATTCAAACAAAAATATTTCAAAGAGAGTTACCCATCATGACCATCTTTATACCGTGTAAGAAAAACACAGATTAATGTCCAATAAAATAAATAACGTATAAAATAAGGATAAAAAGAGCAGATGAATGTCCAATGAAATAAATAAACGTAGCGGCGTTTTTCAACACATTGAACAGCCAGAGACTGACAGATCACTTTGTCTCCACACACAAAAATGCTACAAAAGATGCAAACATCACGAGGGCGAATCCAGGGACCAATAAGAAAATGCCCAAATAACAGCAATGAAGTTTTGGACTATGTTTAAAAGATGAAGTTTTGGACTATGTTTCTTCCATTTCTAAAAATATAATTCAATTTTAAATTATCAGTATAAACCACAAGGGAAACTGACTGGGTAAATTTTGAAATTGTCCAACCAATGAACAACGATAAGAACAAGATGGATTTTGCAATTAATTCGGAGCAGACAAAAAAAGGCTCGTTTTTGCAAAAAGCTGATCGGAACTAAAATTATTTATATTATTAACCCTTACGTTACCGTTTTCACGAACACCCCACAGACCACACAATCCGAGATTTTCAGAACGAAATCACTTTGGTCACTCGTGAAACCGTTTCTAAACTGGCTGTTCGTGAAAACGGAAAAACGCATGACGTCAAATTTGCCTGGATTGGGCGAAGGGGTTTCACGAAAGAGCAATGATGCAATTGTCATTTGTTTACCTACGCAAAATGCGTCAGCAGTAAATTTCTACTTATGATTTTAACATAAAATTGTCACTGAACTGCAGGAATAAGATCGCAATCACCCTTTTTTCAATTCCCCCAACCCACGGCCACTGTCTGTGGTGTTTCACTTTCTGTCTTTCAAAACCATCACTTATAGCTGTCACTTGGGGATAGGACAATATTATAGATGTGTTATTAGTTTCAAACTTTACCGCATTCAACTCCGTGGGGCAAGCATGGTTTTGTAACAAAAGTGCGGCACCTCATGTGTAACCGGCCGACCCGTGATGGGGTGGCAGTAGGCTTAATGAGTCTGCGAGTAAGGTTCAACCATCTAGTTCTACTTAATTTATTGTATCTAGAGCGAGCTTGAGTGACAGCCAGTTCCATGTACTGCTTTGTTTCACTTTATGTCTTTCAAAACCATCACTTAGCTATCACTTGGGGATGGAACAATAGATGCGTTATTAGTTTTAAACTTAAATTTAAACTGTGTCGGGGGCGACTTTGTCAGGGGGCGACTGTGTCGGGGGCGACTTTGTCGGGGGCGACTGTGTCGCGGGGGCGACTTTGTAGGGGGCGACATTGTAAGGGGGCGAGTTTGTACACGGAGTGGGCAACTTTGTAGAGGTCGACTTTGCCAGGGGCGAGATGACTGTTTTTTTAGTCTGGTTGGGAAACACTGCACTGTTGCGTGGTAGACTAGATTCAAGCCCCGTTCTCGTGCGAAAGAGGTCCCCAATCAATATCCGACGTCAAAATGTATATTGTGGTCCAGAGAATGGCCAGGCATCCGGGTTCTCTATACGGCGATGACTGGCTATTATAAAAAGAACCTCAAGGTACGGGACTTAAGTAAATTCTATGGGTGCGTTCGTTTAGCTTCCCTGGGTCGACCCCGGTGTGTTGCGGTTTTTTTTTCCAGGACGAACGTGATGGGTAATTATCTGGAAAAAAAACCCATTCACACACCGGGGTCGACCCAGGGAAGCTAAACGAACGCACCTATAGTCACTGGGCGTTCCACAACATACACGACGTGAGCACTCAAGTGTGAGCATATCCGGACTACCGTGTCATGCTACATTCCGTCGTGTGTGACTACCGTCGCGTTTACGATGGCTCCCTTTTCACGAGCGCCGACGCACTTCGAGAGCCCATTCGAGCCGTCGCGAGTGCGCCCTCATTTTTCGGTTTTTACAACAGGGGCCCAGTCTATGGTCTAACACCCAGACGTACGTGCAAAGTTCTACTTTTAAGCTGTTTCGACAGAGGTCGACAACGAACCATAATCTGGAGGCCGTACGACAAGGCAAAATCCAGGTTTTACCAGACACTCCAGGCCCAGGGATGAAGTTAGCTCATTTATTGAGGTAAAGTAGTATGTATTAGCAATGTACAGATACAGATACAGACAGACAAAATGGATTGGATGCACATTTCACAAAAACTTTGTTGATTGAGTCGTGTTTTGTTTATTATTCGTCGGATCATCATCATGAATTCGATCATCATAGGTCTAAAAATAATTAGGCTATGTTTTAGATAGTCATATCCTGGTGTCATGTGTTTTCAGTAGGATAACAGGAAAATTGTTCACAATCAAAAACTAAATATTTTTTTTTCAAATCATCTATCCAATTTTTTAACAATAACACTTTCACTTCGTGATGTGTTGAAATTTTTAAAGTTTTGGTTTTACGTTGCGAGAGACAGTCCGCCATTAACAGTGCTTATGCATGCACGACATTGGAGCAATGTCATATGTTTTCACACCTTTCATTGGTTGGTATTTTATTGAATATTCAGAAGCTAGTATGGCGTGCAAAATAAATAAAAAAATATGATTCAATTACTACTTAACAAATTTAATTACATTTTTGTCCTAAGGCATTATGGCTACTTTATTAGAATCCAGAGATATCATAAGGCATGAAAGTAAAACACCCCACCCCCCCCCCCCTTGATGCACTCACACTTCATAACAATCCTTTTCCCCCCATTTCAGACCAGTAATTTTTGGTTTCAGGAGATAAGTTACCAATCTATGATATTTTCTCTTTAATGTAGACTTAATATTTATTACGCTTATCGGAATTTATTACAGTATGCATGAGTAAATCCCCAAAAAAATTGTTGTCATTTTCACTTAAAATATTTTAATATTTTCCCCACATTTGCACACCATAGAATCCCAAATAGTAACCACCTCAAGTGATCCATCTAGTGACTAAAGCAGAATGAAACTCAATCTAGCAGATAGTAATTTTGTTTTGAACTTTCGAGGTTGGATGATGTTTCTTTGACTCATTTGAATGTTGGCATAATAATGCACTTGTGATTAGTACCAAAAATCAATCATTTTATAAATGTTTGAGCATAACCAACGACAGGAAACTTTATTTTCAGCATGATTAAGCCTGATGAAAAAACAGACCGTGAGTAAACTGCATAGCTTCTGTCTCCGGCGGTGCAGCTTGCACAATTTCGCGATAAACGGGAATCAAAGTTGGGGACCGAAAACATGTGAGGGTCGATAACGTATGACGCTACGATTTTTTTATTATTATTATTCTAGACGTCCAGTATCGTAGGAAAACAGGTCAACTCGTACCCAAGTCAACAAGTACCCAAGTCAACTTGTACCAAAATTATTGTACCCAATTTAACTCGTACCCAAGTCAACTCGTACCCAGGTCAACTCGTACCCAGGTCAACTCGTACCCAGGTCAACTCAAACCGTATAACGTAGTTGCGATAACATAACCCTCCTCCCGACGGCCGCACATGCCGGAGGGTTACGAAGCTCCTGCAATGTGTGCAGGGATAAATGGTTAAAAACGTACAATTTTGACAGCTAATCAGCAAATTTGCTCCATTTTTACCACTTTTGAAAATCATGGCACAAAATCTAGGATAATGAACTTGATCCTCAATGTCTAATGAATCCTACCATATCACTCAAAACACCATTGAGGAAATAATTTGAAGAAAAAGGACAAAAACTTACCAGATCCCCGATCGAAAGAGTATAAAATGTCCCAGGTTGAAAATTTGAATATGAGGGGGGCGGAGCTTCGGCTGTGTGTGCACGTCACCGGGGTCAACGACTCAGCGCTGCGTGTGGTACATTGTGTATCCCGATAACTGTGCAGCCGTAGTCTTGGTTCCAAGACCATTGGTGTTGCGCAGTCACACACAACCAACCTTCCGGTCTATGCACGGCAAAAACTGTACACGCTTGTAATTATCGAACGTTAGCGGGCGCTCTATTTCTCTGATTTCCGCATCTCACCGCATGTACAAGACTACGGCTGCACAGTTGCAGGGATACAGAATGCACCACATGCAGCGCTGAGTCTGAATCTGGAGCAAATCTGCTGAAATTGTACGTTTTTAACCATTTCGCCCTGCACACATTGCGGGAGCTTTGTAACCCTCCGGATACCCTGTTTTCAAGGTGTCCCTAGAATCGAGGCTAATCTTTTACCTTTCTGTGGGCGATGTACATGTATTTAACAGACAGTCTCTAGTCCTACTTGTCCTAGATAAAATGTTTGTGGTTTGACTTGGCAAGCAAAGACTAGTCTCCTCTCCTTTGACCAAAACTTAGAAACACGTAAGGCTCCACTGGTTAGTTGCAACATATAAATAACATAAGTGACCACTTACCTGTATTTCTTACAAGGATTGGACTTGTAATAATATCCTGGTGTCATGTGTTTTCAGTCGATGTCGGTCACTTAGTACCCAAGTCACTTCGTACCCAAGTCACTTCAGACCCCAGGCACTTCAGACCCAAGTCACTTCATACCCAAATTGTGGTACCCAAGTCACTTCGTACCCAAGTCATTTCGTACCCAAGGCCAAGTCATTTCGTACCCAAGGCCAAGTCACTTCGTACCCCAATTGTCTGACTCTGACCATAGAGCAAGATGCTCTATGCTCTGACACAAGTGACCGGCCTTCATTATTTTCTTTCATGTGGACATGACACCTATTATATTTCACGGTAATTGAAAATGACTTGCAAGTTGCAGGAAGATCAGAATAAATGTTGGCTGCGCTGTGTGTGAAAGGAAAACGAGAACGTCTTGCACCAAGACTATACGCGCACGAACGGATCAGGAAACTGTCGACCTCAATTCCAAATCTGAGGTCTTAAAAACCTTGCAGGGTCGTTGCGGTGCGATAAAGCCATTGCCTTCGGCTGGGGCCTTTATCATACGGCAATGATCCTGCCGGTTTTAAAGGGCCGTTTAAGAACTGTCGCTACCCTTTTATTCCCTTATTAAAAATCATGAGCTACACAAAAACAAAATATCAAAATACTCGGAGAGCTTTCCAGAGTGCGGTTCTATCGACAGAGTCGAAGGCAGCCTTCAGGTTGACGTAGGCCACGGACAAAGGTTGACAGAACTCATGATGCAGCTCAGATAACAGACAGAGGGCAATAATGGCATCCATTTTGGAACGACCAGCTGTAACTCTTGATTGCTCAAGGCATCTGTGCTCGACAAGCAGAGGATTTAGACAAGCCAGGAGAACATGGGCGAAGACTTTCCCTGGAACAGAGAGCAGCGTAGTGGGACGATGGCTACTGCATTCATTGTGGGGGCCCTTCCCTTTATAGAGTGTGACTTTGCCTGATTGCCAGACCTGCAGAAAGAGCTTGTGGAGGACGTGTAGGATCAATAGCACATTTCAGAAGCTCGGGAGGGATGTGGTCTGGGCCAGCGGCTTTACCATTCTTCAGGTTTTTGATGGCTGATATCAAGTGTTCCAACTTCCCTGGTCTGGAGATGGAGTTGTAGGGATGTCCAAGTCTGGGCATGATGGAGCTGGTGGGTGGTTGAGGGCAGCTTATAAATGTTCCTTCCATCTGTCTAGTGTTTCCACGTCTGAGGAACAGAAATAACCATTGATTTTGTTGGATGGTGGAACTTGTGCTCCTGATGGACTTTGGGCGGAGCTCTTGAATGACTTTGTATGCCGATTTGAGGTTTTGGTGGGAGAAGTTGTTGTCGATGCTCTTTGAGAGACTCTCAAGGTGTATTCTGGTGTATAAAGCTTACACACACTTAGGTGGCTGCATCCTGTGCAGTCATCCACCTAGTCCATGGACATTGTTCGCCCATCTGGGGACAATGGAGGTAAGTATCCTTTTCATTCTCTCTCTGCTTGCTAGACCATTGTACTGTACTGACTCATCTGTGGTCAGCTTTGTTCCATCAGCATCAATTGTGTCTGATGCTTACATTCTGCCAAAGACACATCTAGAGTTCATCCAGCGTCGTAAATATCTGAAATGCCCTATTTCTTACTATGACAACTCCCCAGCCACTTTTCATTTGGAAATTGTGATTTTTGGTGACATTGCTGTAAATCCCGGCCCTGAAGGTGTCAATAACTCAAACTCAGCAGAAGCTAGTCCAAACTCTGCAAATTCCTACTCACGAAACAAGCTTCTCAGTCTCCGTTATGCCCCATCCACACGTGCTACAACTCTTCTGCCTTCCTGTATATTATCATTACAGAACCTTGGCCTTTTTGTTAATCCCAGCACTGTTTACCGACCTACACATCGTGGTAAAAAAGCTGGTCGCCGTAGAACTGTTCATAAACCCCCCGTACCCGAAGTTACACTCCCATCTGTTCCAGTACCAGTGACTCCAGCCAAATCTCAACTCAGCCTTTGTGTTATAAACACACAGTCCATCTGTAACAAGTATGACGATTTTGCTGATTTTGTTCTGCAAAAAGATCTGGACCTTGTTGCCGTTTCAGAAACATGGCTGAGACCAGACGACAACTTAACATGTCGTCAGTGTACCCCTGCTGGCTACTACTTTCATCACATCCCAAGACCTCACAAGACTGGTGGAGGAGTTGCAATACTGTACAGATCTACTTTATCCGTCTCTGTGAAAAGTAATGACGTCCAGTACACAACTTTTGAATCTCTTCATGCTGAAGTTTCCGGAAACTCTAAATCTGTTCGCCTTGTCATTGTATACAGACCTGAAAAAGATTCAAACGGCCAACATGTGACTTTCTCAAGTTTTCTAAGGGAGTTTGAGAATTTGATTTTGGAATATCTGCTTCATCCATCGGAAATCATCATCACAGGCGACTTTAACATTCATGTTGATGACATCCACAACACCAATGCAAACCAGTTTAAGCATCTACTTCAGGCTTTTGGTCTTACCCAGCATATCAAGGAGCCGACTCATCGTCTCGGTCATTGCCTAGACCTTGTCATAACTCGTGAAATCTCCCCACCAATTGTCTCAAACTTTGTTATTCTACCTGGATTATCAGACCATTATGCAGTCATGTGTAACTTGAGTCTGTGCAAGCCCAAAGTCCCAACCGTTACTATAAAGAGCCGACAATGGAAACATGTTAATCCTACCGAAGTGTTCCGCGACATAGGCTCCCATTTAGCAAATCTAGAAGTTGATCACGACTGCTTGGATTCCTATGTCAGCCAATATGAGAGTACAGTCAGTGACATCTTGGATAAATACGCACCTTGGAAAACGAGATCAGTCAAGGTCCGAACTGAAGTCTCCTGGTTCAATGATGATATTCGTACAGCGAGAAAGATCTGTCGTCAACTGGAGCGGAAGTGGCGGAAAAATGGCAAATTGGCAATTCAACGACAAGAATATCGCAACCAATGTAAAGTAGTTAGGAATTTGATCAACCAGGCAAAGATCATCCATTATTCATCTCAAGTACAAGAATCCTCAGGAGATCAAAAGAAGCTTTTCAAGATAATTGGTAAGTTGTTGCTCAAACCCAAAACCCCTGTCCTTCCATCCACTTACAATGACCAGGACTTAGCAAATGAGTTCCAGAAATTCTTTGTCACCAAGATTTCAGACATCCGCTCATCATTTTCATCAGTCCCTTACAACGTGCCGCAGACATTGCCACAACTTCAACCAGAGTGTAGACTATCTGTGTTTGAGCCTGCGACTGTTGCTGAGATTCAAAGGGTTATTATGAAATCTCCTTCAAAATCCTGTGAGCTGGATCCAGTGTCAACATCCATGATAAAGCAAAACATCGATATTTTTGTACCCTTCATCACTAAGCTTGTAAACGAATCCCTCAGTTCCGGTTGTTTCCCCGATAGCCTCAAAGTTTCCTACATCAGGCCGCTCATCAAGAAACCAAACCTGGACAAGGAGATATTCAAAAACTACAGACCGGTTGCAAACTTAAAATATCTTGGAAAAGTCATCGAACGAGTAGTTTCATCACGTATTTCTGATCACATTCATACTTTCAACCTGTCCGACGTGTTCCAGTCAGCATACAAGCCTTTCCATGGGACCTAGGCTGCACTAGTCCGTGTGAGCAACGATATTCTCTCTGCAATGGACAATGGTAACCTAACAGCACTAGTCCTGCTAGACTTGAGTGCTGCTTTTGACACTGTCGATCACAACATCCTTCTCTCTCGGCTCCAGAATCACCTTGGCATAGAGAACACAGCCCTAGCATGGTGCAAATCGTATCTCTACAATAGAACTCAGCATGTATGTATTGGCACCGCGATATCCGACCCTGTTGTTTTGAACTACTCTGTGCCACAGGGGTCGGTACTCGGCCCGCAGTGGTTTACGCTATACACTTTACCGATTCGTGACATCATCCTGAAATTTAATCTGAATTACCATGTGTACGCAGACGACACTCAGCTATACATCACGTTTAAATCTTATCAAGAAAACGCCAATGCATCTATTGCAAGACTTGAGAAATGCATCCAAGAGATTCGACGTTGGACACAACAAAACTTCCTGAAGTTAAATGATGATAAGACAGAGTTCCTTCTATTTGGGTCACGTCAACAGTTAACTAAGGTTTCAGTGCCATACATCTCCATCGGTGATGCTCGGATAGCTCCCTCGCTGAAAGCTCGGAACTTAGGGGTTATTTTTGATTCATCGATGACACTTCAGCCACACATCAACAACATTGTTCGTTTATCATCATATCACATCAGGAATATAGGTAAGATTCGCAAGTACTTGGACAAAAGTGCCACTGAAAAGGTCATTCACGCATTTGTTACTTCTCGTCTTGACAACGGCAATGCTCTTCTCTACAGTCTTCCTAACAACCAGATTTCCCGACTTCAACGGCTCCAAAATACTGCTGCCCGCATTGTGACACTGTCTAGAAAATCCTGTTCTATCACCCCCATTCTGAAACAACTACACTGGCTGCCTATCTCTCAACGAATCATCTTCAAGCTGATGCTCATTGTCCACAAAGCTCTTAATGGCAAAGCTCCCCACTATATTTCTGAACTGCTTCACGTTTACACTCCATCAAGGAATCTTCGATCAAGTTCTATGCTTCTCCTCAATGAACCCAAGTCTCGACACTCATGGGGTGACAGGTCTTTTTCTTCAGCTGCGCCACGCATCTGGAACTCTCTACCACTTAATCTTCGATCTTGTGTTTGTACTGCAAAATTCAAGTCTCTTCTCAAAACTTATCTTATGTCACAGGTTTTCAATGACTAATTTTGTTGTGTCTGTTTTTCTTTGTGTTGTGTTTTGTTTTTGTTTTGTTTTTGGTTTTACTGCGCCTTGAACACCCAGTAGGGTGGATATGTGCGCATTACAAGTCTTATTATTATTATTATTATTATTAAGGTGAGCTTCCCTGTCCTGCAATGCCTTGGCTCGGAAAACTCCCTGCAGGCGTCTAATGCTCTGCGTGTTGGTTGTTCAGCCTGGCTTTTGATTTCTTGTCAAGAACTTGGAGAGTGTCCTCAGTGAGCCAAGGACGACGTTTGAACTTTTTTTTTTCCCAATGATTTTGTCAGCTGATTCGCGAATGGTTGAACTGATGCAGGACCAGGCAGACTCCTCGTCATCTGGCAGGTCACTGATGGCTTGGAACCTGTTTTGATTTTTACAGAGTATTTCAATGCTAGGGTTTTGTCGTTAGTGACTCATTTCACGTCATACAAGAGGTGGGGGGCTTCTTGGAGTGGAAGCGGGGAGTGATTGCTAGAGATGCGATATAGGCAGATGGTGATCTGTGCAATGCAATAGTATACAAATATTGACTGGCAACAAGGTAACTAGTATACGTCTATTCCAACGAGGGACTTTGAGGGAAATAGGCCCCTCTTCTGGTCACTCACAGGCCCAAGGGGGAATAGACGTACACTAGTTACCGAATTATGCCAGTCAATATGTGTTTTATAACACAACTCGGTCTTAAATGTCAAAAAAGAACAGAAAAAGAAGTTTTGTAGTTGTTGTTCACGGACACTATATTCAAAGACTATTGCCCGCTCTGGTACTATTCCCGCAAAACACACGCGCGCGATCACTAGCCTATTTTAGTTCATCCCACGTGACCGTGTTTCAGCCAACCAGAATACAGAACAAGCAAGAGGTGTGATATAATAAAGATTATATAACACCCAAGCAGATCCTTGCCATATGATTGGAGGATTATCTGTCACAAAAGTAAATAAAAGTACTATTGCACGCTACGTCACTCACCATCCATGTTTTGTTCCATCTGATAAGTACAGTGTACTATTGTACGGTGCGTGCAACATCACTGCGTGCGCGTCTTTGGTAATGCAGCAGTGTCACTTGTTACATTCGGCATCTGCGTGTCTCAAAATAGCTGTACCATAGATATAGAGTAAAGTACATGTAACTAGATCGGCCACGCGTACACAATTGCGTTTGCCTGTGTGGAAATAGTTTTGGTTTGTCATTGACGTGGTGAAAATGTCACATTCCAAAGGCGACGTGCAGAAAATGAACATGGGAGATATGCTTTGGACGCGCTAAATGTGACGGCAAAAAATCATGTGCTGGTAGCAACGCACAGAAAATGAACATGGGAGATATAGACAAATGGCAGCCCCATGCCAGAACCCGCATATGTACGCGCGGCCGAACTAGTTATTTTATCCTATATCTATGAGCTATACAGAACGCACATAGTCACTGTTCCGAATCAAACAGGCAAACCAAGAAACTGGTGTAATATTGTCACATTTAGAAATTGTAGGCCTATGGTTTGTTTGTTTTGAAAGCTGTAACTGTATCTTCCAATAAAAATTACAAAGATCTACTTGGATGTTATATAAAACAAATATGAATGTTTTCATTCGTGCAATAGCGGTATATTGTCATACATGTAGGTTGAAAGTTGAATAGAACATGTTATAAACACCCAAGCAGATCCTTGCCATTTGATTGGAGGATTGTCCGTCACATGTTAGCAAATAAAAGTATTTGCACGCTATGTTGTTCTATAGATCCGAAAAGTACTATTGCCTGCTGAGTAAAAGACATCACTGCGTGCGCGTGTCTTTACTGCAAGGCACATACATGTAGCATTCGGCTTCTGCGTGTTTCAAAATAACTGTACAGAACGCACATACTCAAACAGGCCGACTCAAAAAAATGGGTTCAGTTCATAGAGCTATTGTCAATTTATATAGCGCTATAGTTTAATTTTACAATTACAAATTGTAGGCCTACGCTTTGTTTGTTTTGAAAAGTTGTATCCTCCGATCAAAATGATAAAGATCTACTTGGGTGTTATACATGTATAAAACAAATAATGAATGTTTGTCATTCGTGCAATAGTGCAAATATGTTCATTCGTTGAAAGATGTAATGTTCCATTCAACTCGGCTCCGCCTTTCAGCTTGGAAGATTTGACAAGAAGCCTAATGGTGTTTCAATTCTATCTTATCAGGTTCTACTATTAGTCTTCTGCTGCACTCAATATTGCCTGCCTCATTCAACAAGTATGTCTGCCACATATGTATACTAGATATGGAGGAAGCTACAGTGGAGGTAATTAAAACAGGGTAGACAGGATAACAACCTAGGCAAAAAGTAGTTTGAAGATTTAAAACATAAATTGTCCAAATACAAATTTATCAAACAATGAACCACAAAGGAAACTAATTTATGGGCATTATATACATTCTCTTGACAGATTAGTGATTTGAACCTTTGACCTCCAAATATTTGCTGGTGCTTTAAAAACTGAGCTGATGTTTCTAGCCCTTTGATGATGGTTTCCATATTTTGTCTAAGATGTAAACTTGAATGTGTTCCCTGGTTATATGGAAGTTTAAAATTCTGACTGTTACTCCTGACCAAAGATGTAGACAAAGAAGCGAGACCACCAACACATGGCTACATTATACACGTAGCTCTGCTCACCTAGATTATGTGAATTTATTTACCTTTAAAAACCCACCGAGGTCACCATTTGCTTTTTAAAAAACCTTTGTCTCAAGGTTGTTTTCAAGTTCAACTTGTGTTATTTGTGAACCTGTTTTGAGAGAGATACAGTTTAAGTTAAAATGAACATTTTTTTAGTCTGACGGGTATCCCAGGTATAGACAAGATACTTTAACTGTACCTCCCTCAATCCAATGTTACAAACAATGCATTGTAGGTCAGTTTAGACTTGGGTAAACAAAGGCCAATTTCTTTTTTTAACCTTGCTAGTATTTTCCACTTTGATCCAAATGTCTCCATGCGTATGCTTTTGAGACTCATTGCTTGTATAAATTGTTATTAAAGAGCTTGGCCGAGGTCTTCCGATGTTTTATCTGCATGGAAAAATTGCGAGATGCTCGCCTTTGTCCACATTGCTCCAAGCTGTGTTGCTTTCTCTGTATCAGGGTAAGTGTTCATGTTTCTTGTCATTACAGCCACTGTTGGTCACAGTCTTGCTTGTAACTACTGTACCATCTGACCATATGGGCTAAATAAAAAGAAGGGGGGGGGGGGTTACAGAACTTTTTTTGTGGAAAAAAGTGTTTCAAAATGCACTAAAAACCTCTTCAGTATACTTCAAACTAACATGAGGTACATAGGAGATGTTGCTGGTTAATGTGGAGGTACGATTGTGTCGGATTATTTCCCCCTCAAACGACAAAATTCCAGCTAATCAAAACCCTCTGCTCATGACTTCTGCCTGTTGTTTTGAGCCTATGCTCGTGGAGCACATTCAACTAATTTGCTAAACGAATTGGGACAAACTTGTGCGCAATTCATGTTTTGCGCTCTGCCGAATTGCCAAATTACTTATTGTCAGCTGAATCTTCTGAGAGAGCAAAAAGCATGCACAATTTGCAAATTTGCACTCTGTTTGTATGTCAGCTCAAGTTAATAATTCTGAAAAATTGTGTAATCTGAAGATTGTGCAATATTTTTAATTTTTCCTGGTCTGACCCCAATGCGTGAGAAAATGTTTGCGGTGCATAAGAGCTTGAGACAGACCCCTAATGCGTGAGTCTCACCCCTAATGCATGAGACTTGGTAGGATTGATACTGAAAGTTCCCAAAAAACATCCAGTCAAATTTGTATACTGGGCAAAATTTGTGGCAAATGCATAATTTGTGGTTAGTTAAAAAAAACAATCGGCCAAGTCGTCTAGAATTCATGGACATTTTTGTATAAGTGTTCATCTGTGATGATTCAATCTATTTTACCAAATTGAACATAGGACATTCAAATCATCTTGACAAGTTTCTCATGTAAAATAAATTGAACAAAACAGTTTTCAAGAGCTATGAAAAACGAGTCAGCAACCAGAAAATATTATCATCATATACAGTCTTTGTTTTTCCTTCAAGTGTGTTTGCCAGTGTGCAACTACTAGGGGCAATCTTTAACACAATTTGGGTTAGGACTTTATATTGCATTGATGCATTGGTATTGACGTCTAAGCCCTTAACGAAACTGATGTTTGATTTTGTTGTAAAACCTTATTTTTGTATATTTGTGTCTGCAGAGATGGCTGACTGAACAGAGATACCAGTGTCCTCATTGTAGGTAAGATGATAAAAACTACATGTACATGTAAGACTGTTCGTTCACATTCCTAGGACAACTCGTGAAAAGTTTTTGCTCATTTTTATGTCTTAAAGCCTTGGCTACATCGGACTCAAAACCAAAAGCTAAAGGTGGTGGAATATCATGCATGGCAATGACAACAATTTTAAATAATGGGTTGAAATCAGGATCAAATTGCTTGATGTAAATATCAAACATTTGTGTAGATGGATGACAATATTTCAGTACACCATGTAACTCAATGCTATGTATTCTATTGTAGGGCTCCTTTACAGTTACATGAGTTGGTGAATTGTCGTTGGGCAGAGGAGGTAACTAATCAGCTAGATACACTACAGCTCTGTACACCACACTCCAGACCAGATGAACCAGAGAGAGATAAGTAAGACAATCAATACTCATTCATAGATACACTACAGCTCTTTACACCACACTCCAGACCAGATGAACCAGAGAGAGATAAGTAAGACAATCAATACTCATTCATAGATACACTACAGCTCTGTACACCACACTCTAGACCAGATGAACCAGAGAGAGATAAGTAAGACAATCAATACTCATTCATGGATACACTACAGCTCTGTACACCACACTCCAGACCAGATGAACCAGAGAGAGATAAGTAAGACAATCAATACTCATTTATAGATACACTACAGCTCTTTACACCACACTCCAGACCAGATGAACCAGAGAGAGATAAGTAAGACAATCAATACTCATTCATAGATACACTACAGCTCTGTACACCACACTCCAGACCAGATGAACCAGAGAGAGATAAGTAAGACAATCAATACTCATTCATGGATACACTACAGCTCTGTACACCACACTCCAGACCAGATGAACCAGAGAGAGATAAGTAAGACAATCAATACTCATTCATAGATACACTACAGCTCTTTACACCACACTCCAGACCAGATGAACCAGAGAGAGATAAGTAAGACAATCAATACTCATTCATAGATACACTACAGCTCTGTACACCTCACTCCAGACCAGATGAACCAGAGAGAGATAAGTAAGACAATCAATACTCATTTATAGATACACTACAGCTCTTTACACCACACTCCAGACCAGATGAACCAGAGAGAGATAAGTAAGACAATCAATACTCATTCATAGATACACTACAGCTCTTTACACCACACTCCAGACCAGATGAACCAGAGAGAGATAAGTAAGACAATCAATACTCATTCATAGATACAATACAGCTCTGTACACCACACTCCAGACCAGATGAACCAGAGAGAGATAAGTAAGACAATCAATACTCATTCATAGATACACTACAGCTCTTTACACCACACTCCAGACCAGATGAACCAGAGAGAGATAAGTAAGACAATCAATACTCATTCATAGATACAATACAGCTCTGTACACCACACTCCAGACCAGATGAACCAGAGAGAGATAAGTAAGACAATCAATACTCATTCATAGATACACTACAGCTCTTTACACCACACTCCAGACCAGATGAACCAGAGAGAGATAAGTAAGACAATCAATACTCATTCATAGATACACTACAGCTCTTTACACCACACTCCAGACCAGATGAACCAGAGAGAGATAAGTAAGACAATCAATACTCATTCATAGATACACTGCAGCAATGTACACCTCATGACCAGGTAAACCAAAGAAAGATAAGTGATATAATCAAGGAGGTGATTTCTCCGGCTTTTTAGACTCTAAAAGTCAACCAACGTGAATCGTGTGAATCCGTTGAGAAAATTGGGGGGTAGATTGTGCTAATTAGTTATTTATGTTGAGTTTTGCATGCCGAAATGTATTTAATTGGTTTGTGACGAACGTAATTGTATTGCCATTTTTGAGAACGAGGCGGAAACAGAGTGCTGGGTCAGTCGGGATTATTTTTTAATAGCGGGCGAACAGCACATAAGTTGTGATCGTTCTCACATTGGACGCGTACGGTTTGTTGTTTTTACTGGGTAGGAGCAAACTGCGTAGTCTTAGTCAAAAACTACAAGAAATGGTGAACGCTAAAGGGCTACTCGAAACAAGCACGAGACTGAACACCCTGTATTGGTGAAATAAGGTGGACCACCAATAATTGCCTTGAAACAAAGACTTGCTGGACGTGTCTCCGCATCCTCAGAAAAGTGTGTTATTCCCCCATTATATGTACAGCACGGGCTCGTCGTGGATGTGTGTACCGCATGCATATTCTGTCAACACGTGGTAAAAATGGAGCAGTTACGTGGGAATTTTGGTGTCTTTATGCTCTCACCTAGAATTTGTTTTACTGCATCAGCCACTACAACCATATCCAGGCATTTCACTATCCATGTGTGCGATACCATGTCACACGCCTTCTTGTAGTCAATCCACGCTATTGCCAAAGTAGTCTTTCTGCTCCTGCAGTCCTTCAGTACTGCCTCTGGACTGCTTCTTGCATTCTTTCGGCACCTTCGGAAACAACTTCTGGTCATCCATATGACGATATAGGTCCTAATATTTTTATTATTATATTCATCTAATCAAAGCATGCAAAAGAAAGATCATATTTTCATTTGTGCCGGTAACTCCTCGAGTCGGGCATCTTCCCGTAGCCTTACATGTAGATCTCGAGGGTCGTTCTTAGGATCCTCGCTGTTCCCAAAAGCGCCGCCTTCTGCAAGAGATCTATTCTTACATTTGTCCCTATTTCGTCCAGATGTTTCCCCAGCGTTTTGGAATGGTGCCGAGCGCCCCAACCACCACAGGTGCTACATTCACTTCCACCTGCCCAATCTTACAGAGTTCCCTGGCCGGGTCTTGGTACTTTTAGATCTTGTCCATCTCCCTTGAAGCTACCTTAAATCTCCCAGCACAACTATATGTATGTCTATAAAGATGACACCTCTTCTTTGCCTACAACATCTACAACATGATCAGTCTGCAGTGTTAAAGTCCCAGAGGATCATGACCTGGTCGGTCTCTGTTACTTTCTCTGGAACATGGTCGTACAGTGTACCATTTTGCAGTCAGTCTGGGCCATCTTACTGCACTCGCTGACAATATGAAAGACAGTCTCCTCCGTCTTGTGACCCTCTGATTTGTGAATGTACCCTCTTTCCCCTCTTCATTGTCAATGAAGCACATATCTCAAGGCCAAATTGCATCCCGATGTCATCGCTGAAAATCCTGACGGTCTGCACCAAAAAGTCGATCTCCGCCTCATTCTTTGCAAACAACTAAAAATCATCCATACAAAGCAGATGGTTTATCTTACATCTGTCCTTCTTCTATTTATAACCAGCACTTACCAGAGAATGACTTTGTTTTGCTCCAACTCCGGATGCCTGTAACAGTGGCATGCTGACTGCATCCAACGGACTGCTATTTTGTCTCCGGACCTAGGGAGATTGCCATATAGGTCATCATTGGTTATGTGATCCTCCCAGGGTATGAGTGTACATGTACTCTGATATATAATACTTTTGTCTTCTATACGTGTACTTGCAGATGTGAAACTCACAATGAGAAACTCAGTGTATACTGCTGGACATGTCATAAGTGCATATGTCATCAATGTGCTCTTTGGGGTGGTACAGTGAGTATTTAAATTTAATTTTTGAATAGTTTGTTCAATTTAATTGTCTTCTGGTAATGTGTGAGCTGGTGTTTGCAGAAGTATCATGATGAAAGACTATTAATGTTTCAATGCATATCAAATTTTGCATAGTTGTTCCGTACATTGTCTTTAGAGGGCCTGTGAACTTTTTGTAGGACACAAAACACATTGTCCACAGATTAACATTTTTATCACACAGTTTGAAGATAATGATGGTAGAAAGCTTCCCTTAAAATATTAGTTACTGATAGAGATGCTGTAGTTTTTGAGAAATGAGTAAAACAATGTCACGAAAATTAAAACGCATTTTCGTGACATTGTTAATGCTCATTTCTCAAAAACTACAGCAACCCAGCACGTAATATTTTAAGGGAAGCTTTCTACTATCATTATCTTCAAACTGTGTAAGTTTATTGTGAATCTGTTGACATTGTGTCCTGTGCTATAAAAAGAACCCAAATCCTTTAAGAACTCATTGTTGTCAAGTAAACCAGTTGCAATCTTTGATTGAGGATCTGGCTGAATCAAGAACCACAAGAATTTTAAATAGGTCAATTTACAGTTTGATGTGGGACTCAAATTATGACACCATTGAGACCAAGCCAGACTATTTCTTTGACCAGATGAATGGGTTTTCATAGCCTTTGTCTTTATTATCATATATCATGTTTATTGTCTTTCAGAATACTTTGTCTGCACTGCCAACTTAAACATATTCTCAACTACTAATATACTCTTTCTGAACACACTGAGGAGCAGCAGTGACATACATACTATACATATAAATGTGTGTTAAATGAGATGGGATGGATTGAAAGGGTAACTCGAACGTTCTCTTCATGCAATTCATCTCAACTGTAAGAACTACATGTATACATGTACCATTATACACATATTGACTGGCAATGAGGTAACTAGTGTACGTCTATTCCCCCCAGGTACTTTGAGTGACCAGAAGAGGGACCTATTTGGCCGAGGGAAGTAGGCCCCTCTTCTGGTCACTCACAGGCCCGAGGGGGAATAGACGTACACTAGTTACCGAATTATGCCAGTCAATATGTGTTTTATAATACAGCTTGGTCTTAAATGTCAAATAAGAGCAGAAATCTGGAAATGAAAGGAAGTTTTGTACTTGTTGTTCATGGTTCAAGGCAAGAGAGGGCGCTGTTACCGCGGAGAGAGGGCGCTGGTACCGCGGGCACTATATTCAAAGACTATTGCCCGCTCTGGTACTATTCCTGCAAAACGCGCGCGCGATTACTAGACTATATCAGTTCATCCCACGTGACCGTGTTTCAGCCAACCAGAATACAGAAAAAGCAAGAGGTGTGTTATAATTTATACTATTCCTTACATCTAACAGCAGCACACTGGGCATACTTTCAAGCCTCTAGATGAGGTTTATGATCAACATGTATCTCAGATCACTGAGGAAGTAGCTGCTTTGAGAAGACGTCTCATGGAACTCATCAGTCTAGTTCAAGATGTGGTAAGTAAGACTCGTTCACTCATCAGTCCAGTCCTGTGGCTGTACATTGACTCATGGGACTCATAGTCTTATTTAAGATGTAGGTTGACTCATGGGACTCGTCAGTCTTACTCAAGATGTGGTAGGTTGTCTCATGGGACTTATCAGTCTTATTCAAGATGTAGGTTGACTCATGGGACTCGTCAGTCTTATTCAAGATGTGGTAGGTTGTCTCATGGGACTTATCAGTCTTATTCAAGATGTAGGTTGACTCATGGGACTCGTCAGTCTTATTCAAGATGTAGGTTGACTCATGGGACTCATCGGTCTGATTCAAGATGTGGTAGGTTGACTCATGGGACTTATTATTGTTATTTATTTGACCTCAACAGTACAAGTACAGAAAATACAAACAAGGCAACAATGAAAGGGAAAAAACCCATAACAGAAACGACAACGCTACAAAACATTAAGAGTAAACGAAAAAGACAAATAAGTGAAAAATAAATAAATAAGATGTAGGTTGACTCATTAGACTCTAGCCTTATTCAAGATGTAGGTTGACTCATGGTACTCATCAGTCTTATTTAAGATGTAGGTTGACTTACAGGACTCATTGTCTTATTCAAGATGTGGTAGGTTGACTCATTGGACTCATAGTCTTATTAAAGATGTAGGTTGACTTACAGGACTCATTGTCTTATTCAAGATGTGGTAGGTTGACTCATTGGACTCATAGTCTTATTCAAGATGTAGGTTGACTTAAAGGACTCATTGTCTCATTCAAGATGTGGTAGGTTGACTCATTGGACTCATAGTCTTATTCAAGATGTAGGTTGACTTACAGGACTCATTGTCTCATTCAAGATGTGGTAGGTTGACTCATTGGACTCATAGTCTTATTCAAGATGTAGGTTGACTTACAGGACTCATTGTCTTTCTCAAGATGTGGTAGGTTGACTCATTGGACTCATAGTCTTATTCAAGATGTAGGTTGACTTACAGGACTCATTGTCTTATTCAAGATGTGGTAGGTTCACTCATTGGACTCATAGTCTTATTCAAGATGTAGGTTGACTTACAGGACTCATTGTCTTATTCAAGATGTAGGTTGACTTACAGGACTCATAGTCTTATTCAAGATGTAGGTTGACTTACAGGACTCATTGTCTTATTCAAGATGTAGGTTGACTTACAGGACTCATAGTCTTATTCAAGATGTAGGTTGACTTACAGGACTCATTGTCTTATTCAAGATGTAGGTTGACTTACAGGACTCATAGTCTTATTCAAGATGTAGGTTGACTCATGGGACTCTCCAGTCTTATTCAAGATGTAGGTTGACTCATGGGACTCTCCAGTCTTATTCAAGATGTTGTAGGTTCTCAACTGCTTTTGTGAAATTGTTTCCAGTTCTGGCTCTCCTTAAAACATTACCAATTTTTTTTTTGTATCTGTTATCTAGGAGCGCAATGTTGAAAGTGTTCGTAATGCAAAAGATGAGCGAGTGCGTGAAATCCGCAATGCTGTAGAGATGATGATTGCAAGACTTGAATCACAACTCAAAATGAAACTTCTAACACTCATGGGTAAGTGTTTGCTGAGCTATAATATTACAAACAACTGAATTTAAAATGACCATGTTGAAAGGAAAACTTGAAATATGGACAGTGAAACAGCAAGCTAACTGATCCCACAGGCTTGTTGCTGAAATAGACTGTGCAAGTCTCGCGCGCACCGGAGCGAGAAAACACGACAACTGAAGAACATAATTTTTTTATGAATCAAATCTTTGCTGTAATTTTTTCTCAATGCCGAATCTGAACAACAAAAATACCCATTAGAGCTTGTTAAAATTAGTTTTAGCTTTTTAAATTAATACACAATTATCGGTTAAAGTCTATATGTATAGACAAAAGTAAAACTCTGGGACAAGGATGTTTGTTTGATCTTAAATGTTTTGAAACCCCTTTTGTAAATCTACGCCCGAATGTGAAGCTGGTTTATACGCGGACGCACGATGGTCGCAAGGGTGTTAGATAAACGCGTGACGCAGTTTAAAGAGGAAGCCGACGCCTAAGCGACCAATGAAAAGGCTGTCCACCCCGCGCGGCCAAAACAAGCGTCTGCGTAAGTTTTGTGATCGGAGATGGGCACAAATTCTTAATTTTTTATAAGTAACCTGACCTGAGGTCAAGTTTAAATATCGGTTTTTCTTCGTTATTATGTTGACTTTATTTTTACTTTTATATATGTTGTTAATTAGTATTACATTTTTAACAACATATGTCATTTTCATGTTCATAAACTATATTAAACTAAAGTAATGGACGAAACAAAATCTCCCCAACGTAAAACTCCATAAGGTTGGGACCACAATGGTCCCGGAAGTTCAAATCTGCGCGAGACTTGCACAGTCTATTGTTACAGTTCATTTAATTAAAAAAAAATATTTTTAAAAATATTTTATTTTTTTACATTCAGTTGATATAATTTCTAGTATAGGGTTCAATAAACACCATCTAAGGGGCCTTGTTGAAATTCCCCAAGGGTGACCATGCAAACAGTTCCATGATTGCGTTCTATAACACATACCTTCAGGGTGTTATAGTGCGTCGCTCAAGGGAAATCTTGACGCCCGATCCTAAAATCACTGATTATAGTCATCGCTGAGACCTATAAACTGTGTGTCAAGATTTCCATCTCGCGACCGACTATAAACTAGCCTTCAGTAAACTAGCACAGGATGCAAAGTCTGCTACAAATGTGCTTCACAAAGTAATTGTTAACTGTCGCATTAGTGTATTACACACGCAGAAAGTAATTGTTAACTGTCGCATTAGTGTATTACACATGCACAAAGTAATTGTTAACTGTCGCATTAGTGTATTACACATCCACAAAGTAATTGTTAACTGTCGCATTAGTGTATTACACATGCACAAAGTAATTGTTAACTGTCGCATTAGTGTATTACACACGCAGAAAGTAATTGTTAACTGTCGCATTAGTGTATTACACATGCACAAAGTAATTGTTAACTGTCGCATTAGTGTATTACACATGCAGAAAGTAATTGTTAACTGTCGCATTAGTGTATTACACACGCAGAAAGTAATTGTTAACTGTCGCATTAGTGTATTACACACGCACAAAGTAATTGTTAACTGTCGCATTAGTGTATTACACACGCACAAAGTAATTGTTAACTGTCGCATTAGTGTATTACACATGCAGAAAGTAATTGTTAACTGTCGCATAAGTGTATTACACATGCACAAAGTAATTGTTAACTGTCGCATTAGTGTATTACACATGCAGAAAGTAATTGTTAACTGTCGCATAAGTGTATTACACATGCACAAAGTAATTGTTAACTGTCGCATTAGTGTATTACACACGCAGAAAGTAATTGTTAACTGTCGCATTAGTGTATTACACATGCACAAAGTAATTGTTAACTGTCGCAATAGTGTATTACACATGCAGAAAGTAATTGTTAACTGTCGCATTAGTGTATTACACATGCACAAAGTAATTGTTAACTGTCGCATTAGTGTATTACACATGCAGAAAGTAATTGTTAACTGTCGCATTAGTGTATTACACACGCAGAAAGTAATTGTTAACTGTCGCATTAGTGTATTACACATGCAGAAAGTAATTGTTAACTGTCGCATAAGTGTATTACACATGCACAAAGTAATTGTTAACTGTCGCATTAGTGTATTACACATGCAGAAAGTAATTGTTAACTGTCGCATTAGTGTATTACACACGCAGAAAGTAATTGTTAACTGTCGCATTAGTGTATTACACATGCAGAAAGTAATTGTTAACTGTCGCATTAGTGTATTACACACGCAGAAAGTAATTGTTAACTGTCGCATTAGTGTATTACACATGCAGAAAGTAATTGTTAACTGTCGCATAAGTGTATTACACATGCACAAAGTAATTGTTAACTGTCGCATTAGTGTATTACACATGCAGAAAGTAATTGTTAACTGTCGCATTAGTGTATTACACATGCACAAAGTAATTGTTAACTGTCGCAATAGTGTATTACACATGCAGAAAGTAATTGTTAACTGTCGCATTAGTGTATTACACACGCAGAAAGTAATTGTTAACTGTCGCATTAGTGTATTACACACGCAGAAAGTAATTGTTAACTGTCGCATTAGTGTATTACACATGCAGAAAGTAATTGTTAACTGTCGCATTAGTGTATTACACACGCACAAATTAATTGTTAACTGTCGCATTAGTGTATTACACATGCAGAAAGTAATTGTTAACTGTCGCATTAGTGTATTACACACGCAGAAAGTAATTGTTAACTGTCGCATTAGTGTATTACACATGCAGAAAGTAATTGTTAACTGTCGCAATAGTGTATTACACACGCACAAAGTAATTGTTAACTGTCGCATTAGTGTATTACACACGCAGAAAGTAATTGTTAACTGTCGCATTAGTGTATTACACATGCAGAAAGTAATTGTTAACTGTCGCATTAGTGTATTACACACGCAGAAAGTAATTGTTAACTGTCGCATTAGTGTATTACACATGCAGAAAGTAATTGTTAACTGTCGCATTAGTGTATTACACACGCAGAAAGTAATTGTTAACTGTCGCATTAGTGTATTACACACGCACAAAGTAATTGTTAACTGTCGCATTAGTGTATTACACATGCAGAAAGTAATTGTTAACTGTCGCATTAGTGTATTACACACGCAGAAAGTAATTGTTAACTGTCGCATTAGTGTATTACACACGCACAAAGTAATTGTTAACTGTCGCATTAGTGTATTACACATGCAGAAAGTAATTGTTAACTGTCGCATTAGTGTATTACACACGCAGAAAGTAATTGTTAACTGTCGCATTAGTGTATTACACACGCACAAAGTAATTGTTAACTGTCGCATTAGTGTATTACACACGCACAAAGTAATTGTTAACTGTCGCATTAGTGTATTACACACGCACAAAGTAATTGTTAACTGTCGCATTAGTGTATTACACATGCAGAAAGTAATTGTTAACTGTCACATTAGTGTATTACACATGCAGAAAGTAATTGTTAACTGTCGCATTAGTGTATTACACACGCAGAAAGTAATTGTTAACTGTCGCATTAGTGTATTACACACGCACAAAGTAATTGTTAACTGTCGCATTAGTGTATTACACACGCAGAAAGTAATTGTTAACTGTCGCATTAGTGTATTACACATGCACAAAGTAATTGTTAACTGTCGCATTAGTGTATTACACATGCACAAAGTAATTGTTAACTGTCGCATTAGTGTATTACACATGCAGAAAGTAATTGTTAACTGTCGCATTAGTGTATTACACATGCAGAAAGTAATTGTTAACTGTCGCATTAGTGTATTACACACGCACAAAGTAATTGTTAACTGTCGCATTAGTGTATTACACATGCAGAAAGTAATTGTTAACTGTCGCATTAGTGTATTACACACGCACAAAGTAATTGTTAACTGTCGCATTAGTGTATTACACATGCAGAAAGTAATTGTTAACTGTCGCATTAGTGTATTACACATGCAGAAAGTAATTGTTAACTGTCGCATTAGTGTATTACACATGCACAAAGTAATTGTTAACTGTCGCATTAGTGTATTACACACGCAGAAAGTAATTGTTAACTGTCGCATTAGTGTATTACACATGCACAAAGTAATTGTTAACTGTCGCATTAGTGTATTACACATGCAGAAAGTAATTGTTAACTGTCGCATTAGTGTATTACACACGCAAAAAGTAATTGTTAACTGTCGCATTAGTGTATTACACATGCAGAAAGTAATTGTTAACTGTCGCATTAGTGTATTACACATGCAGAAAGTAATTGTTAACTGTCGCATTAGTGTATTACACACGCAGAAAGTAATTGTTAACTGTCGCATTAGTGTATTACACATGCACAAAGTAATTGTTAACTGTCGCATTAGTGTATTACACATGCAGAAAGTAATTGTTAACTGTCGCATTAGTGTATTACACATGCAGAAAGTAATTGTTAACTGTCGCATTAGTGTATTACACATGCAGAAAGTAATTGTTAACTGTCGCATTAGTGTATTACACACGCAGAAAGTAATTGTTAACTGTCTTATTAGTGTATTACACACGCAGAAAGTAATTGTTAACTGTCGCATTAGTGTATTACACACGCACAAAGTAATTGTTAACTGTCGCATTAGTGTATTACACACGCAGAAAGTAATTGTTAACTGTCGCATTAGTGTATTACACACGCAGAAAGTAATTGTTAACTGTCGCATTAGTGTATTACACACGCAGAAAGTAATTGTTAACTGTCGCATTAGTGTATTACACATGCAGAAAGTAATTGTTAACTGTCGCATTAGTGTATTACACATGCAGAAAGTAATTGTTAACTGTCGCATTAGTGTATTACACACGCAGAAAGTAATTGTTAACTGTCGCATTAGTGTATTACACACGCAGAAAGTAATTGTTAACTGTCGCATTAGTGTATTACACACGCAGAAAGTAATTGTTAACTGTCGCATTAGTGTATTACACACGCAGAAAGTAATTGTTAACTGTCGCATTAGTGTATTACACACGCAGAAAGTAATTGTTAACTGTCGCATTAGTGTATTACACATGCAGAAAGTAATTGTTAACTGTCGCATTAGTGTATTACACATGCAGAAAGTAATTGTTAACTGTCGCATTAGTGTATTCATCATCATCATCCGTCGTCCTTAGACGGAATAGCAGAAGCAGCTTTGATGAAGTGGTGCCAGGTTGCTTTGTCCCTCATGAGTTGTTGAGTCTCGTTTTGATTGAGATTTGTGTCTCGGGTGATGGTGTCAGTGTAGCTCATTTTCCTCCTGCCGCGATTTGGATGTCCGCCAGGGGGATTCCAGAAGACCAGATGCGATATAGGTTGATCCGCTGTTCGCAAACAGTGGCCAGCAAACTGGAGACGTCTCTGCATTATGGTCTCGGAAAGTGGTGGTAGATTGCCATAAACCTCCCTGTTTGTAGTATGGTCCCGCCAGTGGATGTTGAGAACTCTACGCAGCAGTTGAGTGTAGCAACCGTTGATGCGATCATTCATTTTTTGTGTTGTTGTCCATGTTTCGGCTCCATATAGCAAGATGCTTTCAACACAGGCCCTGAAGAACTTGATTTTGATAGCTCTGTCAAGATCAGATTTCCAGATCTTATCTAATTGGTTACATGCTGACCATGCTTGCGCTTTCCTGCATTTGAAATCTTGGAATGAGTCAGGTAGTGACGAACCGAGGTATTTGAAATCTGAAACAGTTTTAAGTTTCGTACCATCAAGAGTCTGTATACTGGATGTTGGAGGAATATTCACGAGGAGAGTCTTCGTTTTTCCTGTGTTTAGATGAAGCCCGACACAATTGGAAGCCTCCTCAATACTGTGAAGTAATGATTCTGCAGTGTCAATTGATGTTGACAAAAGTGCTACATCATCAGCAAAGTCCAGATCATGGAGACGGATCTCTGGATAACGACTGCTCTTTCTTTCTTTAAGCACGATTCCTGTTTCCTGCTGAATACCTCGTAAAGCGTGCCTCATTATATAATCCAGCACAACCACGAAGAGGAAAGGTGCTAAAGTGTCGCCCTGGAGTACGCCAGCATGGGTCTGGAAGGATTCCGTTTCACCATCTGGTGTGATTACTGCTGCAGAGGAGTCGTCATATATTAGCTTAATGGCTTCAATTATACTTGTTGGAATACCATATGCTTGTAAGATGTTGAACATTCGTTCTCTGTGGATGGAGTCGAAGGCCTTTGAATAGTCTACGAACACAAGAGCCAATGGCAGGTTCTTTGACTTCATGCCCTCGATGATTCGTCTGAGTGCCAGAATTTGGGAGACAGTTGACCTCTTTTGTCTAAAGCCATTTTGATTCCATCGCAGTAGAGGGTCCACATGAGGTCTGATTCTGTTCAACAGCATCCGGTTGAAAATTTTGGCTCCGATGCTAGTAAGAGTGATACCCCGGAAGTTGGACGGCTGCGACAGGTCTCCTTTCTTCGGTATGGGTATAATACCCCCCTTTGACCACTGCTTCGGTTTTTCATGTTGCAGTAGCAGTTGATTACAGTAGTGTAGAAGGTGGGGTTTATAAATGTTAGACTTCCATAGCTCAAGGGGGATGTTGTCCAATCCCACAGCGCTGCCAGTTTTGGTTTGCGCAAGTGCTTGGTTCACTTCCTCTTCAGTAAACTCAGTGGTGATTATGGGTAGATTTCCATCATAGATTCGAGTGATGGTAAAGTCACTGTCAGGGATGGAAGGTGGTTTCCCAAGTAAGTTTGAGAAGTTCTGCACCCATGCTTCCTTTCTTTCTTGCGGTGTTCCATTAAGATGTGCAGGTTTGGATTCCTTTCTACCACAAATGTCATTTATGATTTTCCAAGCCACGCTGTGTCTGCTAGAGAGGGAGGCTTGATGGATTTGCTCAACATGCATCACAAGCAAAGCCTTTTCTTCTGACATGTACGATTCTTTCAGAGTCTGCTTAGCTTGCTGAATGTTGTTACCCTCCTTGATTGCAGTATTAAGTTCTTTTCTTGCAGCCTGAACTTTCGGCGATTGAGAAATGTTCTTAAAATTTCTCTTTGGTTTCTTTGGCAGGACGTCTTTTGCTGCCTTCGCACAGGACGTTTGGAGAAGGTCATACCGCTCTTGGTTTGACATGGTATCAGCCTCTTGAACCAGTGGGTCGAAGTAGTTGGATACTCGGATTGTGTACAAATCTTGTAATTGCTTGTCCTGACTGAGTGCTTTGAAGTTCAAGGAGCGTGCTATGCTTGTCTTGGCTTTTGGAGCACGTAGACTGAGTTTAACTTTAGCTGTAACTACTCTATGATCAGAGCCAACTGTACCAAAAGTGCTGTAAGCTTCAACATTCTGGACAGAGTTCAGCCATTTCCGCCTTACCAGTATGTAGTCAAGTTGAGCTTTAGTTGAGTTTGGGTATTGGAACGTCCATAATTTCCTGCTTGGTTTCTTGAATTGAGTGTTAGACGTAACAAGGTTGAAAGTGTTTACGAAGTCCAGTAGGTATGTGCCGTTCCGGTTTGTTGATGGGTGGAAGGAGTGTAGAACATCTTCTCCACCTAGTTGAGCATTGAAATCTCCACCTATTAGTACCACATTATGAGCAGGAATATCTCTAAGAGTGTCTGATAGGATATTGTAGAAGTTGATGACCTCTCCTTCATCAGAACAGTTTGTTGGACTGTAGCAGCTGATAATTGTTGTTGCTGGGTTTCCAATAAAAGATGCAGATATGATCCTTGGGCTGTGACTCTTTATTGATGCTAAACATTTCATGGAGCTAGAGTTAATCAAAAATCCAACTCCACCTACTGCAGCTCCGATAGAGTTTTTTGTGGCAGAGGATGTTATTATAGTGTAGTCTTCCGACAGTTGGTTGTATTCTAATATATCACTGTGAGAAAATCGATGTTCTTGCATGCAGACAATGCTAACGCCATATTTATTTGCTGCTTTGATCATTTCTCCAGTATTATGTTGGTGTCTAAGAGTTCTGGCGTTAAAGGTGCTGACTTGGATGTAATGTTTACATCTCATGAGACCTTTTCTGGTACTTCCTCGTTCCAGTCTGTTATCAACATCTGCCCTCCTATATAGGTTTAAGGCAGCTGCGTCATTAGTCCGATCATTCGGATTGGATGTACTTAAGGAAGTGGTTGTAGCAGGGGCTCTAACCCTGGTGCTGTTAGTTGCTTCCATTATTCTTTCATGGCTAAGTTTACTCCATTGATGCGCCAAGTCTAGTGGAGTTTGAGGATGCCGTTGGCTGTTCGAGGAACAGCTCCTCCGCCTCTAGCTGAAAATACTTTCACCAGGGATCCCTCTACCCCGCTGAGGCTGCCTGGGTTGGTTGAGCTGAATAACAGCTCATAGCCTGAGCAAGCTTGGTTTGAGATCAGAGTTTTCCTTCTCCTAGGTGAGCTGCCTACCATGGCTAACGAGCCTCATCTGCCCGGGTTTAGAATCAGAGTTGTCCTTCTCATAGATAGGCTGCCTTCCAAGGCTGTCGAGCCCCATCTGCCCGGAGCTTCTGGATATGGCGCCAGATACTCGCCTTCACACCTCTGCCTTCGGTTCGCAACAGGGATCGGCACATGAAGCCAGGCAGTAGGAGTTTGGTTAGGAGAGGCTGTTAGAGACGCTGACCCTATGGGATATTTGTAGAGTGAGGCGGCTCATTTCCTCACCCTATCCCGGCCATCCTAACCCTTAGACCCCCTGTGTATTACACATGCAGAAAGTAATTGTTAACTGTCGCATTAGTGTATTACACATGCACAAAGTAATTGTTAACTGTCGCATTAGTGTATTACACATGCACAAAGTAATTGTTAACTGTCGCATTAGTGTATTACACATGCAGAAAGTAATTGTTAACTGTCGCATTAGTGTATTACACATGCAGAAAGTAATTGTTAACTGTCGCATTAGTGTATTACACATGCAGAAAGTAATTGTTAACTGTCGCATTAGTGTATTACACATGCAGAAAGTAATTGTTAACTGTCGCATTAGTGTATTACACATGCACAAAGTAATTGTTAACTGTCGCATTAGTGTATTACACACGTAGAAAGTAATTGTTAACTGTCGCATTAGTGTATTACACACGCAGAAAGTAATTGTTAACTGTCGCATTAGTGTATTACACATGCAGAAAGTAATTGTTAACTGTCGCATTAGTGTATTACACATGCAGAAAGTAATTGTTAACTGTCGCATTAGTGTATTACACACGCAGAAAGTAATTGTTAGCTGTCGCATTAGTGTATTACACATGCAGAAAGTAATTGTTAACTGTCGCATTAGTGTATTACACATGCAGAAAGTAATTGTTAACTGTCGCATTAGTGTATTACACATGCAGAAAGTAATTGTTAGCTGTCGCATTAGTGTATTACACATGCAGAAAGTAATTGTTAACTGTCGCATTAGTGTATTACACATGCAGAAAGTAATTGTTAACTGTCGCAATAGTGTATTACACATGCAGAAAGTAATTGTTAACTGTCGCATTAGTGTATTACACACGCACAAAGTAATTGTTAGCTGTCGCATTAGTGTATTACACATGCAGAAAGTAATTGTTAACTGTCGCATTAGTGTATTACACATGCAGAAAGTAATTGTTAACTGTCGCATTAGTGTATTACACATGCAGAAAGTAATTGTTAGCTGTCGCATTAGTGTATTACACATGCAGAAAGTAATTGTTAACTGTCGCATTAGTGTATTACACATGCAGAAAGTAATTGTTAACTGTCGCATTAGTGTATTACACATGCAGAAAGTAATTGTTAACTGTCGCATTAGTGTATTACACATGCAGAAAGTAATTGTTAACTGTCGCATTAGTGTATTACACACGCAGAAAGTAATTGTTAACTGTCGCATTAGTGTATTACACACGCAGAAAATGATGAGCAAAGATGCATGAGGCTTATCAATCCTCGTTTTCCCAAACTCTGTAAAGCCCAACTAGAGAATATTAAGGACAATAATAAGATGGAACTGAATATGTACGAGGTATAGTAAAACAAACACGAATCTCCCTTTTCCTGGATGAACAGCTGATAAAGGCTCCCCTCGATATTGGAAGTTGACAAATTATTTTGTCAACTTCCAATACCTCGGGAACCAGTATTGACTGTCCACCCTTAAAGGCACTGTACACGTTTGGTGATTACTCAGAATATATATTAGCATCAAACCTTACTTGGTCAATCCAGCAATGGAGGGCTGTTTATAGTAATAATAATAATAATAATAATAATAATAATAATAGACCGTTTTTATATAGCGCTTTTCACGCACGAGGGGTGTCTCAAAGGGCTTCCGACATTATTACCCCTGGTCACTTGGCCTTAAATCATTCCTTAAACCATCTCAGCTCCCTGGGGAGTATACAGCCTGTGCGCAATATATGCGCTACTCGGCTAAAACATTGTGAGAAACGACTCCCTTATGAAGTAACATAGTTTTGAGAAAGAGGTAATTTCTCACAAAAATAACAAAAGACTTCTGACCAGAAGCCTTTTATTCCTATCTGAAAGCACACTATCTTGTACAGCACAGGTGTTTTTTCTTTCGTCATTTTCTTGCAACTTCAATGGTCAATTGAGTCCAATGCATATGTTGGGATACACCAAGTGAGAATACGGGTCTTTGACAATTAGCAAACGTGTTCATTGCCGTTTAACCAAGTTATGTAGATATTCATAATATTTTTATAATGTTAATACAACTATTTGATTTTACAGGCCAGAAGAATTCCTTGACTCAGGAAACAGAGTTATTGGAGTCACTTTTGCAGGAAGTAGAACATCAACTACGGTCCTGCACTAAAAGTGAACTGATTGCCAAGAGTGGAGAATTACTGCAGATGTTTACACAAGTTCATCGTAAACCTATGGCTTCGTTTGTTACTGCACCGGTCCCTGCAAGTTTCATGAGGTCAGACACTGTGGTCTCATCAGTTTAAGATAGTTGACTGTTTTTATCAGGAGCATGTTTGTTTGTACAAAGCAACACAAAGAATGTTATGCACCCTGATAACAATCCCATGTCCAGATTCATAATACTCCATAATTGCTTCATTGACTTGCTTCTCTGCAATTACAATGCTGGTTAATTCATTTGAGAAATGAGCAATGAGGCATTGCAAGGTGTTGTATTGGTATAATTTTCAGTTTGCAGTAAGATTGTTTCCTGGTGATGAACAAGTCAAAACATTGAGACCAAATTATCTCACTCAGGATAGTGAAAATAACCCCCCTCCCCCAAACCAACTAATCTATTCTTTTGCAGTATACTAACTTGTAGGACAAGTTTCTAAACATGTATTAGAACTATACATGTATGTCACTCGTAGACAGGGTGTTAACTAATACCTAACAATGTGTTGCCACAAACCAAAAATCATAGAAGGAACTTTGACTAGTACACTTGCAGAATGCAGATACAACAAAGTTTGAAGTTCACCGCTCAGTGAGCGTTTTATTCTTTTTTGTTTTGCATTGCATTGATGCCATGCAAAATGTGTAATCGTTTTTTTAACATATTCTTGTGACAAATGGCCAATCAATCTCAAACTTCTACAGGTTTTTCAGTTTGTGTATATGGTGGATAACATAAAGTGGTTACACTGCCAGCAACAGTTGTGTTAGCAGAACCAATTCTGTAATGTTTCTCTAACACACTTTTTCATTGTTGTATGTATTTTGAATAATGATTGTTTTGTTGATATTGCAGTGAGCTGGTACCATCTTATGACAGCAGTAAATTTGTTCTGAATAGTTTCATGTAAGTATTTACACTTTAAACAGATCTGACAAATTGCTTTAATTCAGACTTATTTTAAATGATGCTAATATTTTCCTTGAAAAAACAACCTGCCTCTGATTTAATAGATGTTAAATTTGCATCGGGGATAAAGAATATTAATTTTGGTTTTTTACCCATACACCGATGTGTGTAAGCACTGTATACTCAGTGCTCGAATCCCACCCGAGTAACATGCCTGTGATATTTTTTCACAGGACTCGGGAAAGTACTGAGTATACAGTGCTTACACACATCGGTGTATGGGTAAAAAAAACCAAAATTAAAAAATTAATATGCCTCTGATTTATTTGTCTAGTGCTGAGGATACTGTTCCTCAAGAGCTCATACGCTTTAACTATCCAAAGTTTAAAGGGTCTAGGTACGCTTTGTAGGGCACAAAACACCATGCCTACAAATTTACTTTAAACTCACACAGATTGAAGATAGTGATGGTAGAAAGCTTCCCTTCAAGTATTACTTGCTGATGAGGTGCTGTACATGTAGTTTTTGAGAACTTAGTTAAACAAGTCCTCAGGAGGCAAAAATTATTTCAGCATGTAAAACCTATTTTTGTAACAATGTTTTACTCATTTCTTAAAAACTTCAGCACCTCAGCAACAAATATTTTATTGTAAGCTTTCTTCTTTCATATCTTCAAACGGTGTAAGTTAAATTTAAACCTGTGGACTTTATGTTTTGTGTTAAAAAAGGACCCAAATATTGGAAACTTAAAGAATAATAATTTTGGTTGATAATTCTGAAAGGCTCTCATTGTATAACCAAATACATTGCTACATCGCCTGATGTTTTATATCCAATTGTGTAGATAGTTTAACTAATATTTGTTATCCTGAAACTTTTGAATGGTTAAGTGCGTTGCAGCATAAAGCCGATCCAGTGTACAGCCCTCCCTTAACAGTGTGTGGACTCAACTGGAGACTTAAAGTTTATCCGGTAAGTCTTATTTTAAACTGTTAACTCCCTTATTAAGCAAGATACAACATGCAAATGTGTTCCTGTGTTTCTGACATTGATACAAATAAGCTGAATTATTCCCCTTGACTTCTCTAGTAACAACTACATAAAAGATATTAAATAATAAACCACAATGGAAACTGATTGGGTAAATTTAAAAAGATTTGGGTTTGAATAAAGAAAAGAAAAACCCACTCAAATCAACTGGTTAAAAGGGTTAATAAGCATCCTGCAAAGTGTTTTCATCATCAAACATTTGAATCTAAGAAACTATTCATGCATGAAACGTTTCAAATATTTCTGAGGGTTGGTGTCCGCTCATGAATGCTGCAACCTGAGATGTTGTTGGTACCCGCTTTCACTTTGCTAAATGTGAATGGATTCTACATTTGTGTGAAAATACTGCGGTTATTTGGGTTTTTTTCTCCTCAACAAATAGACACTGTATTCAGCTGAAACTTTCACATGTGACTTCTATTGTATCTTTCTTGATAATTAGCGAAACATCAACCAAAAACAAATGGTGACAGTATCTTTAAAAGCATTTTTCAATAATCATTTTATAAAAAAATGGTTGCAATGAATAAAGTAAAGCCTTAAATTTTAATACTGAAATTTTGGAAAGTTGTGATATTTTTTTTTTTTTTTTTGGGGGGGGGGGCGGGGGACACTGATGGTTGACTTGAGGAATACTGATTCTGATTGGTAAAAGTTGGCAGTTCTGCACAGACAAATAGGTACAATAAAAAGGTATGGCCGCTCGTAAAGGGTATACAAAGGGTATACAAAAGAAGACATCTTGTGACACGTTCTAAATTCAGTCTCGAGACAGAATCTTTTCGAGTTGTTAAAATATCCATTGTTAAATCTTGACCAATCCATTTTATTTGATGAAACTGAACAGCAATGAGACATACCTAGGGAATTTCCATTTGTCTGGTTCCACTCTCAAGCACTCAATCAGTGTATGTAATCGTGTTTATTTACGCTATGTGATTACCTTTGTCTGTTGTTACAGGATGGTAATGGTGTAGTCAGAGGTAACTATCTATCGGTATTCTTGGAACTGTCAGCTGGTCTGCCAGAAACCTCCAAGTAAGTCACTGTTGTCTTAAATTAGTTGTCGTCTTCTTAGAAGTATGTAAATGAACCAGATCAAAACTGGTGGGAATTGCATGTTTGCAAGCTTGGATGTTTATTACAACTACTACCATAAACTCATTGGGTCACATAACTCATTAAACACCCTGGTAAGACAAATTTTGCATTTTGGTTTGCTCATTACAAAGTTATAGGACATGATAATAATAATAATAATAATAATAATAATAATAATAATAATAATAATAATAATAATAATAATAATAATAATAATAATAATATTTAAAATTTATATTGCGCCCCTTACATACAAAATGATCAAAGGCGCAGAACACTTGTTAAAAAGCACAGAGTGGAAGAAAAAGACAAAGAAAAAAGACTGGTCATCAGGCCAGTGCCCAAACAAAAGTATGGGGATACGTCTGTCCCGCCAACAGAGAACTAATTAGTTACTTATTACATAGGCCTATCTCTGCTGGCATCGGTAATGTTTTGACCTTTTCAGGAGACAGACGCCTCTAACCCTATCTATGCTTAAACTCTAAACTAACTGGCAAGGTGACCATAGAAGAAGACACACTACAAAGCGATTTTAAAAAGGTGGGTTTTTATATTACATTTAAAAGAGGTGAGTTTCTGTTCGCTACGTATGTAAAACGGTAGCGCATTCCAAAGCTTAGGGGCTGCCACAGAAAAAGCCCTATCACCAAATGTAGTCAACATTTTACCAGAAGGATAATTTAAGAAAATACCATGAAAATGAAAGACCATGAAGAGCTTTGAATGTCAACAAGATTTTAAAATTAATCCTGTACAAAACAGGCAGCCAATGTAATTGATGAATTATAGGTGTAATGTGTTCAAACCGGTGTGTGTTAGTAACAATTCTGGCAGCTGCGTTTTGAGCCCTTTGTAGTTTAACTATTTGTGACTTTGGCAGACCGTACAAAATGCTATTACAATAGTCAAGACGACTGGTCACAAATGCATGAATGAGTTTTAAAAGAGAGTCTTGTGTAAGGAATTGACTAATGTGTTGATGTTGTGAAGATGAAAAAAGGCTGCAGAGCAAGCTTTATTGATGTGGGTTTTCATTGTAAGTTCAGAATCGAACCAAGACCCCAAGTTCCGAACACATGTTGTAGGAAAAACAGTAGCTTCACCTATCATTATATCGGAAATATTAATTTTCTTCAGTTGCTGCTTTGATCCGATGATCAAAAATTCACTTTTAGCATCATTAATTAAAAGCTGGTCATGTAACATCCATTGCCTGATGTCCCTAATGCAATCATCAATTATAGTCACAGCAGCTTGACAAGATTTGTCGTCGTCGGGTCTAAAAGATAGATACAGCTGAGTGTCATCGGCATAGCAATGGACATCAGGCAAATGATGCTCAACGATGTCAAACAATTTAGAGGCATAGACAATAAATAAAAGTGGTCCTAAGCAGGATCCCTGAGGAACACCACAGTTGATGTTAAACTTCTCTGATAAGGTACCTTGAATGGATACACGTTGACTTCTATCTGACAAATACAGTGTTGGACGGAAACTTTTTTAATAAAGGACATATAATTACAGGTTCTTTCCAGTCAGTAGGAAATGTACCAGAAACTAATGATGAATTTATAATGTTGGTAATTACTGGAAGCAAAACATCAAGGCACTCACCCACAAGGTTAGTAGGCATGGGATCCAGAGCGCATGATCCCTTAGAAGAATTGACAACAAGCTGTTTTACCTGTGACTCGGTTAGTGGTATGAAACTATCAAACAGGATATTACTGGACATTGTTTCAGGTGTAAAAGATAACGGTCTGTCCACAGAGGTTGAAACTTCCAAGTCTTCAAGTTTAGCATGAATATTAGATATTTTCTTTACAAAAAAAGCTACCCATATCATTGGCAAGAGACAGTTTATCTTTAAAAGGTGGGTAGAGGACGTCAACACTGTGCCCAAGCAGCTTTTTAGATGCTCTAAATAATTTCCTCTGGTTGGAACTATTACTTTCGATAAAGTCTTTGTAAAAACTGCAGCGAGCTTTATTAAGAAGAAAAGTAACCTTATTTCTTATAAGCTTATATTCTGAAAGATCAGAGACCATGTTTGTTCGTCGCCACTTCTTTTCTGCACGTCTCCTCATCCTCAAGGCAGAGTTGATATCTTGACTAAACCAAGGAAGACGGGGCCTAGCGGTGACCAGACTTTAATGGGGCATGTGTATTGAAGGCACCAGCTAGCGTAGAACTATAGCACTTGGTAAGCTCCTCAAGACATTGAGGAGTGTCCCTGCACAGCCTAGAAGAGACGTAGGGTACGTTCAGACGTGGGGTTAAACTAGTCCTTAATCCAAAAGTGCTAAACTAACCCTGCGTGGGAACACAATATTCTGGTCCGCGAGGGTTAATTTGACCCACTGAGCTGGGCTAAACTAAACCAAAAAAATTGGTGGACTAGACTAACTTAGCCCAGGTTTTACGACCAACCCCCCGCTGCGATGCCCAGTAAACCATCGTTGGAACGCAACTGACCTGCTACTTCCGGTATATTTTAGCCCGAAAATGACCGCTGCAACAAAGGTGACGTCATTCCACGTGTATGGATGGATCGGCAGTGTTGGGGCCCCGGTATTCCCCTTCGCTGAAAATGTTTGAAATGGACGTCGCACGAAAACAAGTTCTCATTTTTAATAGCACTATTTAGTTTTTAAATTCACTTCTTCTGTGCGTAATGTTACCCCATGACAGGGTGAAAATGGCACAACAAAATTAGTTGGACACATGTACTGGTATGAAGACACAAAATGCTCATTTCTGACAGTCTCAGCATCAGGAAAGATTTGAACCCGTTGTGACTTATGTATGATAAAAAGCAGATGTAAAAACACCAACAGACGAGCACGGGCACTAAAAGCAACAACCATGATGAACACACGTTACAAAATAGTGAACTCAACCGGAGATAAAAACCACATCAAAAACATCAAAATAACAAGCATTACTATTAATCGGATAAAGCACCAAAATATATCACACAAATAAGCACATCAACAATAAATATAAAGACGATGCCAAAAACTCAGCAAAGATTAAACGAATATTAATAAGCAAACACTGGCAGAGAAAATAAACAGTGGCGGCTACAGAACAGCGCCCCCTATCTGACCATTATCCAACATGACCAATGGGCCATTGTATACATTGTCTATATACAATTAATGTGGGACCAAAACCTTCAGCATTGTAGGTGAAGCATGCAGTGTACTACTCATCTACCAAGCTCAGTGCAACCAACGGTTAAGTGCAACCAACGGTTAAGTGCAACCAACGGTTAAGTGCAACCAACGGTTAAGTGCAACCAACGGTTAAGTGCAACCAACGGTTAAGTGCAACCAACGGTTAAGTGCTGCTTTTAATTAGGGAATAACACTGCATGGTAATGACCTTAGTTAGTTCCATCATTATCACGCACTGAAGACTGGGTCATCACACTGTTATTCTCATTAATAACTTGAACGAAAAAAGAGGTAAAAATAGTCAGAATTTGTGATTTTTCTTTCCCTGATATCTTTAGAAGTTGTCTACTCTTGTTAGAGGGCCATTCCTTTAGGCAGTTCAATGTTTGTGTGGGACCTACATGTATCGTATATTCGGGGCGGCATATTCACAAACATGTACAGTTGGCTTTGACAAATTTGACTATGATTTAGAAGGCAAAGTCATAAAATTTATTTTTCTGGCTTAAATTGGGTTTCCAACTTTTTCGCTTTTTGAAATTCAGATGTTTCAAATTCTGACTTTTTTTTGAATATTGAATGTTTGGATATCTCGCTTTTACAGACAGGAAAAAACCCAAATAAGGCCCTTGTAATAATGCAGGTAATTGTTTATTTATAGATTTGTAAGTGTATGTGATATAAATGTCTTTGGGTTGAACAAAGACAAATTGACTGTGTAATATAGTTTACATGTAGAAGGTTCAACTTCATTAGTAGTCAAGGTCTTGAGAAAAAAAAGTGAAAACCAAAGAGCAATGTTTTCAGGAGATTCTCCTAAATCCGTTGTACATGCTCAAATAATTTGCGTCTCACTGAGACAAATTTTTTGTTCATGATTCTATGAGGATACTACAAAAAAGATAAAAAGAGGAGTTCAAGCTATATAGAAGAAACTCTGTACAGAGATATGTATGTAATCAAAATAGAGAGAGGGTTTCCATGGGTCGATTTCACAAAACTCTTCCTAACTTAGGATCAATCCTAAGATTAAGGACAAGTCCTAAACTTGAGATCGATCTTAAGTTAGATTGATTCTATGATCCATTTCACAAAACGCGGCTTAAGCAGGACGAGTTCCAAGTTATGTAAACTCGCAAACAAATTCTCTGAAGATGCTGTAAATGCTACTTCAACGGCTATTTCGTGCCGGAATTGCCTAGTTCATGAAACAGAGGTTGATTTGCACATCACGTGAGCGTGTACTTCTCCTTCAGAAAAAAAAAAACTTCTTCCATTTTCTTTCTGCTTAGTGGCGACAAAATGTCAAAAATTATGATAGATTTTATACCTTTTTGTTGTTAACAATCAATGTGTGTGCTAAAATAAAGCCTAGGTACATATACATGTTAGTTGTTTTTTTATATGGATGTTGAATAAAAGGAAAACCTAAATTGACTGGAACAACTGTGTAAGAACGTGCCTTGAGTGTGATGAATTTCCCTCGTCACTGCCCGTCTGCTGACCCTTCTTCCTTGTCGCAGTGGTAACGGTTAACGATCAATGTTTTGCATATTTAAGTATGATTGTGATGAAATACTTGGATTTCAGAGATGTACACATTAAATTGGTAAATTTAATTTATTATGAATCACTGGAAGAACAATTTAAATTAAATTCAATTATGTCTAGATTTAACAACACCGACCTCAAAATAACCCATGCCGCCCTCAGCAATTGCCCTTTGCTCTTGCTGTGGTGCCCTAAAAAAATACCTGTACGAATAATTATCACTATCACAACAACGACAAGCTTAACAAGAGTGTCAACTATTACAACAGATTCCTCACAAGCATTCCAAGATACATCAAACCAACCGATATTGGAAGTACATGTAGATTTAAAATGTTATAAATGCTTAATGTCAGTCACGGTAATGTCAGGCACAAAGGTTAATTTGCATATAATATGTCCGGTATCGCTCAGCTTGGCCTGCACGTTCTCGTCATAGAGAGACCGGCTTTGGCGGGACTTTCTTTGGCTCAATGCTGCAGGTCTGGTCGTGGTTTCCCTCCTGGTTCTGATTTTTTCCCGTTGTTGTTGTAAATGGTGTTATTATTGTTTGATTAGCATTCACTGGATATGTACATGTATTGTTGTGATTACATTGTCACTGCTGCGCCTTGAACATCTGTAAAGATTGATTTGGCGCAGTACAAATACCTACTATATTATTATTATTATTAATTCATAAGTAGTTTCCCCATTTTACTAGAAGTGTTTGTTACCCTATTAGATATAATGTTCATATTTGTCTGTAGCACTTTAAATTTGAAAAGAAATTCTTTTGGCTGCGTCGCTTTTTGTAATATGTCGGCAGTAAATAACCCCGCAAGTCGGAAAAGCTGAACATGAAGTTGTAAAGATGTATACTTGGGTTCTAGTATACCAATTCCAAACATGTTTCCGATGGCTGTCATTGTTTATACATGAAAGCTGATTAGATATTAAAAATTTGTAAATAATGTAATGTCAGTCACGCTGGAATTGCGCCTTTGATGAAAAAGCCATTATTATGGGCAGGAATTAGGTGATAAGATTGTACAACTTTGCAAAATTTATTATCATGTATGCATACATACATGTACATGTACCTGCTGGTGAAAAAACTTGCAGGCAACTCAAAAGATTGGTTCACTAGTCCGGCTGATGAGTGAAAAAAAAGTATTTGCATATGCAAAATATATATTAACAACAATCTGCACAATTAACAAGGTTAGGTAATAGTTTCCTTCACAAGTGCAAACCAGCTTTAAAAAAATAAGCTTGTTAAAGGGGCCATTTATGGTCTAGTTTACAAAGCTGGTCTAACATCATATGTTTATACAACCCACATGACCAGTCTTGGACCAATTGTTTCTTTTGTTTGTTTATGTTGCCCTTTTTGGATGCCTTTAATTAGTAGATGCTTATTGATCATTCTAGGTATGAGTACCGAGTGGAAATGATACATCAAGCTACTCATGATAACAGCAAGAACATTGTAAGAGAGTTTGCATCTGATTTTGAAGTAGGAGAATGCTGGGGTTATAATCGCTTCTTTAGACTGGATCTCTTAGCTAGTGAAGGATATCTCAAAGATAACACTCTCATCTTGCAGTTCCAGGTACAATATGCATACAATACATATTACTTCCTTAAATAAGTTCATCTTGATTTTTGATCAATTATGGATTGTGAGGTTCGTTTTGTTATGCCAAATAAATGTTACTTTCATATTATTTTAGTTACATTTTACTCCTAGGCTAGGAGCTTTTTCAAACTGGTAAACCTTCTCAATGCTGAGCCTTTTCCGGCAGGTCCTGTAGGGCCTTTGCAAACCCATTGCAAGCTAGTTGTGACCGAGATAATTAGGAAGTCCATTTGGAACAGACTGGGGGGAGAAGTATGACAGGGCTTACAAGCTCCTAAACATTTATGACCAACTAGTCCAAACCACACCTACAATGCCCTGTATGACCATAAAGAAGTAGTTGAGCATTGGACGTGGTTGCCAGTCAGTTGAAGCTCCTAGCTTAGGAGTGAAACGTAACTAAAACAATATGCAAATAACATGTGCATTTATTTGGAATTGAAAAAAAAAAACCAAAACAAAACATGGTATATATAACTTGTTATGTGACAAAGTGATGGCAATTATACATTGAGATTGTATTGACAAAATATTTTATTAAGGGAATCGATGTGTGGTGAAGAGGTTTTAAATTAGTGGTTTAAAGGCAGTGGACACTTTTGGTAAATACTCAAAATAGTTATTAGCATAAAAACTTACTTGGTAACGAGCAATTTAGAGCTGTTGGTAGTATAAAACATTGTAAGAAACAGCTCCCTATGAAGCAAGAAAGAAGTAAGAAAGAAGTAATTTTCCACGAATTTGATTTTGAGACCTCAGAATTAGATTTTGGGGTCCCGAAATTAAGCATCTGAAAGCACATTGTGACAAGGGTGTTTTTTTCTTCCATTATTATCTTGCAACTTCGTCGACCAATTGAGTTCAAATTTTCCCAGGTTTGTTATTTTGTGCATATGTTGAGATACACCAAGTAAGAAAACTGGTCTTTGACAAATACCAAAGGTGTCCAGTGTCTTTAAATCCGCCGAGGCCTGGTTCTTGATAATTTTATCAAAGCAATCGAGGTGAAGTTATCAAGAACCAGGCATTGGGGGGGGGGGGGGGGGGGTTAAACCACTTGTTTTAAATCGATTCAACACACTTTGATTCCCATTCATAATAATGTTTTAAAAAACCTGTAAATTTGAGAACAGAATTCTGGTAGTTTTGCCCCTCGCCACTCGTACGCGATTTCTGCATTATTTTGCTCTCCATGTCAACAAGCAAATTTGATAAATGAAACTTGCATCTTGTTTCTGCCTCTCATAGTGGCTAACTGCATGCGACTATGTTGCAGGAATGAGATTCTTCAGACTTTTATCTGAATTCAGACTTTTTATGTCGGCCTGGTGAAGAAAATCAGACAATATTTTTTTCCACAAATAAAAAAATCCTGCCCTGTGGTCTTACTTCTCTAGTGCTTTGGTTACTGTTCCCACCAAAAGGTAGAAATGCCATCATTTCAATGTACCTTTTGCCTTTGTATCCACTCACTCACTCACTGATCTCAGCGCATTCACTAAAATTTTCAGGCTCTTTCATTATGAATAGTACTGTTTTGTTCAAAATGATTTTAAACAGGAATTAGTTACCCTAAATTTCACAAAGCTTCAGAACCGTCCAACTGTTGGGATAAATTCAGCTTGTTTGGTTAAAATACAAATTAATTCACAAGGTTATGGTGTCAGAAATCCAAGATGTACATGTACATGTATACTCCATATGCTGGTTCAGGGGCCCACACATACACTAACTGTGTTTAAACACTTGTGGCTGTGGTTATAGCATCCGTTTAAACACCCCCATGTGATGTCCTCTCAACGAATCAAAATGGAGAAACTGTCCCAGGCATTTATGAATTAGGAAATAACAGTGTTTAGTTGGTGGCTGGCTCGGCCCCAACCCGGTCATTACCACGCAGTGAAGACCTCGTTTGAACACTTTTATTAAACAAATACCCTTTTTAACGAAACAAACGGCTAAAATTTTTCAAATTTTGTGACTTTTCGTCTCTTTCGTGCGTTAATCACATAAGTGATACCTTGAGACCAGTGACTCTTTTAAAAGAATGGTCTGTTAAGCGCCCTCCCTGGGGTCAAAGGAGGCAAATGATTGCCGTTCTTTGTGCGTTAAAAGCGCGCATGAGCTCAGCGTCCATGTACATCAAAATTGATACATTTATTCACTAGTTTCCAAGCCGGTCCTTTATCATCCGTTAATACATTCCCACGTAATCTGGTTTTGACCAATCAGAGACTTGAAGCTGTCCAAGGTATTTATTAAGAGAAGATAATACGTCCCTGGGATCTGCTTTAATAGTCACACGGTTATGTTCTTCTCAAGTTGGTCTTGGGTTATCAGCCAAATCAAAATTGTTACACCCATAGCTCAGCTATAACCCGTTATAAATAAGGTTGTTAATTAATAGCATAATAAGGCCCTATGCTAGAGAGGTACAAGGTGACTTGAAAGTAGCTGGAACACTCCTTTATATGAAAGTCCAAGTTGGTGTGCTTTTGTAGTATAAACAAAAAAATGTAAAAAAGAGGCCGTTACCACTTTCTCCTAGAGCTGAAACAGGGTTACCCCTTTTACAGTCCATACAGATGTAGGCTTGGATTGTACATGTAGTTGACCCTTTTGTACTGGCTTCTTTTGACTTGCTCTTTGTTAGTATATGCCAATGTTTTTTATACACTCTGTTATCAACTATTTTCTTATTTGATTTTTCTTACAATATCATTAACTGGTAGGTAAGAGCTCCAATATTTTATCAGAAATGTCGTGACCAACAGTGGTACATCAATCAACTTGAGGAATCTCAAAGGCAATATATAATGCAGGTCAATGATCTCAAAGAGGTAAGTTACTCTTAATCAAGTTTTTTCCTCATTTTTTATATAAGTTGACTGTTACCCATTGATCTCCATCATTGTTGAGTGGATAGACCATCTTTGCTCATTTTTTGTACACATTTGATGGTACATGTAGATGGTATTTTTCAGTGCGTAATTCGCTAGAGAGGGGAAATGCTTTTAAGCACATGCGTGCTTGGCATCCATTACGTTGGTGATTATGCTGGCATTTTATATATAGATTCTTCTCATCTTATTCGTGGAACTCAGTCATGTGTCATCCATTATTTTGCCATGTATAACTGCCTTGACGCTCCTTGATTTAATATTGGAGTCCAATATGGATTTACTATTAGAAGCTTTGCAAATTAATGTGGCAGACAAGGCTGGTGTCTACATGGAATCACCCAAGCTGTTTAGAAGGGGTTTTAAATTTTCAGAGTGTGGGTGGACGAGTATTCATTGTCTATGATTTGTTTATTGTAGAAAGAATATCAAGAACATCTAATAGATGTTAATAGATGTTAAATTTGCATCGGGGATAAAGAATATTAATTTTTGGTTTTTACCCATATACACATACACATCATTTTTGTTTTTTATTTTCTATACACCGATGTATCTGTGTATGGGTAAAAAAAACACAATAATATTCTTTATCCCCGATGCAAATTTAACATCTATTAATAATTATATTAATTTGTTTATCATTACCATTATTTGTTCTTTATTTTGGTGTACAGAGATTAGCAATAGAGTTGTCCAGACACCAAGCAAAGAGCGGCAAGTCACCAGGTAATGTTTTTATGCAGTTCATCTTGTTTAAATGCAATCATGACATAGCGGATGGACCCATTTTAGTTTGTCGATGATTTTGTTTTTCCTCACAAAATTTGTTTCACTGATTGAAAACAGGTGACCGGTTTATGTTTTAAAAGAGAGGAATAATTTTGTTATATTGTAATGTGGATTTCTGTTGGTTTCATATCTATAAGCTCTTTCATTTGGGTTTACACTTGATCAGGAGGGCAATCATTAGCTTGTAAACGCAAGAGCGATCAGATCCTCCTTTTTTATCCCACTTTATTGCAGAATCAGATCTCACAAGGTCAATCAAAAAAATGTTTCAAATTTTTTAAAAAGGTTTTTCAATTAGGTTGACATCATTTTACATTAATAATAATAATAATAACAAGTTCTTATATAGCGCATTTCACAATAAACCGTATCAATGCGCTTTACATTAGTCCCCTGGTCATTGGGCCAATAAACATCCCTTTTATCTTTCTCAGCTCCCATTTAGGGAGTATACAGCCCCGAGCTGCCGTGGCGCTCCGAAAGCTTTTCATTCACAATATCAACCTCTACCCTCGCAGGTACCCATTTATACCCCTGGGTGAAGAGAAGCAATTATAGTAAAGTATCTTGCTCAAGGACACAAGTGTCACGACCGGGATTCGAACTCACACTCCGGTGAATTAGCACCAGAACTTGAATTCGATGCTCTTAACCACTCGGCCGCGACACTCTACATTCCTTTTGATTGGTAAATCATACTCACAACTTGGAAAGAGAATAAAGACAAAAGTATCGGCGACTTTTCAATTCATGTTGGCAAACATAATCAAAAATGATTCAAAAGCATTCCTGTAGCATCCAAGATTTCGAGGTAGATCAACCTCCTTCCCATAAGGTGCTGTGGTACGGTGATAGCGCACACTAATGTGTACAAAATGTTATCACGCAACTTACTGATGACAGAATTAATTTGAGTGATCAGAACAAAGAACATTTCTCATTCTGATCTCTGTGAATTTAAAAAATAGAGTTGGTGCGAACTTAGACAATAATATGTAAATTTAAAAGTGCATTATGTAAGCTATTCTGAAAGCCTAATGTTCATGTACATTTTTAAACAAACTTTACAGTGGCAAGGAAAATTAGCAGAAGCCAGCAAACTATGAACATTCCTCTAGGCAATTCCCTACTCTTCTGAATCACTGAATCCAACCTGGGAAAACTCCAGCGACTGCAAAACCGTGCAGCACACCTTTTATTTGCCGCTGACAGACGTGAATTGGCGGCTCTGCTAAATGTACTTGCCCAACTTCATTTTCTTCCTGTCCGGCAAAGAATTTGATTTAAGGTCGCACTTCTCATCTTTAAAGACAGTGTACACTATTGGTAATTGTCCAAGAGTAGTCTTCTCACTTGGTGTATCTCAACATATGCATAAAATAACAAACCTGTGAAAATTTGAGCTCAATCGGTCATCGAAGTTGCGAGATAACTGTGAAAGGAAAAACACCCTTGTCACACGAAGTTGTGTGCTTTCAGATGCTTGATTTCGAGACCTCAAGTTCTAAACTTGAGGTCTCGAAATCAAATTCGTGGAAAATTACTTCTTTCTCCAAAACTAGGTCACTTCAGAGGGAGCTGTTTCTCGCAATGTTTTATACCATCAATCTCTCCCCATTACTCGTTTCCAAGTAAGGTTTTATGCCAATATTTAGTTTGAGTAATTACCAATAGTGTCCACTGCCTTTAAATGTCTCCATCACACAGCTCCACAATACCTTCATCGCTGTGTCCAACTTCATGTTTCTGGTCGGTCCGGTCTTCGATCCTGCTGTGATAGTACGCTGCTGTTGGAACACAGGTCCAAAAACACGAACACAGACAATTATTCATTAGCATTTGATAATCATTTTGTATATTCCATATTATAGGTATTAGCAGTTGATTTGGTTTTATTGGGTGATTACACTGAATGCATAAATAAAGGTGCATGCTTGGAAATGGATTATTTAAGGTTGCTGGTTTGCACTCAAAACATGAATAGTTAAAGGCTAGTGTCTGGCATAATTCAGGATTCTTAAAGTGTTGATTGTTTTAAACCAGCCATACTTTCCGATATCAGGTTGAGATATACACTGAACCACGGATAGTTGTTAAACTTGCTCAAATTGTGGTCTGTAGATTGAAATTGATTGATATAGGACATCAACTCCAATGGTATACAACAGACACTTGTCAATCTCGGATTCCCCTGTTTATATTGATTATCTAATTATTGATTATCAGATAATGACAGAGGAGATAACCGTTCTGACCAATCATCAGCCAGATTCAGATCAGTTCATGCATCTGTTGCTATAGCAACTGACAGAGATTCCCCAATACGGAGAGACGATGTCAATTTGCCTGGAAATGAAGATGATGTAAGTGTATCAAACATTGCTTAATAATAATGAGTTAGTTTATGATTTGATTGCCATGCACTGATATTGTATCTTAATATTATTTTTAGCATGGGCAACTGTCACATATCACAATTTAGTTTAAACAATAGCATTTTTATGATCACCTCATCAATAAAACGCAAAAAGTCAATGAAAGATGTACATGGAAGTGTTTGGCAGTTGTGTTTGTTGTTCCTGTTAAAATAAACTAATCTACAAAAATTCCTGTTGCAATTTAAGTTTTAAAATTTAGGATTTCCCAGTTCCAGAAAGGAATTGATTCAATTTGACTATTGTACAGAAAGCTGGTAGAGTTTTGTGAGTGCCACATATTACACATATCAGTTTTGGCACAGTGCAAAGTCGTAGTCCCTTATTACAGCCTTAGCCCGTAATGCATAGTGAACAATTACATATATTTTTAAGAGCCACTATCCATCATCTGGACTCTATTGGAAATAGCTGTTGGCTGTGAAGTTTTGCCTAATCTTACCTTGAATTTGTGTTTTAAACAAGAAGCTGTCTGAGTGTGAGATCAGTATCTGTGGATCCTCCTCATCTGCATCAACAGATGATGAAGCTCAGTCAGAGGAAGTAAGTAGTCTGGAAGAAAATGACATTGATGAAGAAACTATGTCCCTGGAGAATGATGTGGAGCACAACAGTGGATTAGAATCAAGCACTCTAGAGGAAGGGTTGTTAGATATTGCTGCACAGGATGTAGCTGGAGCTAGCTCTACTGAAGTCATTAATGATGGTGGTCTGAGTGGTCTAGAGGGACAACGTGGGGAAGAGATACTACAGACATTAAGAGATGAAGAAGCTATGCTGTTACAGTTACTTGACTTACAGGATGGACCAGCAGGGGCTGGTGATAGCTTATGGGGATTCCTACCTAGACCACCATATAAGATGGAAACTGGTGAGTAATATGGCCCTATGTACAGGTACATGACATTTCTTCCCTGGGCTTGATTTTTACAAAGCACAGAGATTTATAAGATTCATTAGAAAACTACATGTAGTTGTCAATACCGCCACAGGGATTTGTATTGTGACATCACATTTCGGGAAGTACAAATGTAATATCAATATAATGGCTTACTTGTCTTAAAATGAATCTAACTCGGGCCTGTGAGACTTCCGCTTTTAAAAGGAAATTTTCATTTTCCCATTTCGCTCTCTATTTGTGGGCTCCGTTTTTCCCCCGTCTATGCCACGGACGAATGGCCGGCCCAAGTTTTTGTTCCTTCTTTTATTAGGCCTGAAATAGATCATCATGCAGCACGTACCTGGCACAGGGAAGCACTTTAATTGCAATTCGTTTTTGACATGTGAGTCGGGGGTCAGACCCAGTAAAATGCACTGCGTTGGTCTTTGATTGAAGCCGTTTGTTAATTTATCGTTTAATGCAATGTCAATTATACATGTACTTAAATGTCAGTGTTCTATTGCACCAAGAGAGGCACTTTACTAAAAGCTGTATTAAAAAGCCAACACCTTGAGACAAGACCAGGCACACATGGTCTTCCCAAACGACGTACGTTTGTTGTGTGTATTTTTATGACAAGGAAAGTAAACAAATATTATAAGTTATCACACAAGTGCGAGAGGAATACGGAAAAACATAGCACATACATTAGCTCTTATCCAAAGAGGCCGAAGCCCGAATTGGATATGGGACGCAGACGCGCTATATTTGTACGTATTCCACGAGCGCGCGTGTTATAACAAATTTATCTTCCAGTCTCAACCTCATTTACAAAGAAACAAAGAAACGACTAAACAACAAATTCATAAGCAATTCTGAACCATTTTATTGTATTTATAGCCATTGACTTGACTCGTTTTTCGTCTGCAGAATGCATAGCAAAGCATACTAACATTATTTGGCTAGTAATATCAATTGTGGATTGGGTTTATCAGTGATGTGTGCACTCTCATGGCGCAGAAGGGTTGATGTTTTTTTTCCTTCGCAGTGTGAAAGCTCACAAAATCAGTCGCGCATGGTGATAACAAATAGACAATCCACGCTTGTAAATTTTGTAGCAAGGGACCCTGGCTTTATTTTTGCTGTGTGAAAAGAGCTCAAATGTAGCCTGTAGCGCTACATGTGGCAGCATAGGCTGTATACTTTCTGTGGAGCGGAAATGGTTTAAAGAACGAGATAAGTGGCACAGTATGCATGAGCGTCAAACTTGGCAGACATGGGCGATAAAATGTCTGTTGTTAAAATTGCTATAGGGATTGGTTGTCATTATTGGTTGTGATGTTTTGATGGTGTGATATTACAGGGAGTGGTCCAAGGAAGGATAAGGAAAAGAAAGATAAGCGCCGTCATTCTTCTTTATCTACGCGAGAGTCTCTTATGAAGAAGATGCAATCCTGTATGTCTGACATTAGTTTACGTAGTCACTCAGTGGCAACCAATGTAGTTCCCTCACTAGATGGTGTGGACACAACTGAGCAAGGAATGAATGCAGTATCGGTAGCTAAGACTGAAGGTAACTTTTAACTGTCTAGTAGAGTTCAGGCCTGCTTCCTCATGTCTCCAAATTACATTCTTATCCTTGTGTCGACCATTCGTAGTTTTTGTTTCTTTTCTTTTGAGTGTCTGTCTTTGTTGTGAATGTATATATTCACGCAACTGTGTGAACTTCTCTTGTGCCCTATGGTTGGCTAAGCCACCGAAGAGGCATGCTGTTTGCAACATGTCCTGATTTGGGTGTGCGCTTACACACGCTAAGTTACAGGGTATTTTTACACAATGGAATAATGTTTCCTTTGTTCATTGTCCAAGCGATAAATGAAGGACTTGGAATATGTATCAATCCCAAACTTGGTTTGTGGATTGGTCTCTACTGTATCCCCCAGAAACATATTGCCCAAGTCTATTTGAATTCAGCACACACACATCAATGCTTAGAAATGGATGAGATTGACATTTGACCTCTTACATGTCTTATTCAGAGAGGATTAGGTTTTCTTCATCACTCTTAAAATCCATGACAATCAAAACTTACTTGGCTAGAAGTACACGCATACATGTAGGCCTACAGCAGCTTAAGATAGGATCAAATATTTTGAAAATCATTTCGATTAAAGACACTGGACCCTATTGGTAGTTGTCAAAATCCAGTCTTCTCACTTGGTTTATCTTAACATATGCATAAAAAAACAAACCTGTGACAATTTGAGCTCAAATTTCAAGATAATAATGAAAGAAAAAACACCCTTGTCACACCAAGTTGTGTGCTTTCAGATTATATAATATAATTATATAATATTATATAATTATATAATAATAATATTAATAGCCAGTATTTATAAAGCGCAAAAAGCAGCAGATTTAGACACCTCAAAATCTAATTCTGAGGTCCAGAAATCAAATTTGTGGAAAATTGCTTCTTTTTCGTAAACTACGTCACTTCAGAGGGAGCCCGTTTCTCACAATGTTTTATGCTATCAACAGCTCTCTATTACTTGTTAAAAAGTAAGGTTTAATGCTCATAATTATTTTGAGTAATTACCAATAGTGTCCACTGCCTTTAAGGAAAGCGATATCAATTGTTATCTTTAAAAACTTGAACCTGAGAAATGTTACTGTCAGATTTGTTTTTCAGGTCTTGTTTATTCTGTGTTGAGATGACCACCAGAGATTTTCAGTGATATCTCAAAAAACGCTGCCACCTTTTGAAACAAAATTGTCTTGGTTAATTTGATTTTATAATATCTACTCTGATATAGGATTACATGTAAAACCACCAAATTGTTTAAAAAACAAAGGTATAGTTTGGCTTTAAGTTGTTATTAAATTTGATGAGAATTTGCTGTTTGTGTGTGAAGCAGCTCACTCTTTACTAAGGAAGACATCAAGTGGTTCCAAGCATAGTCATCGAGCAGTCCCAAGTATATCTTTACAGCTGGCTCAGGAAGGTGGACCTACTACTACAGGTAAAGAGAAGGAAGCAGAGCGCACCGATCATGCTGGTAAGCACAAACAAATGCACCTTTGTCATATGCTACCACCCTCTATGTGCCCATGGAGGAAGGAAATAGAAAGAGTTCGAACAAAGCCGAACCCATGGTACCGCGATTAACGACACCTCATAATCACCCACATACCTTATACAAACAATTGGCGACCTGGCGTCTGTGAGTTTGCGCGTGCGCACTTGGTTCTTCATGCAACTATGACGTCAGATGTTGTATGGATATAATAAAAATAAAAAAACTTTTTTGAGACTTGATAACATTTCCGTATACTTTTGTACACCAAAACGAAAAACATAATTGGACACCAACCACCCTCGTGTGCTAATATCCAAGTTTTGGACCACTGCTAGTGACCGGAAAATTGCAAAAAATGCAAAAATATGCTGTTATATTACACCCCTTGCTCGTTCTGTATTCTGGTTGGCTGAAACATGGTCACATGGGATGAACTAATATAGGCTAGTGATCGCGCGTGCGTGTTTTGCGGGAATAGTACCAGAGCGGGCAATAGTCTTTGAATATAGTGCCCGCGGTAACAGCGCCCTCTCTTGACTTGAACCGTGAACAACAACTACAAAACTCCCTTTTCTGTTCTACTTGACATTTAAAACCGAGCTGTGTTATAAAACACATATTGACTGGCATAATTTGGTAACTAGTGTACGTCTATTCCCCCTCGGGCCTGTGAGTGACCAGAAGACGGGCCTATTTCCCTCGGCCTTCGGCCTCGGGGAAATAGGTCGCTCTTCTGGTCACTCAAAGTCCCTCGTGGGAATAGACGTATACTAATTACCTCGTTGCCAGTCAATATGTGTATAATATTTCCATGAAAACATCACAGACGATAAATGAACAAGTCAGTCACAACTCACTTTCTACAACTCTGATTTTCATGTGAAAAAACCCAAAAGAACCCCAAAAAACAACATAATGGACCATGTGCGCATCCATGAAAGACGAAGAAAACACACTGCGCATGCAAAAACTGTGTATGTTCGCAATTTTTGTCCCCAATGATTCATCTTTACACACAGGCAACAGTGCAGAGTGGCAGTACCACACGTTCTGCACTAAGATTTATTTGCGCTCGTTAATCGGCCGTCCTGCAGAAGGTCTCCTATCTTTTCCCACTGGTCAGACAGGAGCATTGTCAGAGTTTTCTTTTGTTACTCTGCAGTTTGGCGTTCCGTTTGAACTCCTTCTCTTTCTTCCTTCATGATATGCCTAATAATTAATGATCAGTGATTTCAAGTAAACCAAAAGGCCACCAGAGAATTTTGCCCTTTAAGCCTCAATCTAGTTGGTCTTTTGAGTGGCAAATTTGTTAGGGGAGTTTTTGATGTACAGTGTAGCGCAGAAATGCCAAATTCAGAGACCATTTAGGCATGTTGGCCTTTTATTTCTATTTTCTTGTGTTATGGAATCGCTGACTAAAAAAATTGTGTTCCGGAAAGGAAAACAAAAAATCAAAATGCATCAAAGACCTCTTCAGTTTACTTCAAACTCACATGAGGTAGGGAGGAGATTGTGCCAGATATATTCCCGCCAAAAAGATTTCCGGCTAAAATTATGTCAAAAATCTTCCGCTCACGACTTCTGCCTGTTGACTCTAGTGCTTTTTAGACTCTACAAACTAATAAAAACTGCTCACAAAAAGTAAGTAAACTTTTGTCAACCAAGTATATTTTTATTATTTATTACTCTTTTTGTATTTGTTTTATATCAATGCAAAGCTGAAGTGTTCCTCTTTTAAATGATACCACATTACATGTTGCTTAACTTGGCTACGTGAATGACAATGAGGCAAAACCACAAATCAAATGTGCCACAACTACCATTATCTGTGCTAAACAGTCAAAAGGTAATGATCAATAATCAAACCAATCAAGCTTAAGAACCCTGAATGGTTTACACAAAGATTTGCACCAGTGAGCACACCAAACACAATTAACCCCCATCTCTTGAAAAACATCTTGTTTGGATAATTGCAAGACTGGGTTAAAAATTACTCCAGGTAGAATGTCATGAAGGAAAGTGATGAAAGGTTAAGGCCTACAACTTTTTTTTCTTTTTTCTGAGACATGGTAAACATTTCGCAGTTTCAATATGCCACGTTTAACAGATTTGAAGAGAGCCTGTGCCATTGGTCAACTTGAACCTCGGGTACCTCAACGTCAAGTTGCAACTGCTTTTGGAGTCATAAAAATTAATGGCCAAGTACAGAGCCACCGAGTATGTCAAAGATCGACCTCCAAGTGGATGTTTAAAAAAGACCACTCCCGGGAAGAACGATATCTTGTCAGCAATGCTCTTAGAAATCACCGTCTTTCTGCAAGGATTCTGCAAGACGGGTTTCGTAGACGTTATCTGAAAGATGTGTTTGTCCAGACAATTAGAAATCCGTTGCATGCAATCTGGCACGAATGGCAGATCAAAAGCCCGCTATGACAGCCCTGCATTGCATCCATGGACTTTGCTAATTTGGCACATTTGATTTGTGACTTTGTCTCATTCTCATTATTGTGGCCAAGTCCAGCAACATGTCATCGTTGCACATTTGGTATTTATTTTAAAGAAGAACACTTGAGCATTCTATTGATATGCAGCATAATACAAGAGGGTAATAAATAATACAAAATAAACTTACTTCTTGTAAACAGTTTACATCATATAACTTAACTTACAGAGACGAATCTAAATTCCTTGAGGGGATGTCTGAATAATATACTCGAGTCAAGTCCCCAAATAGTAGGTCATGAATGATGTTTGATTGCCTGGTTGTTTGTATCCCTGTTGAGGTATGTATGTTTGTATATGTGTATCCATTACAGCTACATGTAATAGCAGTAAGAGTCCATCTCCTGATCAGCATTGTCATGATGGTCAGTTAGAAGGTTATTATACACCACTCAGTGATAGAGAAGGTACAGCAGCAGCTGCAATACCAGTGCTATCCAACTCAGCTACATGTAGACTTACTGCAAGAATTGAGTAAGTCATAATTTACAATTGATATTTAAGTTTGCTTCATAACCATTCCTTCCGAGGATTCTTATACTGTGGGTTTTGAGGCATTGCATGGTGAGTGATCTACAATGTATGTAGGCCTATACTCAGTGTGGAGTTACACCATTTACTTCGCTGTGTAGATTTTGTTCTTCGAGAACTTGTCTTGCTATTTATTTTACCACTGCGGAGTAGATTTCGGAAATCGGGAGACTACTATCCTTCAGCCGATTTCACAAAACTTTACACAACTGCGTAAGTCCACTTGTGCACCGTTTATGGCGCAACTTATGCAATAAACGTTGTGCAAGTGGACTTACGCAGTTTCGTAAAGTTTCGTGAAATCGGCTGCTGCTTATTAATTAACTACTAGCCGGGCGGAAGGTAGGGAATTGGCCGGAAGTATTCCACTTAATAGATCAAGGGAATTTCTCGTTAATAATTTTACTGCCGCTGAGTGAGTTGTTTAATTGGTCTCAATATTTTGACAATACATTGTAGCCTGCTATAGTCATCGTCAGGAGACTGTTAATAAGCAGGACAGTCCTTAAATCTTATCTGCATCACTATAGCAAAACAAATTCTCAAATAACATGTTGAAGATATACCAATGCATAACCGCAAACCAAATATACAATTTTCATACTGTAAAATCGTGCATCTTCATTTATTAATGTCTTGAGAAATATAGCTTAAGTGTATTCATAAGCAAATTGTATCCCCATCATCACACTGAAGATCAATGATGAAATTATTCAATAGTCACGCATTAATATTTAGTTCACAGGTAATTGCTCCGACTGACTTTTCATTTTTTGTTGTCACAGTTAAAGTTTTTGCCCCATAAATATGCACCATCCGAACCTTTGCTTGTTGTTTTTCTGTAGTGCTCTTGCCCTGCAATTAAGAACCAGTCAAGAAGAGCTAAGTGCAGACTACCAAGCTTCAGACTCAGGTTTGTATACTTAGTCTGCTTTAACTTTGATTGCATGTACATTTTGAGAAGACACAGGCAATATATCAAATGAAAGCTTGTACTTCAATTTATATCGAGCGGCAGCTCGATTTAGTGTTTTATTCCTTTGTTGGTTGTATTACCGATTAAAAAACACCCATATGTATCGTGAAACAAGCACGATGGAATGAATTAAGCGTACCTTGATGGAATGAATTAAGCGTACCTTGATGGAATGAATTAAGCGTACTTTGATGGAATGAATTAAGCGTACCTTGATGGAATGAATTAAGCGTACCTTGATAGAATGAATTAAGCATACCTTGATGGAATGAATTAAGCGTACCTTGATGGAATGAATTAAGCGTACCTTGAAGGAATGAATTAAGCGTACCTTGATGGAATGAATTAAGCATACCTTGATGGAATGAATTAAGCGTACCTTGATGGAATGAATTAAGCGTACTTTGATGGAATGAATTAAGCGTACCTTGATGGAATGAATTAAGCGTACCTTGATGGAATGAATTAAGCATACCTTGATGGAATGAATTAAGCGTACCTTGATGGAATGAATTAAGCGTACCTTGATGGAATGAATTAAGCGTACCTTGATGGAATGAATTAAGCGTACCTTGATGGAATGAATTAAGCGTACCTTGAAAGAATGAATTAAGCGTACCTTGATGGAATGAATTAAGCGTACCTTGAAGGAATGAATTAAGCGTACCTTGATGGAATGAATTAAGTGTACCTTGAAGGAATGAATTAAGCGTACCATAAAAAAACATAAGATTGGAGAGTCCTCCTGGGAGATGTATCCATCTACAGATTTCTCAAATAAACTATGAAACCTACAATTAAATATGAAGGCATTTAAACTTACTTCAACTGTCAATCTTTCTTCAATCCTAAAACTTTCAGTTCACGTAGCAAATTACCCGTTGCTTCAGGAAACATAAAGCTCTAGATTTAAAAAAAATCATGTTTCCTGAACCACGTCATAAAACTATAATCTTTGTACCATCTTGTACAGGCTTTTTACGCATTTGAATTACTGGTAAGTCAAGATAATGACTCCACTATTATCTTTTCTTAATTTTTTTTGTTTTGTTCCAACCAACAACCAAAACCCACAGTATTTGTTACGCTACAAACACGTGTCTAGTTGAACTTGAAAATTTATGTTATTATATTTGTTTAGATTGTCGAGGCTCAGAAACCCACCCTTCAGCCATTAAATTGCCATTAGCAGGGTCCAGCCATGGCTGCACTGGAGAGAAAGTGGATGCAGGTGATGAAAGGGACAGCCAGGATGAGGAATCAAATCAGAGAACATTGGTGATGACACGTAAGAAAGCTCCCAACCCTTCTGCAGGTCAGTATTCATTTGTGCACTTACATGTTAGTCATGTTTGAATGAACTTGAAATGGTTAACCAGTTATCGCCGAGTGACTTGTGTTTAAAAGCAAAACTTTTGTGGATATGCAATTGAAATGGTGACAAACACGTTTTAATAAAACATTGAGGGATGCCCGAGGCACAGGTGTAAACACATCCTAGGCACAGTGCATGTTGCTCACTGTGTTATAGTGTAAACACAGCGTAGGCACAGTGCATGTTGCTCACTGTGTTATAGTGTAAACACAGCCTAGGCACAGTGCATGTTGCTCACTGTGTTATAGTGTAAACACAGCCTAGGCACAGTGCATGTTGCTCACTGTGCTATAGTGTAAACACAGCCTAGGCACAGTGCATGTTGCTCACTGTGTTAAAGTGTAAACACAGCCTAGGCACAGTGCATGTTGCTCACTGTGCTATAGTGTAAACACAGCCTAGGCACAGTGCATGTTGCTCACTGTGTTATAGTGTAAACACAGCCTAGGCACAGTGCATGTTGCTCACTGTGCTATAGTGTAAACACAGCCTAGGCACAGTGCATGTTGCTCACTGTGTTATAGTGTAAACACAGCCTAGGCACAGTGCATGTTGCTCACTGTGTTAAAGTGTAAACACAGCCTAGGCACAGTGCATGTTGCTCACTGTGTTATAGTGTAAACACATCCTAGGCACAGTGCATGTTGCTCACTGTGTTATAGTGTAAACACAGCCTAGGCACAGTGCATGTTGCTCACTGTGTAATAGTGTAAACACAGCCTAGGCACAGTGCATGTTGCTCACTGTGGTATAGTGTAAACACAGCCTAGGCACAGTGCATGTTGCTCACTGTGTTATAGTGTAAACACAGCCTAGGCACAGTGCATGTTGCTCACTGTGTTATAGTGTAAACACAGCCTAGGCACAGTGCATGTTGCTCACTGTGTTATAGTGTAAACACAGCCTAGGCACAGTGCATGTTGCTCACTGTGTTATAGTGTAAACACAGCCTAGGCACAGTGCATGTTGCTCACTGTGTTATAGTGTAAACACAGCCTAGGCACAGTGCATGTTGCTCACTGTGTTATAGTGTAAACACAGCCTAGGCACAGTGCATGTTGCTCACTGTGTTATAGTGTAAACACAGCCTAGGCACAGTGCATGTTGCTCACTGTGTTATAGTGTAAACACAGCCTAGGCACAGTGCATGTTGCTCACTGTGTTAAAGTGTAAACACAGCCTAGGCACAGTGCATGTTGCTCACTGTGGTATAGTGTAAACACATCCTAGGCACAGTGCATGTTGCTCACTGTGTTATAGTGTAAACACAGCCTAGGCACAGTGCATGTTGCTCACTGTGTTATAGTGTAAACACAGCCTAGGCACAGTGCATGTTGCTCACTGTGTTATAGTGTAAACACAGCCTAGGCACAGTGCATGTTGCTCACTGTGTTATAGTGTAAACACAGCCTAGGCACAGTGCATGTTGCTCACTGTGTTATAGTGTAAACACATCCTAGGCACAGTGCATGTTGCTCACTGTGTTATAGTGTAAACACAGCCTAGGCACAGTGCATGTTGCTCACTGTGTTATAGTGTAAACACAGCCTAGGCACAGTGCATGTTGCTCACTGTGTTATAGTGTAAACACAGCCTAGGCACAGTGCATGTTGCTCACTGTCTGATACTTTCCTTTGCCCCCAAACAAAGAGGGACAGGGCAGTGGAATTCAGGCTCAAAATCTATCTTCTTTTCTTTTGTTGGACGAACAAAAAGAGTGAGAGATCAATTAGCTACCACCATTATATTCGTCATTGGTGGTAATTCTGAGATTATAGCATGGCATAGTGGACTTTAGCCCTTTTCACACGAGAACGGAAAGCCAACAACCATTGTTTTGGGTGCCAGTTTTCTATCCCAAAGGTTGTATGCAATTTCATAACAAACATTCATACCCGATCACACACATCGCGTTTCTGACGTCCCTCAATTATGTGAGATCGCACTGTAGTTTAACTTTTAGTTCAATTATTTAGTTATCACTGGTGCTTTGTAAGTGTCCTGTTTAGTGTAATGTAATTGAGTTAAGGTAACCACAAATCGCTTTCTTGATGCACCATTTGTGTTTTTATGCGACTTCTCAGCGTCCTGACTCCAAGGATCGGAAAATGTCATTGGAAAAGCTTAATTCAAGCCTTTCTTGGTCAGAATCTTCTTGGTCATAGCATGAAAACTGAGGAGAGCAATTTTTACCTTGAATAAACAAAAGACCATCCACCGGAAGATGATGTGTAACTGCTTAACAGTTTGTGCATGCATGAGCAGTGAGCAATGCTTGGGACCTGATTCATTTCACATGACCCATCAAATTTGCTATCGCACCGATGAATTTCATTTGTGAACAAAAGAAACTCTAGAAATGTTTATAAGAATGTTTGTTGTCTCTAAAGCCATTATACACTTTCGGCACAGAAAAAAAATAAAGTTCACAGATTTACAAATAACTTACAGGGTTTACAGAAGGTAATGGTGAAAGACTTCTTTTGAAATATTATTCCATGAAATGCTTTACTTTTCGAGAAAACAATTATCTATTCTCGTTGTCGAGAATTACGGAATTATTTTTAAACACATGTCATGACACGGTGAAACGTACGTAAACAAGTGTCGGTTTTCCCCGTTATTTTCTCTCGACTCCGATGACCGATTGAGCCTAAATTTTCAAAGGTTTTTATATCAGTTGTGATACACGAAGTGTGGGCTTTTGGACAATACTGTTTACCGAAAGTGTCCAATGGCTTTAAATAAGTGTAAATTCTACATGTAAAAAGTTTTCAAATTACTGGTGGTCTGAGGTCAAGTTATATATTTTACATTTTTTTTCTCGGCCACTTTTCCATCGTAGTAGTACACATGTAGAAGCAGCGTCTCTGTGTGATAAGATAGTATTTTGAGCGTGTTTGATTGATCATTAGGTGTTCGTGCCTATGTTTTTGTTAATGGTTTTTGAATTTTTTTTCCTAGATCTTTTGCCCTGCAACTCTTGTCTGTAACTCAAAAACCAAAGTAAACTGAGCCTTGAGACTCATCGGGGAATGACATCTTTATGACACCATCAGGTGTCCAATTACATTAATCAAACTCCTTAAACTACACAATGGATGACATTATCCAAAATGTACATGTATCAGAACTGAACAAAACTTGCACAGATACAATCCAATTTGACCATGTATCCCTGGTTAAAACTGGAAGCTTTAGTGACAAACTTCCAAATGCCCCTTTTAGGCAATATGTGTAGCCATTGTAAAGACAATTTTGACATGGTTTTTCTGTATCCATGTATTCCTGGTTCAAACTGGAAGTTTTAGTGACAAATTTTCCAAATGCCCCTTTTCAGCGATATGTGTTTTTTAACAGAGTCGGAAAAAGCCTTTAAATCTATGGATTTTATGGGGTTTTCTCATGTTGATCAATTCTGATTAGATTTTGTTCATTCATATGTTACATTTCCTGGATCATATATGGCTCCTTATAACTTGAAAGTTATAAGGAGCATACATGTAGATGTAAAATAAGACAGCCTTTATGGATTCACTTACAATATTAAGTGAAGATTAAGCTCCTATGTGAAATTGGACCCCTGGTTTTGACATTTTTACCTTTTCATCCACCTTCCTATCACCGATTCTCTTCAGTTGTTTGTCATTCTGTTTACCGTTTCTCCTAAACTAAACTTGGTAGTTTTTATCTTAATTTTGGTTTTTACCCACATCAGTGTACATATGTAAGCACTGTATACTCAGTACTTTCCCCGAGTCCTGTGAAAAAAATATCACAGGCATATATTACTCAGGTGGGATTCAAACCCACGACCCTCGCAATTCTAGAGCAGTGTCTTACAAGAGGCAATTTGAATCCTACGTATGTTTTGGCAGCGGGTACCGCAATGATATAAAGATAATTTGCATCGGGGATAAAGAATATTAATTTTGGTATTTACCCATTGCTAACATACATTAGTAATCTTTATCCCCGATGTAAATTTAAAATGTATTCAATTTTTATCTTGGTTTGAAAGCATTTTGTATTTACTTTTTTATCTTCAGGCAACACCACTGCGAGAAATGTAGAGACCAACATTCACACTGAAGATGCTGATGTACAGGGGAGTCAGCAATAGCATGAATTCATTATTTGTATTCCACCTCTGTATTTCTAGCTGCAATAAGTTGTGTGTCAGTTCATAGAATAATATACAAATATAACATGGTTTGAGGGTGACTAGTCGATATAAGCTCCCGAGGTATTGGAAGTTGACAAACTAGTTCCTGATGCGAAGCCGAGGCAACTAGTTTGCCAACTTCCAATACTGAGGGGAGCTCATATCGACTAGTCACCCGAAATTATACCATGTTATATTTATTTAACTATACTTCATACATACATATTCAGTTGTTTAGAGCAAGGGAAAATGACGACTGTGAAATAAAATGAAACATGATAAGTTTGTTCTTGTGATGTTCGTGCGTGTGTACAACAGTACCACGATCGTAAAGTGCATGACAAGTAGAATAGCTCCGGGGTGAATGGTCGCACATGGTTAGTGCGCATGACAAGTAGTAGGCCTGGGCGAATTATTCGAATATCCGGTTAATGGCGAATAGGTTTTCCTATCCGTAACCGCGAATGCCTTTTTTTTCTTAACCGGATATCCGCATAGGGCGCGAATACCTATTTACAAACCGGATAATTCTGTAATTACAACCGAGTAACCGGATATTCTTTAATATCCGAATATCCGCGGACGTCGGGCGACAACTGATATGAATGTTTTGTCTGAATCCTTATGAAACTTCTATTGAGACAGCATAAAACAGCATATATTAAGTATTTAACTATGCTCACCTCCGTGAAGAGTTAAAACAATGACATTTCTGACGTAATTTGTTCAAAGATTACAAAAGTTTTCCTTCACGCAGAGTCAATCACGATCAAAAGAAAAAGCAAATCGCCATCTTTAAATTAGATCCGGTCATTTTTATGAATGAACCGAGTGACACTGTCTAAAACTAATTTCAATCCGCCCATAAGATCTCATTCACAAACGAACAGCGCCCTCTAGCGGCAAAAAAAAATTTTTTTAATATTTTTTAATTTTTTTTTTAAATAGCGCCCTCTAGTGGCGAAAAAACTATTCGAATATCCGGTTAATTTCGGATAGTTGGCCAGCGGTATCCGAATAACAAAATTTCACTATTCGCCCAGAACTAACAAGTAGCCCGGGCGCTTCCCGGTCGCTCCCCGAGCGCTATTCTACTTGTCATGCGCATAAACCATGTGCGTGATTACTCGCGTGCGCGCTTGGTAAATATCAAAATTAGCGCCTGGCAAGTGATGATGAATGGACAAGTAATAACTTGACTCTCGATCATGAATATGTATGAGCTATAGAAATACACAAATATAGCGTGGTTTGAGGGTGAATAGTTTACACATTTTGACTGGCAATGAGGTGACTAGTGTACGTCTATTCCCCCAAGGAACTTTGAGTGACCAGAAGAGGGGCCTACCCAGAGAACTTACATGTATTATGTCAAAACTTGTACAACCAACGGATTAGAGACTCTCAAATATTAGGTCGCCTCGGGAACAAGTTTGTCAACTTTCAATACCAAGGGGAGCTAATATCGACTATACCGGAACAATATTATTTGGAGCAAGGTGAAATGACGACTGTAAAATGCACCACGATAAGTTTATTTGTGTGTGTTTGATGTTGCTATACCAATGTGCATGTGTACAACAGCACAATCGTAAAGGGCATGACAAGTAGCTATCACCTGGGCTGCCTGGTCATGCACATGGTAATACGCATTACAAGTAGGGCCCTGGTGCTAATAGCTAATAGTCTACTTGTCATGTGCATTTAACAGGTGCGTGAATACACACCTGCACGCTTGTTATATAGCAAAAGTAGCTCCTGGCATGTGATGATGAATGGACCAGTGAGAGTTCAACTTTTGGTCATGAATATGTATGAGTTGAAACACTTTGTTCTCCAGCAAACGCATTAAGACAAGAGCAGTGTTTAATTTGTTCCAATCCTATGTCCTATAGGCCTATATTCTGCATAAATGAACCCTGTATTGACATGTATGTCATGTTGTTTTTACATTGCTGTCTGTGCAAACTAAAAACAAACCAAAAATATGTTTGTGCAAGTTTGCCGGTGGATAATTTTGTTTGGTTGTGTGTGCTGATGGGAAATACCGCACATCTGCATACCTTTCAACTCAGCAATGCAGAAGTGCGTACATGTATATTTATTTTTTATTTCAATCGATCTTGGGATTATATTATAGAACTTGGAAAATTGCGCTTGTGTCCCACAAACCACAAGGTCAAAGGTATGTGGGACACAGAAGCACTACAATGGTCAGTGACCCACACATGGGAGTGGTGAGATGATAATGTTTTCTTCAAGAAAACTTGACATGGCAAAATATACAGAGTTTGAACAGCCCAATATGGTATGGTATAATATCACACTGTTGTTGCCATGGATGGTTCAACCAATCAGAAATGATGATTCAAGTGTGCTTGAAGATAAATAATAATATCCCTCTCATGGTGTAAAATGAGTCGAGCCCCATCTACTCTGCAATATAGCTGTTTGTAAGTCCATAGAATCAAACAACACATTGTATTCCTAATGGTTACATATTGAAAAGATAACCTTGCCCACCACCACTCTGCAATATGTACAATATTTAATTACTTTGTATCAGTGTACTAAATTGTAACAATTACTGTGCCACATACAAGATCAAATTATGTGCACCTCAAAATTTACAAATATATCAGTGAACTAAGGCCAGCTCTACTGATAATATTGTTACACAATTATTCTTGATTTTCATAAACCCTCAGATATGATTCAATTTATTCTTTTTGCTGATGACAGCAACTTCTTTTATACTTATCCTAACCCTGATGTACTTTTTCTAACGGTGAACACACAGCTTAAAGCCATTGGACACTTTCGGTAAACAGTATTGTCCAGGGCCCACACTTCGTGTATCACAACTTATATATCAAAAAACAAACCTGTGAAAATTTAGGCTCAATTGGTCATCGGAGTTGGGAGAAAATAACTGGAAAACCCACCCTTGGTTCCACACGTTTCACCATGTCATGACATCTGTTTAAAATAAATCCACAATTCTCGATATCGAGAATTGATATTGTTTTAATGTTTTCTCAAAAAGTAAAGCATTTCATTGAATAATATTTTAAAAGAAGTCTTTCACCATTACCTTCTGTAAACCCTGTAAGTTATTCGAAATCTGTGAAAAAGATAAGAAAATTCTGTTCCGTAAGTGCCCAATGGCTTTAAAAATGTCAATGAGTGGCCTAATTAAAAGCCAATAGGTCGTCTCTTAACATTTAGAAAGCTAGATTTATGTTCTTCAGTATAAAAAAACACAGAAAACACTAGTGTAACTTTGTTAGGATTGTATAGGCCTGTTGATCAATCTCTCTCTGGGAATAAGCAAATTAAAAACATTTCAACAAACTTAAAACTTGCTTCCCTATAATATCTTATTTACTCTTTACAATGCTTTAGTTTTACCTTACCTTGTTATGGCATATTGGCATGGGGTAAATGTGGAAAAGGTAAAATTAGTCAAGTTCTTACCTTTCAAAAAAGGGCACTTAGAATTATCTCTATGGAATTATCATACTGATAACTGGGCTCACAGCAATCCTTTATTTCACATACATGTACACAAAACACTTATAGGCGTCGATATTATTTATCGTTTACAGCTTGGGACCTCATGCATCTGCTTCATAATGCAAAACTATCATAACACTAGGGGCTGTAACTACGAAAGGCGTTTATCTTTATTATACTAGTGTAGTATATAGACGTGGATAAATCCAAGTTACACGCGTCTTCCTAAACACCTGAATTAAACAAGTCTTATGAAATATCTTAAATAGTTGCTTAGTTATCCTTGTGTAACTAGCTAGTTACACGAGGATAGGACAGTCTAAACCTATTGTTAAATACATTGTAATGTAGATAAAGGATTGCGCAACAACATGACTATATGATAGGCATCAGTATGGAGAAATCTTCAGCAACGCAGTGACAACTTCACTGCTGACGAAAGGATGGCTCTCATTGAGATCATGAGGGACTTCATTTCCATTATTGGTGACAAACGATGTGACACCAAAGCAAACCAGAAAAAAGGTGACGCCTGGAAAGCTATCACTTCAGAAATGTCCATCTCGTTTTCTGACCGTAAAAACCGATCTGCAAAGGACTACAAATAGTCAGTGTGAAACAAATTAGATTTTGTTCGAAATTGTGGATTGGTGGGTCAAGGAAATAACTGCAAATCGAAAATCGTTCGTTACCAAAAGGAAAAAATAAAATAAAAATCGACATAAAAAATTAAAAATACCCAGCTGGCCAAGATCGTCAATTTAATTCCTGATTAAACTACAAAGTTGTTTGTTTGTTTGTTTGTTTGTTTAAACCATCAGGAAAAGCCATTAACAAGGTGCTCTTCTTCATACTCTTATAAAGGATTCACCTTGTCCCTAAAAACTTTTGGTGGACGCTGGTGTTGGCGACCATGACGATTTTCTTGTTCGTCATCCTCCTCTTGTGCAATTAAGAAGATTTGGAGCCCATCCATCCTGTCCACCTTTCTGTGTACATATCTGGCTTCTAAATGGATCAGAATACTCACTAAACAACCCCCGTACCATGTTTAAGAATTGCTATTGTTTGTTTCATAAACACATGTTTAACTCTAATGGTCATTTAAACGCGGCTAACTAAAAGCAAGCTTTGTAGTACCTGTTTGAAGTTAGACGGGAGGTTTATACAGTGACTACTAATTTATACGCATCTAATGGGTTAAACGGCTTTCGTAGTTACGGCCCTATACATGTATGTTCAATGTTCAGCAAAAGTCTAGATATTCACTATCACTTTATTATGCAGTGACTGATTTGTCATCATCCATATGTTCGTACCAAACTAACTCAATAAAGTGTCAAACGTGAAGGGCCTAAGCTATGGAATTCCTTGGATACCTCTGAAAAAAATAAACAGAGTTTATTCTTATTCAGACGGAAACTAAAAAACTCCATTAAAGGCTGTAGACACTTTTGGTAATTGTCAAAGACTAGCCTTCACAGTTGGTGTATCTCAACATAAGCATAAAAAACAAACCTGTGAAAATTTGAGCTCAATCGGTCATCGAACTTGCGAGATAATAATGAAAGAAAAAACACCCGTCACACGAAGTTGTGTGCGTTTAGATGGTTGATTTCAAGTCCTCAAGTTCTAAATCTGAGGTCTCGAAATCAAATTCGTGGAAAATTACTTCTTTCTCGAAAACTATGGCACTTCAGAGGGAGCCGTGTCTCACAATGTTTTATACCATCAACCTCTCCCCATTACTTGTCACCAAGAAAGGTTTTATGCCAATAATTATTTTGAGTAATTACCAACAGCCTTTAATCAGCAAATATTTATAAGCAGAACTTTATTCCATCCTCGAGTTTACTTTATACATACTTAGCTTTGCCAATATTTTAGTTGTAATAGTGTTTTCATATTGTTGTGTTGTTCTTTGCTTTGTTTTTTGTATGAGTGGGGTCTCTACTTAACAAGCTGATGTATATGCTGATGACACTCGGTTATATTTCTCTTTTAAACCATCCCAAACTTCTGCTGATGAGAGCATTAGTCGTATTGAAACATGCGTTTGTGAAATTCGTGTTTGGATGCAGGATGATTTAAAGATCACAAAACAGAATTTTTGATTCGAGGCAACAACTCTCTAAAGTTACTATTCCCCATATTAATATTGGTGACTCGGAAGTTAAAGACAGTGGACACTTTTGGTAATTGTCAAAGACCAGTCTTCTCACTTTGTGTATCTCAACATATGCATAAAATTACCAACCTGTGAAAATTTGAGACCAATCGGTCGTTGAAGTTGCGAGATAATAATGAAAGAAAAAAAACACCCTTGTCACACGAAGTTGTGTGCATTTACATGTAGATGGTTGATTTTGAGACCTCAAACTCTAAATCTGAGGTCTCAAAATCAAATTCGTTGAAAATTACTGCTTTCTCGAAAACTATGGCACTTCAGAGGGAGCCGTTTCTCACAATGTTTCATACCATCAAATGCTCCCCATTACTCGTTACCAAGTAAGGTTTTATGCTAATAATTATTTTGAGTAATTACCAATAGTGTCCACTGCCTTTAACGCTGTTACAAAAGCTCGTAATCTTGGTGTGATATTCGACTCTTCCGTGTCACTCATTTCCCATACTTCTCGTATTGCACGTTTTACATGTACGACATAAATGTATTACATTCCTAATATAGGCAAAGTATGGAAATATTTAACACAAAATGCACCGGAGCACCTGTGTGCATTTAGATGGTTGACCACCCTGTCGTAGTTTCCAGACTGGATATGTGTAATTCGCTTCTATTATGGTCTTCCTTGTACTCAAATTGAACGTCTTCACCGTATTCAGACCAATGCTGCTCGTGTAATTACCTTAACTAAAAAGTCCTGTCATATAACGCCAATTTTAAAAGAATTACACTGGTTACTGGTAAGCCGAAGTACATGTATTATATGTATTATGTATAAATTTCAGTTTCTTGTGTATAAATTGCTCACCAACAATGCCCCTGCATATATTGATGATCCAACCCATATTGTAAGACTGGAGTTTGTGTGGCACAAACTCCGGTCTTGCAATTCTAGCTTCCTTAACGAGCCCACATCCAATCATTCATGGGGAGACCAATCTTTCTCATGCTTCCCCACGTCTATGAAACAAATTGCCTGCACTAAAAAACTTATCTGTTTCTTTAAAGGATTCAGATATTTTTTCAAAATGTCCACTGGTTTACATTAAACATTAACACGGTTTGAAAGCTTCCATTCAAATACTACTAACTGAGGTGCTGTGTTTGAGAAATGAGTAAAACAAGTCACAGAACAATTTACGTCTCAGTGACATTTCCATAACTGGTTAAAATGTTTTTACATGCTAAAACTGAGACGAAAATGATTTTTGTGACACTGTTGCACTAATTTAAAAAAACTACAGCACCTCAGTAAGTAATATTTTAAGAGAAGCCTTCTACTATCATTATCTTCAAATTGTGTAAGTTTAATGTAAACCTGTGGACATTGTGTTTTGTGTTAGAAAAAGGTACATAGACATTCTCACCCAAAACTTAATACACATTTTTTCAAACAGGCATTTGAGTAAATGATTTGATTTTGTTATTTTTGTTACATTTGATGTTTTCTTGAATATTGCATTTGTATTGCACGGTATTTCTATACCACATGTTCTAGATTTCTTCTCAAATTAGGCTTACATGTACATTTTAATTTTGGTTATTGTACATAATTTTAATGTTATTGTTCGATTTTAGTGCCCGAGAGCACTTTGATGGATAAGTTTTCATTATTATTATTATTATTATTAGTATTATTAGTATTATTAGTATTATTATTATTATTATTATTATTATTATTATTATTATTATTATTATTATTATTATTATTATTATTATTATTATTATTATTATTATTATTATTATTATTATTATTATTATTATTATTATTATTATTATTATTATTATTATTATTATTATTATTATTATTATTATTATTATTATTATTATTATTATTATTATTATTATTATTATTATTATTATTATTATTATTATTATTATTATTATTATTATTATTATTATTATTATTATTATTATTATTATTATTATTATTATTATTATTATTATTATTATTATTATTATTATTATTATTATTATTATTATTATTATTATTATTATTATTATTATTATTATTATTATTATTATTATTATTATTATTATTATTATTATTATTATTATTATTACTGTTATTATTATTATTATTATTATTATTGAATACTGAATAAAGTTTGTTTTGTTAGTACGGATATAATAATATCTTGTGTGTTTGGTTTTTCTGTATACTGCAGCCAATGTTCGCGAAGGAACAGACCCTGTCCGAGCGACGGTGGTACGAGCGATGTGGGCTTCGCCTAGAAAAATACAGCTCCATGGTACAGCCAGCCAGGTTCCAGTGCAAATTAATTGTCAACCTTAAAGCCCTTTTCGAAATGGCTGAATTTGGCTTCAGGCTTTGGATTAACTTTTTGGGGCTTTGGCTTCCGATTAACCAAATGGCGTCCAGTTTGTTTCACAAACTTGGGTTTCACTGGAGTGCATTCTAGCGACCCCAACCAAAGCCCAACAGACTCAACAAGTCAACATCGTCACTGCGCTCAACCGTACACGCGAAAACGCTCAAGCGATGACCAATGATCCTGGTTGGGGTTGCCAAAATGCACTCCTGGCTTCGGCTTCATGTGGCTCACTTAGGAAATATAATAATGTGTGACAACAAACGTGCGTCATATTTTTTTTTTTTGTGAGACATTAAAATGATTGTAAAAACACAACTAATTAAACAACAATAATCATACTGCAACAATTTTTATTGTAACATATGCATGTTCACTTTGTGACGATTTAATTTTTAAAAATACCTAAATAACTTTTAATAATTATAAAAACAGCCCACTTCCTGTTCAATTTTGTGTAGCTTCACTTGATTAAACAACAATTTATTTTAGTGAAAGCTTACTAATCATGATTGTTTTCATCAACAAAAACAGACCAAAATTGTCATAAAACATAGTTTCAATGCAAGGCATGTTGCTGACTAACCAATTAAGACAAAAACTTGTACAAACCCTGAAGCAGCGAAATTTGGAAGTGATGTTATTCTATTAGAATTCTAATAGAATTCTAATTCTATTCTATTAGAATAAAAAATATACTCCAACTATCAAGCATTGCCGTATACTACAAAGAAAACTTTATTTTATTATATAAAAGTTCACATATTTACAAATAACTTACAGGGTTTACAGAAGGTAATGGTGAGACTTCTCTTGAAATATTATTCCATGAAATACTTTACTTTTTGAGAAAACATTAAAACAATTATCAATTCTCGATATTGAGAATTACGGATTTATTTTAAACACATGTCATGACACGACGAACGTGCGGAAACACGTTTCTTTCTCCCGACTCCGATGACCGATTGAGCCTAAGTTTTCACAGGTTTGTTATTTTAAGTTGTGATACACGAAGTGTGGGCCTTTGAACAATACTGTTTTTCCGAAAGTATCCAATGGCTAGACAGTGGACACTATTGGTAATTACTCAAAATAATGATTGGCATAAAACCTTACTTTGTAACGAGTAATGGGGAGAGGTTGATGGTATAAAACATTGTGAGAAACAGCTCCCTCTGAAGTGACCTAGTTTTGTAGCAACGAGTAATTTTCCACGAATTTGATTTTGAGACCTCATGTTTAGAACTTGAGGTCTCAAAATCAACCATCTAAACGCACACAACTTCGTGTGACAAGGTGTTTTTTTCTCTTCATAGTTATCTTGCAACTCAAAGTCAGATTGAGCTCAAATTTTCACAGGTTTGTTATTTTATGCATATGATGAGATACACCAAGTGAGAAGACTGATCTTTGACAATTACCAATAGTGTACACTGTCTTTAAACAAAAGTAACAATTAGCTTAAGTTTTAAGATTACAAATAAGACGGTGCTTATAAATAAATTTGTTGTCCTCATCTTCTCTATAGCTGAGAAAATGTTAGTGTCCACTTGTAGTGCAGGAAACACGATTACTTATGGCAACTGTTCAGCTAGTATTTCAGAATTTTCAAGCTTTTTCAAATCTATATTTTTCAGCTGTAGTTAGTGGCTAGCAAATATGAGCAAATAAGTACAGATCAGTTTGCTGAGTGCTACTTTTGCTGAATTAGAATTGAACTTATATCTTTATCACCACTGGTGAAGTTTCTTCTGCTGAATCACAGGTGATATTTCCTCTACTGATGACTATAAGCCCTGAGCGACAGTGTGACTTGTGTCAAAGTCGCGACTATTGATTGCCTAGTCGAGTTACGACTACAAATTTTCAACTACCCAGATAATTATGCTGCCTTGACTAATTCAAAAAAAGTCTTCACTACCGCTTGGTGAACCAATTTTCGCTCACACTTTTCCCAACATATTCAATCCTTTCAGCTTGAATTTGACTATAATGCACCGGCAGCAAACAATATGCCGCAATGTATCTTAGGAGTTAAAAATGATTTTTGGGGTTGAACAAAGAATTGACTAGAGTGGGATTCGAACCAACGACCTCCGGATTAATGTGCCGGCGCTCTACCAACTGAGGAACTGACGCGAAAGTCGTTGGTTCGAATCCCACTCTAGTCTTTGTTCAACCCCAAAAATCATTTCAAAATTTACCCAGTCAGTTTCCCTTGTGGTTTATATTGATATCTGAAACAAAAAGTCGCATCCCCTTAAGATGTTCCCCTGGCTGCCGCTTCCCAGGTTGTATCGTAATTTGGGTGTGATCCCTGGCTACACGGCAGTTAACGGTTGTCTGGCTTCTGACTGGCACCCCCGAACAAAGATATTGACAAAATAGGGACACCACCAATATAGGGCTAGATAGCCCAGTTGGTAGAGCGCCGGCACGTTAATCCGGAGGTCTTGGTTCGAATCCCACTCTAGTCAATTCTTTGTTCAACCCCAAAAATCATTTCAAAATTTACCCAGTCAGTTTCCCTTGTGGTTTATATTGATATATGAGTTAAAAATTAGTCGCGACTAGTGTCAAAGTTGGGACTACAATGTATTTGAGGCAAGACTAGACAAGTAGGAAATTTCACTAGACGCCCAGGCCTACTGATGACTTCTTATATTGTTCTGAATGCTTCTCACATGGATGCTTTCCTGCAGATTCATGTACGCCGTGTAACTGTGTGAAATGAGAAGATGTTACAATCTTAAGAGTATGATCAAACAATCAATGCAGCCCTCCACATTATTATTTAAGGGAACAAAAGGGTAGCGACGAGTTCTTAAACCGGCAGGGTCGTGGCTGTGTGATAAAGGCCCGAGCCGAAGGCGAGGGGCTTTATCGCACAGCCTTGACCCTGCAGGACTTTAAACGGCAGTTTAAGAACGAGTCACTACTTTTTTATTCCCATTCGTAAATTCCTCTTTGGTTGGAAGGCGTAATAAAGTAAGAAACTCTGAAAAACTTATCCGTTTTCCAACGTCCTTGAGCTCTGTACGTGTGTTGCATTTTTATGACTGAGACGACTGTTTTCGGATGTGCTTCGTGCGCGTAGTCTTGGTGCAAGACGTTTCTTGTTTTCCTTTCACACTCACCAACAGCGTCCGCATCGCCCGTAACGAGTGCGTAGTATCCGAAAACAACCAGTTATAAACAGAGCTCCAGCTGTAGTCGTTATCAACCGTTTAAACACCCACATGTGACGTGCTCTCCACCAATAGGAATAGCGAAACTGTCTGAGGTAATTTATGAATTCAAAATTATAGCACCACATGGGTGATCATATCCCAGCTACCCATTTAAGGTTTTTTAATCGTAAAACAAACGTTTGCATTTCGTAAAAAAAATAGGTTTCAATAGTATGTTTAAAAAACGTAATTCTGTGGAGTTTTTTGGGGGTTTTAAAAACATTTACATGTAACGTTTTAAAAACGTGACAATAACAGGAAAATAACGTAAAAATAACTATGTTTAATTTTTTTAAACTTGTACGATGTTTCGAATATGTTTAAATTTTTTTTTACTTGTTTAAAAGGAGTTATTAATACGTTCTATTAATGTTTCCATGTAACGTATTAAAGACGTGAATATAATGCAAAAATAACTATGTTGAATTTCTTGTAAGATGTTTAAAATACGTTTTAAAAACATGTTGTAAACGTTTAAAAAGGTTTTTTTATACGTTACTCACAACCTGTTATAAAACCTTTTTGTGACGTGAAAATAACTTATTTGTCTTCCATAAAATGCTTTCACTGTTTACATGTTTACATGTACCTAAGATTTAGATGTAACCCTTTTTGAAAAGGGAAACAAATGTTTGAAAATGTTGACAATACTCAAGACACAGTAAATAATCACTTCACAAGACTAAATTTGTGCAAGCTATTTATTTATTTTTCAAACCTTGAAAACTTGAAAACTATTTAGGATTAACCAAAAGATACACATAGACTTGCCTTGAAAAAGTAATGTAAACAGCGAGCATAACAACAAAATTGCACATTGCGGATGCTCGTGCAAACACATTATCCGCATGGTGCTGTTATCGATCAGTGTGCTGGTTTCCATATAACAGTGTAAGAACGCTTTGGTGCTGTACTAAAGGGGAGTTGTGGGGGAGTTGTTGAATGTGAACTCCCCATACATTGAGCACTGTAGCAATAGCAATAGCAATAGCAAAGAGTTTTGTTATTTCAGATAAGCCACTCCACTAGGGGCTACGAAAACCAGCACCCTGATCGAATGGCACAACACAATAGACAGTGTGGAATGGAACCGACTTTTGAAACAAAAAGGAGTTGTGCTTCTTAACTTAAAGGCTCTGGACACGTTTGGTAATTGTCAAAGACCAGTATTCTCACTTGTATCCTAACATAATATGCATAAAATAACAAACCTGTGAAAATTTGAGCTAAATTGCTCATTGAAGTTGCAAGAAAATGATAAAAGAAAAAACACAAGTCTTATAATATTTTAGTGAGAAATTACCTCTTTCTCAAAAACTACGTTATTTCAGAGGGACTAAGGTTTATCATACCAAAATAATTACAATAATCCAAGTGTAACTTTTTTAGTAAATTGCAAAACAGTTGGTAACACGCGTTACGGTCCCAAGCTACATGTTTTTATGTTATTTCAATTGTTGAGTTACAAATTCTCAAAAAATATCAAGCAATATCAGTAGCACATCATATTTAAAGAGCAAAAAATTAAATAGACCTTTTACTTAACGTTTTGCTCTACATATCACAAAATTTAAGGTAACACGCGTTACAATTTGTCTTGCTACATTATTTATGTTATTTCAATTGTTGAGTTACAATTTCTCAAATTTAGCAACCAATATCAGTTGCACATCATATTTGAAGAGCAAAGCAGTAGCTATAGACCTTTTTATTCATTTATTTTTTTAGTTGCTCTACGTATCCCAAAATTTGTAGTGCATGCGACTGTTTACTACCACGGGTTCTCCAGTTTCCTAATAATATGATTCCTAAAATATAATGTTTTGTAATCTTTAGAACTTGCCAACTTCCATTCCTTCAAGCAGGGGGCATCCCGAGAACACTGAAGTCATTTTCTTCACTTACTTGCATTACTTCACCACGGAAATAATCCCAATCGTTAACCACAAAAAACAACTCCCCACGCTTAGAATCGTTAAATTGACCCCCCATTCCATTGACATGTCCTTTGCTATCGGATATTGAAAAGTAGTTCCACATCATTCACATTATGCTTGCCTACCAGGCCATGTAATGTGGCAGGAATATTTTAGTTTTTAAACTGTGTTCTGTGCCCATCTGACCATTGTATACAGTGTATTGGGCTTGGTAATACGCGTTACATTGGTAACACGTGTTACATGGGAACACGCGTTACATTGGTAACACGCGTTACATGGTAACACGCGTTACAGTTTTCGAAGGCTCATTGTGAAGCGGTGGTTAAGAATTCACCTAAGTTTTTACTGTTTTTACATGAGCCCTTATTAGTAGGAGGAAAATTAAAAGTTGCAGCATTTGAAACCAGGTTGTTTAGTAATTATATTTAAAAGGGTGTGTTTTGGTAACACGCGTTACGCTCTCTGAGAGTACCTCAAACCAAGTGTTGACACAAGTGTACATTGAGTTGTATTGAAATGTTACATATTTTTTCTGAAAGAATACTGCCCATACTTGCTCTCATTTATACTTTTTGAAAAAAAATTGATACTGACTATAAAAATAGGTCAAATTGATAAAACCATTAAAAAAAATACTGTTTTTCCAACCAAAGTGCACTATTGGAAAAGTAATTTTTTCACAGTTAACAATATCGGAACAGAAAAAAAAAATTCCTCTGACACTTGGACATGTTTGGAATGATATAATGATAAAAATTCAATTCTGGGAGCAGCTTTATTTTTCTAAGAAAATTCCACCTTTTAATGGAATCACCCCTGTATTTTTCACGTTTTTTAACAAAAGGGCATTTATGAATGGGAATGAAAGAGTAGAGACTCGTTCTTAAACGTCCGTTTAAAACCTTGCAGGGTCGTTGCAGTGCGATAAAGGCCCTCGCCTTTGGCTCGGGCATTTATCACACGGACGCCGACCCTGCCGGCTTTAAACGGCCGTTGAAGAACTCGTCGCTACCCCTTTATTTATTCCCTTATTCATTCAAGTGAACTTACATTTAAAATTAATAAAAAATAATATAAAAACAGTTTTCAAAATAAAAAAATAAGGAAATAAAGGACGAGAGTTGACTTGGGACGAGAGTTGACTTGGGACCGAGTTGACTTGGGACCGAGTTGACTTGGGACCGAGTTGACTGGGACCAAGTTAGCTTGGGACCGAGTTGACCGGTACCCTCGCAACGAATACCAGACACTTCGGCACCTCGCAAACTCTGCACCTGCAAACTCGGCACCTTGCAAACTCGGCACAAAGAATGTCGGCACCATACAAACTCGGCACCGGCCTTTTATTGACTAACAAACTCGGCACCAAACAATATCACCTCGAAGAGTCAAGTGGTTTTAAATAAAGTAACGTAGCTTTGAAAATGCTGTTAGAGGCAGAATAACTAATGTGAGTTGATAAGAATTCCGAACTCTGTAGAAAATTTGGCCCCAAGGAAATTTACCGTTGCGCCCGCATCGTGTTCAGTCAAAAAGTTTTTAAAGTGTTGTTCGGCTGAGTTAATTGCGTCCATGTCGGTGAAAGTGCGGCGCCAATTTTTTAATGTTTTGGACTTTGAACAATTTTTAGGGTTTGTTTAGTTTGGTTAATGGTTTAATAGATGTTAAATTTGCATCGGGGATAAAGAATATTAATTTGTGGTTTTTACCCATATACACCGATGTGTGTAGCACTGTATTATTAGATTTTTTTATTTTTAAAAGAGCGTGATTTGCCGAGGGCACTGGGGGCTAATCCCCGACGGGAGTCCGCGACAGTTCTGTTCGTGATAGCTTGTGGCGTGCACACACCAACAGATCGTTTGGTGCACACTCCGTCAAGTGTTATTTTTTTTCCGTGCTATATAACGTCGCTTCTATTTTCCGGTAAATTTTACGATATTCCAGTAACATTTGTAATGTTATTACTAATAACTACAGGAACATCAAGCTTTTTCTGGGACTATTTGTGGGACTGAACTTTTACATAGAAAATGAGGCCTACCACGCAGTGTGAAAATCAAACTTTCAACTGGGTGCCGAGTTTGTATTTGTACATGTGCCAAGTTTGTGGGTGCCAAGTTTGCAAGGTGCCGAAGTTGTGGGTGCCGAGTTTGCAAGGTGCCGAGTTTGCAGGGTGCCGAGTTTGCAAGGTGCCGAAGTGACCGATACCCCTCGCAACTACCACTACCAGGCAGAGTAACCATCCCCATGCTAGACCCAGCATGGACCCAGTAACTGGGGCGCTAGATTCCTTTTTTCCCCGAAATTTTGACATTATCGATCATTACTTCTAGCAAACTATATAAGGCTCCCCTGTGAGCTTGCCTTATAGTTTCTGGAAGTATCCTGGTGTCATGTGTTTTCAGTAGGATAACAGGAAAATTGTTCACAATCAAAAACTAAATGTTTTTTTTCCAAATCATCTATCAAATTTTTTAACAATAACACTTACACTTCAAGGTGTGTTGGAATTTTTTAAGATTAGGTTTTACGTTGCGAGAGACAGTCCACCATTAACAGTGCTTATAATGCATGCACGACATTGGAGCAACAACAACGTCATATGCTTTCACACCTTTCATTGGTTGTTTTTTTATTGAATATTCAGAAGCAAGTATGGCGTGCAAAATAAATCAAAAATATTATTCAATTACTACTTAACAAATTTAATTACATTTTTGTCCTAAGGCATTGGCTACTATATTAGAATCCAGAGATATCATACGGCATGAAAGTAAAACACCCCACCCCCTTTGAAGCACACACACTTCATAACATCCGTTTTCCCCCATTTCAGACCAGTAATGTTTGGTTTCAGGAGATAATAAACCAATCTATGATGTTTTCTCTTTAATGTAGACATAATATTTATTACGCTATCGGAATTTATTACAGTATGCAGTTAATAAAAAAAAAAATTGTTGTCATTTTCACTTAAAATATTTAAATTTTTTCCCCATATTGGCACACCATAGAATCCCAAATAGTAACGGAAAAGTTTCCGTATGGTGCCACCACTTTTTCATTCGACATGAAATAATATAGTATCTAATTTACCTCACTGAGATATCCCTTTTTGTAAAAATGAGTGAAAAAGTGGAAAGTGAAAAAGTGGTGGCGCCATACGGAAAGTTATCCATAGTAACCACCTCACGTGATCCATCTATAGTTGCGATAACGTAACCCTCCTCCCGATGGCCGTTGGGAGGAGGGTTACGTTATCGCAACTAATCCATCTAGTGACTAAAGCAGAATGAAATTCAATCTAGCAGATAGTATGATGGTTGATGTTTCTTTGGGTCCTACTACTTGCCGTCAACTCGCCGTCAACTCACCGTCAACCCCTCCAATATATATTTAAAATCCACAAAAGAAGCATAGAACAGTAAAGTATCAGCTCAAAGATAATTCGCGTATGTTTTAGGTCATATTTCGGAATAAAAATTTCGTTTTTTATCTTGTGAAAAAATTATCTCGAAGCAGCAAAACCATCGGTCGCCATGTTGCTTTTTCACATGGATTAGTCTTGGCCCAGATGTCAATGTCATGATTGCTACTTTTTTTTTATCAACACAAAGTCGTTTTTGTGAATGAAATTTTACTGAAAACCATGAGAAATATGTAGTTTAGCCCAGACTTAACACTTCCGTGCCCCATTTATAAATTTTTAATGTGAATTTAATGAGTTGACGGCACGAAAATGAGTTGACGGCAAGTTGCAGCAAGTCGGCGAGTTGACGGCAAGTAGTAGGACCAGTTTCTTTGAATACCGGACACTTCGGCACCTCGCAAACTCGGCACCTGCAAACTCGGCACCTTGCAAACTCGGCACCTTGCAAACTCGGCACCCACTCGGCACCAAGAATGTCGGCACCATACAAACTCGGCACCGGCGTTTTATTTACTAACAAACTCGGCACCAAGGAATATTACCTTGAAGAGTGAAGTGTTTAAAAAATAAAGTAACGTACGTGTACTATGTACTTACGCAATAAAAAATGGTTTGATAGTAAGTAGCTTTGTAAACGCTGTTAATGGCAAAATCACTAGTTATATGGAAGTTGATAAAAATTCCCCGACTCGCGAGAAAATTTGGGCCCCCATCAGGAATTGACCGTGGCGCCCGCACCGTGTTCAGTCAACAAGTTTTTAAAATTAATGTTGTTTTTAGGCTGAAATTGCGTCCATGTCGGTGAAAGTGCGGCGCCATTTTTATGTTTTGGGCTTTGAATAAGTTGAATAAATGTTTGTTTAGTTTGGTTAATAGTTTTCGAAGGATGTTTTGCATGATTTGCCGAAAGGCGCCAGCCGGCCGTGATCGGGGGACTAATTTCCCGACGGTTCTGCGACAGTTCTGTGCGTGGTAGCTCATGGCGTGCATATGGTGCACCTCCCTTCAGTGTTATTTTTTCTGTCCCGTGCTATATAACGTCGCTTCTATTTTTTGGTACTTTACGATAATTATATTCCAATAATTTTTTATTTGTAATGTTATTACTTCTTACTTTATAACAGGATCAAGCTTTTTATGGAACTATGGTGGGACTGAACTTTTAAATAAAAAATAGGCCTACCGTACCACGCAGTGTAAAAAAATCGAACTTTTTCAACTGGGTGCCGAGTTTGTGTTTGTACATGTGCCGAGTTTGTAGGTGCCGAGTGTGCAAGGTGCCGAGTTTGCAGGTGCCGAGTTTGCAAGGTGCCGAAGTGACCGGTACCCGTTTCTTTGACTCATTTGAATGTTGGCATAATAATGCACTTGTGATTAGTACCAAAAATCAATCATTTTATAAATGTTTGATCATAACCAACTACAGGAAACTTTATTCTCAGCATGATTAAGCCTGATGAAAATACAGACCGTGAGTAAACTGCGTAGCTTCTGTCACCGGTGCAGCTTGCACAATCTCGCGGTAAACGGGAATCAAAGTTGGGGTTCGAAAACATATGTATGAGGGTCGATAACGACGTTATACGTTATTAACGTATGAAGCTACGAATCGGTCATACATAAGATAATGTCAAAATTTCGAAAAAGGAATACAGCGCCCCAGTTACTGGGTCTATCCCCATGCATGGTGAGTAACCCATCCAAAAATTACATTTTATTATATTTCAAAACTTACCCTAATATTAATATCGTGACTATTGATTGATGAAATGTGTTTGCCTTCTCAGTTGGTGATGGTGATATCATGTGAAGGAAAAGTTTCCGTATGGCGTCCCATGCGAAGACTGTTGTTTAATGTTAGGCTAGTCTAATAAATGTCCTCAAAAGAGCCGAATTTGTCACTTTTTTTAAACCGAAGATTCTAAAAGGCTCCCGCAAGAAAAAGTTTTTTGATCATGAATGTGACGTAGTCAAGCCAAAGCCGAAAGATACGGCGTTCCGTAATGGCTCCGGCGACTGGATCCAAAGCCAAAGCCAAATCCAGTCGTTTTTATGATCGAAAAGGGTCAAAATAAATAGTCTGGTCCCCTGACCAAAGATTCCTATTGATTTTTGGGTCTGGGAACCAGACTATATATAACTCTACAGCTACGTCTAGATCAGCGCGTCTACCAGTGTTGAAGAATAGCAGACGCGCGCGATCTAGCCGTAGCTGTAGCCGAAGTCGCCGTTTCGGACACGGCCGTGTCCGAATTGGCGACTTTGGCTACAGCTACGGCTAGATCAGCGCGTCTGTCAGTGTTGAAGAATGGCAGACGCGCGCGCCCTAGCCGTAGCTGTAGCCGAAGTCGCCAATTCGGACACGGCCTAACTACAAAATAAATTGTCAGGGAAACATTTCGAAACTGCGCTTGCGTCCTGCGGTTATGTGCTTATACTTGCGCGCATGCGCATTCAGATCGACCATCGCCATCTTCGAAGATTAATAATTTTTGGACAGTACGATAATTGAACTAGTTACATGTTCATCAACCGTCATCCTGATTATTTGAGAATTTCTAATTTACTAACTGACATCTTATTGAGTTTAAGAAGCTGTTCAAATGGCCGATGCAGATAAAATTAATGTTGATAGTGTTATACAGCGGTTATTAGAAGGTAAGATCCAATCATAATTTGTAGGTTTACTCTGTACCGGTATACATGGTATAGGCCTACTCCTCGAACTATTTCGGTTTCGTCCGGCTATCGTCTCCCGTAACCTCGTAGGTTTATATCTCTCACGCGTTAAACGATGATGGTTCAATCATTGTTCAATGTATTTTGGAATCGAAAATCTCTCTTTATTTTAATTTTAAATCTCGCCAAAATGTATGTGTCCTTTGATATTTCAATGTCCGAGGGGGCGACCATCCAGAGAACCCACTCCGCAATCTCAAAATTTTTTAAAAGTTATAAATTCTTACCGTAATTCAGTCCCCAAATACTCCGTTTTACCACTACACTACAAATGCTAATTGTCCCCGAACTCTGCTGGGCCCAATTTCATGGCTCTGCTTACCATAAGCATAGTTGCGATAACGTAACCCTCCTGCCGACGGCGTAGCCGGAGGGTTACGAGTCGCTTCAATCGAAAAACAAAGAAATATTTTAGTCCACAGATTTGCTCATTTTTTTACCACTTTAAAAAATAATGACACAAATTCTGTGAACACGAAGGTGATCCTCAATGTCTAATGATTAAGATTCAAAAACACAATTGAGAAAATATTTTGAAAAAAAAGGACAAAAACTTACCAGATTCCAGGAGCGAAACAGTCACAAATTTCCCAGGTTCGATTTTTGAACCTGTCGCTGGTTACCATGCGCATCCCCAAGCGCTGAACCCAACCGCAGGTACCAGCCGACCGAGCCGCAGCCGAGTTTGACTAAACCATTCTGTAAAAGGGGGTGTAACAAGGGGTGCGGCAGTGCTTTAAGTGAGTGAACAGCGGCCATAGTAAACAGACAACGCACACGCACTGCCGCACTGCCTTATAACACCCCTTTAACAGAATGGTTTAGTCTTACAGCAATGAACATCGGGAAGTCACAAAATGGCGTAGCGACAGGTTCAAAATAGAACCTGGGACTGTTTCGCTCCGGATCTGGTAAGTTTTTGTACTTTAGTTCAATATACTTTCTCAATAGTGTGTTGAGTGTTATTCATTAGATATTGAGGATTAAAGGAACACGTTGCCTTGGATCGGACGAGTTGGTCAAAACAAAAGCGTTTGTAACTGTTTTTTATATAATGCATATGGTTGGAAAGATGTTTTAAAAGTAGAATACAATGATCCACATAAGTTTGCCTCGAAATTGCGTGGTTTTCCTACTACTGTGCGAACTAACACGGTCGGCCATTTATGGGAGTCAAAATTTTGACCCCCATAAATGGCCGACGTGTTAGTCGACGAGGTAAAAGGAAAACCACGCAATTTTGAGGCATGTTTGTGTGGACCATTGTATTCTACTTTTACAACATCTTTCTACCCATATGCATTTTATAAAAAACGGTTACAAACGCTTTTCAAAGACCAACTCGACCGATCCAAGGCAATGTGTTCCTTTAAGGTCGTGTTCTTAGAATTTAAGTCATGATTTTCGAAAGGGGAAAAATCGAGCAAATCTGTTGACTAGCTGTTGAAATTGTACGTGTTTGACCATTTCGCCGTTTTTTGATTGAAGCGACTCGTAACCCTCCGGCTCCGCCGTCGGCAGGAGGGTTACGATATCGCAACTAACCATAAGCACAGAATCGGCGCTTACGGAAGCAGGGAATTCTGTGCTTTCGGCAAGCGTATTTCACGGGTTAGCGGCGAATTTGGGCTTCTGCGCGTGCGTACTGCACGTTACTAGGCATTCTACGTTTACAAGGCTAGTGCATAAATTTGGCGCTTGCATGTAAGCGCGGAATCGCGATCGTAAGCGAAGAGTTCGGCGGTAAGCAGAGCCATGAAATTGGGCCCCGAACGCATCGCGAAGTCACGACACGTGACGAGCGTGCGCATATTATTTTTTTTTCCAGGACAAACGTGGAGAATTTTCGTTCTTCCGTCCTAGAATATAAAAAAACACTCGATCCGTGCTTTGTGTACAATAGTTGCGATAATGTAACCCTCCTGCCGACGGCGTAGCCGGAGGGTTACGAGTCACTCCCATTCGATGCAGGGCGAAATATTTTAGTCAACTGATTTGCTCATTTTTTACCACTTTAAAAAATAATGACACAAATTCTATGAACATGAACTTAATCCTCAATGTCTAATGAATAAAATTCAAAAACACAATTGAGAAAATATTTTGAAAAAAAGGACAAAAACTTACCAGATTCCAGGAGTGAAACAGTCACAAATTTCCCAGGTTCTATTTTTGAACCTGTCGCTGGTTACCATTCGCTGACCCCAAGTGCTGAACACAACCGCAGGTACCAGCCAATTGAATTGACTACCTCCCGACCGAGCCGCAGCCGAGTTTGACTAAACCATTCTGTAAAAGGGGTGTTACAAGGGTTGCTGCAGTGCGGCAGTGCTTTAAGTGAGTGAACAGCGGGCAGTGTAAACGGACAGCGCACACGCACTGTCGCGCTGCCTTATAACACCCCTTTTACAGAATGGTTTAGTCCAACAGCAATGAACATCGGGAAGTCACAAAATGGCGAAGCGACAGGTTCAAAATAGAACCTGGGAAAATTGTGACTGTTTCGCTCCGGGATCTGGTAAGTTTTTGTACTTTATTTCAAAATACTTTCTCAATGGTGTTTTGAATGTTATTCATTAGATATTGAGGATTAAGGTCGTGTTCATAAAAATTTATGTCATGATTTTCGAAAGGGGTAAAAATTGAGCAAACCTGTTGACTAGCTGTCGAAATTGTATGTGTTTGACCATTTCGCCCTGCATCGAATGGGAGTGACTCGCCGTCAGCAGGAGGGTTACGTTATCGCAACTATGTGTACAAAACATATGGACACGCGTCTAGGAATCAGACATCTGGTTCCCAGACGCGTGTCCATATGTTTTTGTACGCAAAGCACGGATCAAGTGTTTTTTTATTCTAGGACAAACGTGTGTAGATAATTCTCCACGTTTGTCCTGGGAAACAAATAATATGCGCACGCTCGTCTTGTGTCGTGACTTCACGATGCGTTCGGAGACAATCAGCATTTGTAGTGTAGTGGTAAAACGGAGTATTTGGGGACTGAATTACGGTAAGAATTTATAACTTTATAACATTTTTTGAGATTGCGGAGTTGGTTCTCTGGTCGCCCCCTCGGACATTGAGATATCAAAGGACACACAGAGCCTAATTTTGGCGAGATTAAAATAAAAATAAAGAGAGATTTTTGATTCAAAAATTCATTGAACAATGATTGAACCATTCATCGTTTAACGCGTGAGAGATATAAACCTATGAGGTTACGGGACGATAGCCCGGACGAAACGGAAATAGTTCTAGGAGTAGTACCGATACACATTACACATTAAATGACGATAATATATTAACTATAAGGTTATACCTAGTAACCTAGTATTATACTTTACCATCTCCATTGGTTAAGTCAGCAAAATATCCTGCCGGATACATCGACGCTAACTTAACAGTTGGGTTATAACAATTATCCTTTGTATTGTAGCCTTTCTCTGTGATAGACTAGTTGTAGTAGTACTACTAGCAGACTAGGGGGCCTACATCATAGGAGTGCGTTTTGGCGAATGTCGGTCACTTCGTACCCAAGTCACTTCGTACCCAAGTCATGTCATACGTGAATGAATTGGGTACGGTTGTTGAGACGAAGGAAACAATTTGAAACGAATCTTCGTTTTGTTTTTTCCAAACAAAAGTTGGGCAGTGTTCTCCACACGTAAATTGGGAGGGCGGGCACATCCTAAAATTTAGGCCACCCTGCCAAAGAATTGGCCGCCCTGCTAAAATTATTGGCCGCAATGCCCCAAAAAGTACAAAGAGACTATTTTTAGACTGCATTTAATAAGATCAAACGAGTACCTGACAAGCCAGAGCCGACTTCAAAATTATAGCATCAGAAATGCGATCGTAAACAAACGTTAAAACATGATGTACACACGGCCACATGGTTCGTATTTATATGCTGAGTGTAACACCACACTCACCATCAACAATGGAATACCCACTAAATGCATAGTGCATGAACAGTCCGCACGCTGTGATTGGCAGTTGATATACTCCAACATAACACGCACGTTCACAAACTGAGAAAGAATTACCACACAGTGCCGCCGTATGTACAGAATGGTACAATGTACAGCCTCGAAGCATGTTCAAACATGTCAACTTTCGCCCATTGAGGGCGTGCGCGATCCAGGGCATAGTTCATTGATCATTGAATCTCGATTATTTTATTACAAACGAAGTTCTTAACGACGGAACCGCTAATCACTAATTCATGGAAATGGTTTTGGATGGAAAAAGTATTATTTAGGGCCATAATTTGGGGATAAGATTGTCCAAAAATGTGGGTTTTGATTTTTTTTTTTCCCGTTTTGAAATGTACACACGAAGACCGTCTGATCATGGTCCGATCACCCGCTTTCTAAATTTCGACGTGCGGCATGCCGATCATCCCTTTGAGGTTATTGGCGCGGCGCACAAAGCAAAATGTATAACAAATTGTAGTTTTGATTAAGTTTTTAAAATAAGGTTGTTCCAACCGAAATGGATGCCCATCAATAGGTAGGTAGCGTCGTCGTAATACATTATTTTAAGAAAATGGTTTTCTCAAGCATTTGTTGCTTTCACGTTCGCTGACGTCATCAAAATGGGCGCCATTTTTTAAAAATTATTTTCTTCATTATATAAAATTAAAAGTGCGTTTTTTTTTAAATACACATTTCATTGTTTAGAATTGGTTTTAACACCAGACTCATTTAACCTTGTGAACTTAAATGTTTGTGCTTTGCTTAAATTTTCTTGTTTTGCATATATCGCTCATTTAAAAATTCCGTGCCCTTGAAAAAAAAATTATTTTTGGCCTTTGTGCCCTTTCATTTGGCCTTGGTGCCCTTCAAAATTTGCACCTATCGAAGGCCAAAGTGGCCTTGCCCTAAAAATGATGAAATTCCAGGCCTGTGCACAAAACCACATGATAATACTCACACGGTCGCCCACTGGATCATGCAGATGCCCAGCACATAACACACGCAGTCCGAAGTCCATTTTAACCAAGATTCAGCACGCTGTGATTGGCCATTGATGGCTGTTGATAAACCCATATTCATGGCTGTTGATAAATCCATATTCATGATCTTCTTGGGTAGCCTTCTTCACAATACACGCTCACAAACAGTAAAGAATTGGCGAACGTTGTGCATTACGCCTGCAGACTGTGCACAATGCACAGCCTTGGAGGAATTCTAATAACATGGACAACTTCTGCCCACAGAGGGCGTTGCGGGCCAAAGTTCATTGAATTATTTCTCAATGTGTGTTGTTGACCGATAGTTGATTCACGAAGATTTTGTTGCAAACAGAGATCAGAACATGTTCAAAACAAACAATTCTCAAAGCACAAGTTCATTCAAATGGTTGTTGATAATTTAGGGCATAAATTAAGAGATAAAATCGTCCAACTTTAGTGACTTCACTTCCGTGTTTTGTTTTTTGTTCTGTTTTAGTTTCAATTTTTTTGGTATTATATATGCAGCAGGCTAGTGAAAAAAACCTGTGGGTGATATAGAATTTTGGTTGACTCACCAGTCGGCGATCGTGTACTGTGAGGATACTCGGCACCATGCGGTTTGTGCATCGTGATTTCAATTGATTGTACGTGTTTTCTGAAACGAACGACAGCAATTCAGGTCCCGATCACGGCCAAATTAAATCTAGCAAGTATCTAGAATTGTCAAACTTACTTTTTAAAAAGCTTTAGTAACAGTTTTCTGTGGGATTTTGCCACTGAAAAGGAATAATTATTTGACTCGCCCAGCGGACTAGTGAGAAAGGGTTTTCACTCGCCCGCCGCTATTTTCACTCGCATTTGGCAACCGGGCGTCCGCTAATTTCGAACCCTGCCTATTTTGAGATGGGCTTTACATCGTAAACAGAATATTTTCTTTATTTTACCCAAACATTTTACTTTTAAACTTAATAAGTATTTATTTTCTATGGCTCCCTGGACATGTTTTTTCCTCTGACAATGTCTATGTCAAGGCACAAATGGGCAAGAGAGCCTGGGGAACCCATCAAAGCTTAAACAAAACCTAAAACCCTTCAGCTTCCAAAGACGCTGCCCCTGTTGATCCCATCGGGTTGTGAGGTGCTACACTGCCCCATTACACCCACAGGCCTCAAATTTCCTGGCGGCCACGACGGCCATGGCCGCCGGTGCCCTTCTAACTGGCCGTGGTGCCCTGAGAAAATCGGACGTTTTCGCGGCCAAAAAGGCCGTGCCCTTTTTCTCCGATGGCCGCCGTGTCCTTTTTGAGATCAAAATATTTATGTTTTGATACACTTACATGTACGTGTACATCCTATATTAATACACGCACACAGAGCGCAGTCGGTTGAATGCTCATCACACGGAATTGAAACGGACGGCAGCATGCAGTGCATGTGTGTGTGACCATTTGTGTGTGCACGATGCAGAAACGAACGACAGACGTGCATCCATAGACATTGTGTACTCGAAGTTTATACACGGGCCGGATGTACTTGCAACGACCATTTGAGAACAATCGCACTGGTACTCATCTTGCAACACGCGTACCCACGCAAGGTTGTCCATGATGGGTACCAGCTAGTCACAATTTCGGTTCCAATCGAGGTTGGGCGTCCGCCTATTCCACTGGTATTGTGCTTGTTCACTGGTACTCGTACATGTTTGTGCACGTGGGCCATGTTACGTAAATCACGCATCATGTACATGTACATGAAAGGTACATGTATGTCCGTGGAATAAATCTCCGCTCTGCACACAGTTAAGTGACAGCTCATTGTTTACGTCCGGCTGTCGCAACAAAATCTCCGCTGCACACAGTTAAGTGACAGTTCATTGTTTACGTCTGGCCATCGCAACAAAAAATGGATGCATACTTTTACTTCCCATTAATCAATAAAATTAAATACATTTAAAAAAATTTTGGTTAAAGGAAAGCAAAAGTAATGAAATGGTTCATTAAAATAGCCTTCATGGACCTGAAACAGAAATAGTTTCATGTTCTTTATTTTTTATGGCCTTGATGCCCTTTTTGAAATTTTAAGTTGGCCTTGGTGCCCTACCTCATGGCCTTGGTGCCCTTTCAAAATTTGACAAATTTAAGGCCAAAGAGGCCTTGCCCTAAAAATCGGGAAATTTGAGGCCTGCACCCACCCTCTCGACCATGCTCTCGACAAAATTAGCCGGCATCCAATTTGCCCTAGCTACAACCTTGGGTACGAAGTGACTTGGGTACGACAATTTGGGTACGAAGTGACTTGGGTACGAAGTGACCGACATCGCGTTTTGGCTACTCCCGAGTCCTAGAACTATTTTCGGTTTCATTCCACTATCATGCTATTGTCTCCCGTAACCTCATACATAGACGCACATCTCTCACGGCAATAACGATACTGGTTCAATGAATTTCGGAATTGGAAACCTTTTTTTCTTTTCTTTTTTTTCTCGCCCAAATTGGGCTCTATGTTACTATGTATGTGTCGTTTGTGTCCTCTGTATGTGTCCTTTTTCCTGGGAAAAAAATACGCGCACGGTCGGGGACAATCGGCATTTGTAGTGTAGTGGTAAAACGGGAGTAGTTGGCATGGTTGGGGACTGAATTACGCCAAGAATTTATCATTTTAAAGGCAGTGGACACTATTGGTAATTACTCAAAATAATTATTATCATAAAACCTTTTTTGATTACGAGTATTGGGGAGAGGTTGATAGTTTAAAACATTGTGAGAAACAGCTCCCTCTGAAGTGACATAGTTTTCGAGAAAGAAGTAATTTTCTACGAATTTGATTTCGAGACCTCAGATTAAGAATTTGAGGTCTGTGACATAGTTTTCGAGAAAGAAGTAATTTTCTACGAATTTGATTTTGAGACCTCAGATTAAGAATTTGAGGTCTGTGACATAGTTTTCGAGAAAGAAGTAATTTTCTACGAATTTGATTTTGAGACCTCAGATTAAGAATTTGAGGTCTCGAAATCAAGTATCTAAAAGCACACAACTTCGTGTGACAAGGGCATTTTTTATTTCATTCATATCTCGCAGCTTTGACAACCAATTGAGCTCAAATTTTCACAGGTTTGTTATTTTGTGCATATGTTGAGATACACCAAGTGAGACGACTGGTCTTTGACAATTACCAATAGTGTCCACTGCCTTTAAATAATTTTTTTGAGATTGTGGAGTGGATTTTCTGTCGTCCCAGGGGACAATGAGAGGACACATAGAGCCTAATTTTGGCGAGAAAAAAGGGAAGAAAAAAGAGAGATTTGCGATTCCAAAATTCATGAGAGATGTACGTCTATGAGGTTAGGGGAGACGATAGCGGAACGAAACCGAATTAGTTCTAGGATAGTTGCGATAACGTAATCCTCCTCCCAACGGCCGCCAGGCCGGAGGGTTACGAGATTCTTTCGAGCGGCAAATGACAATCTGGTCCAACACGTGCAATTTCGACAGCTAGTCACCACAGCCATTCCATTGTGACTCCGTGACAATCTCACTGGTTTTTCAACTTTTGAAAGATCTATACTCTAAAATATAACACATGGCTCTCATGTAACTCAATATATATAAACTTAGTGAAGAGCCCTATGGGCAATTCCACGGTAACTCGCGTTACATTTAAGGGGTAGTTCCATTAATGTTTGGGCTGGTATTCTTTTATTTTGAGGTCAGATAAGTAGAATTTCTCTGAGGAACATTAATGGAGTTATGACTAACAACCCCCCTCAAAATAAATTCTAAAACACTGTTCGTCTTCTTTTGACAACAGCTTAATTTTCGGTAACTCATGTTACATAAAAAGGACATAGCATAAAAAACTTCAGCTATGTTTTCAAATTCTCCTCAAACTGGGCAACCCTGATGGAAACTTTTCTGTGTTTCTATGACATAGCCATGTATGACGCATGATTACATTCAAATAATAACAAAACAATTGATAACAAATCCGAGAGGACCTCTCATGTCGGTAACTCGCGTTACGGTAACTCGCGTTACACTTTGTCTGCGAAAAAATGATGTCTCATTTCATGCATATATCATGTCAAGTTTGCAACATTTAGGGCCTACTACATAAAACAAATTGATAACACACTAATGTTATACGTAACTCCTAACTAACTCCTAACTAACTCATCATGTTGTCACTGGCATACACATGTCCATACATACAGTATGTATGGTGCACACAACTTGGTAGCCTTGCTCAAGGCAGTCGCATTATTCGCTCCGAAAAGACGCAGCTGTAAACCCACCCGCCGTATACCCTGTGCATGGTGTGTGCGATCACACCGAATGACCAACCCGTATACACACTGTCACATCGCACGAATACTGTTCACACAAGTCATCGCACTCTTACACCACTAACCGCATGCGGAGGCCGTCAGGCCGACAGCCTTGTCGGGTCTGTATTTTCCCGTTTTAATGTGTTGTATTGAAAAAATTCCAATAGTGGACGAAATTGGGGGGGCTCTAGGATATGCTAGTATGCAGCTCATGAATATGTATATCGTTGGTCAGACCAATCAGACAACACAGGATGTGAGGCAAATGAATTATTCATTTTGACGTCCAATCACGCACTTCCCTTATCACGACCTTTGGACCCTATCATGCGTCCGTGGTGGTGGTGTGTGAGGTAAACATGTCTCGTCTTTCGCGGGCATTATGGTAATGAGCTGACCGTGGGAACTCTTCGCTTGTTATAGTAATGAGGTCAGTGGCTTCAACACAGATCCTACAAGGCTGTCGGCCTGACGTCCTCCGCATGCGGATAGTGTACGGGGGCATCGTGTCGTGCGATGTTACGCACAGTGAATACGGGTGGGTTTTACGCACAGTGAATACGGGTGGGTTTTACGCACAGTGAATACGGGTGGGTTTTTATACAGCGGCGGTCTTTTTTCGGAGTGAATAATTCGACTGCCTTGAGCAAGGCTAACAACTTGGCTGCATCTAGTGTGATTCCATTGGATATTCCGACCAGCTGTACACTACACTTACAAAAGTAAATGGAAAGAAATCACTGCTTTCCAGAAAAGGTAAATGATCTACATGTTTGCTCATTGTTTCATTTGAAATCTACAATGTCCTGTACATTTATATGTACATTTGTTGTACATCATGTGTAAAGTCTCAAAAGTTGGTTGAAAACTTGTAGTGGTAGCGATTGTTGGCTACGTGTATGTCTGGCTTCTTAAGCTTCACCATCATACTGCGGAGCCGATAGAAGATGACGTCCCTTGAAAAAGGCCATTTCCATTTATTTCCTGCTGGCTCCATCACTGAGACTTGAAAGTCATTGTCTTCTCCAATTGTATGACTTCACCTGGGAAAAGGATGTCCTCATAATTCACAGCATACCAGTCCCCAACCTGAATCAATGCGTCTCCTGTCGTCATGTCTTTCCTTGGTGGATGCTTATCTTTTGAGAGAAGTAGTGCTACAGTAGCTCCATTTACATCTTCAGAGAAGTGCATGCATGTAATTCCAGTGATCTGTTCGGCTTTATCAAACACAGAGTTCAAGACCAGTGACTGATTGTGTTTGTGGATGTCTTCTGATGTCACTTCATGGACATTGACATTTTCATGTCAATTGTTGCATCAACAAAAGTCACAGCATTGGTCACAATGGCTTTACGTGTTGAAACCTTGCTCCACACATGACGCTTCGTTGAATGTCCAATCATTCACTGGGCCTTTCCCGTGGAATGTAGCAAAACAATTCCACTCGATCTGGTTGATGTGCTAGGTTTTTAGAGGTACAATGGTTACACCTAACGATTTTCGAACTGCGATGCTGGGCCACTGATGCCCAGATTGACACTCCTTTGACACTCTTTTGATGATACCAGTCCATGTAGGCCACAATTGTGTCTTTTGTTTTAGTGTGTTGTAATTATATTACATATTATTACTGTAGTACATGTACCTTGCCCTAAAACACGCATGGGCCATACATTTGTATTGAAAAACTGCATCAAACAGGTGGTAACTCGCGTTACCTATGGTAACTCGCGTTACATGGTAACTCGCATTACAGCTTTTAGATGCTTATATTTTAAATATTTGGATGAATAAGCAGAAAATGGCATCATAGGAAGTTATAGTGTTGGGTTTAATTAGAAAATAATAAATCTCATGATTTGTTTTAGTTCAGAAGAATTATTAGAGGAAATGAAAGGTGTTGCATCCCTGTATGCCATTGCCCAGTCGTGAGAACTCAGAGGAACTTTTTAGTTCCGGATCACTTTTTTTTTAAGTACAACAGAAGCACTATATTATACAATAAAAAGTATAAAATAAAAAGTTTTTAAAAAATTGAAAATTTGTTAAATGCAACGTGACTCGCGTGACAGAAGTTTGTGACTCGCGTGACAAGTGAGAAAATATACAATAACTAAACAGGATACTGCATAACAAGAACAATTTATTTCATTCAGAACACTCAGAACTTAAAATTGAATCTTTTCATCAAAGGAAGAAACACCTGAAGCAACAAAATAATCTAAACAGGCTTTGACTTAAACGTGGTAATGTTGGGGTGGTTCTGAAAAGAATTGGTGGTTTAACAACACTGTCTGGTCGAAACGTTGAGTTGTTAAACCACCAGTTCTTTTTAGAACCACTCAAACTCATAGAGAGAACCCTTACTAGAAATTATTATATTGTTTTGTGATTGGGGAAAAGACTTTTTTCTCACTGCGCTTGGCAGAGTAGGTTGATAAGAAACCACAAATTTTTGTGTCAAGTTATAATGGCATTAGACTGTGTTAGGCTGAGTACATGTACATGTAAATCTGTTAAGTAATTTCTTTATTGATGCCCCCCTCCAAATCTAACTTAAGAATACTGTCTTAAAATACACAGTTTCATCAAATATTTTTGTTTAAGTTCTTGTTTTAAGTTTATCATTCCTTGTATTATTTAAATAATGCCTGTAAATTATGCAGATGTGAGCACATTGTACAGTGCAGTATGCAGTGTACACATGGTACATGTAGTTTAACATGATCTGCTGACAGTGTGCCAAGTTATACTTTTACACTGTAATAATTCCTTGTTCTAACAAAAATTTATAAATTCAGGGGCAAAGTAATATGTTCCAGTGGGCTGGGGTGCTTTTGTAACATTCCATAGACATCATCCCCAGACATGCCAGAATACTCTGGTAGCTTTTGCTAACCACGTGCATTAAGTGCATTTGCCGTGACTCGCGTGACAAACTCGAGGGTGTTTTTTTTTTAAAGTAGAAGGACTAGGTAAAAAAAAACAAATTAATTCTTGAAAGACCCTTTGAAAAGACCACTATTATGAGAGAAGAAAAAAAATGTTGAGGGTATTTAATATAAAAAATACTATAATCATTTTTTTTGTGACTCGCGTGACAGTAAAACGAGGGTAAAAATTAACTCCCATTTTTCAAAAGTTAATAGTTCAAAAAGGCATATTCAATTTTGGCTGTCCTTACTAATGACTCTTTGTTGTTTATACATAATGATTAAATCCGAACACCTATTGTTTCATGATTTTTTTTTCAAAACCTGAATTTTAAGGATTTTTCAGACTTTTGGGTACACTTTTTACCCATTACCAAGGCCGTCGCAAAAACAATAAAGAATATTTTTATAAATTTTTTTTAAAAGAAGAAGCACTAGGTGTTCTTGTTTCAAAATAAATGTAAAAACTTCAACAATAAGCATTTTAATTTTTTTACTATGAAGCGCAAATACGGAATGGCTGACATGTACATGATGCGTGATTTACGTAACATGGCCCACGTGCACAAACATGTACGAGTACCAGTGAACAAGCACAATACCAGTGGATTAGGCGAACGCCCAAACTCGAATGAAACCGAAATTGTGATTAGCTGGTACCCATCATGGACAACCATGCGTGGGTACGCGTGTTGCAAGATGAGTACCAGTGCGATTGTTCTCAAATGGTCGTTGCAAGTACATCCGGCCCGTGTATAAACTTCGAGTACACAATGTGTATGGATGCACGTCTGTCGTTCGTTCTGCATCGTGCGCACACACACACACACACATGCACTGCATGATGCCGTCCGTTTCAATTCCTAGTGATGAGCATTCAACCGACCGCGCTCTGTGTGCGTGTATTAATATAGGATGTACATGTAAGTGTTTGATTTTATGTGCACACAGACGGACGGTATCAAAACGTAAATTTTGATCTCAAAAAGGGCACGGCGGCCATCGGAGAAAAAGGGCACGGCCTTTTTGGCCGCGAAAACGTCCAATTTTCTCGGGGCACCACGGCCAGTTAGAAGGGCACCGGCGGCCATGGCCGTCGTGGCCGCCGGGAAATTTGAGGCCTGTAAGATAATTAAAGCCTATGCCCCCAAATGCAAGAAACGAAACTTTTTGGGATAACTGGTTGTCCTCTTCATTGAAATTAAATTAATTTAGTTTTTTACTTGAAACCAAGGGTTTCTATATGAATAAGATACGATTTATCAATATCTTTAAGATATGATTTATCAATATCCTTTTCATACAAAACCCGTTTCATTGGGTTAACCATCCGTAGGGAAACCTTTGCCCAATTTTTTAATTGTTCTAATATTTTATTTTTTCAAAATTCTATTTTTAATAATTATTGGTTTATATAGGCTGTCTGATAACTTAATAAGCCTATGCACCTTCTCTATTTTGCCTGTCTCGGGGCTTAAAACTACGTTTATGCATGTTTTACCAAAAATACAGGTTTTTGATGAAAAAGATAAGCTCATTAAAGCCATTGGACCCTTTCGGTAAACAGTATTTTCCAAGGCCCACACTTCGTGTATCACGACTTCTATACCAAATAACAAACCTGTGAAAATTTAGGCTCAATCGATCATCGGAGTCGGGAGAAAATAACGGGAAAACCCACCCTTGTATCCGCGCGTTTCGCCGTGTCATGACATTTTTCAAAAATACTCATTTTTCGTAAATCAAGGTCAAAGGTCAAATTTGTCCGTATTTTTTCGGTGGTGCGTGACAATTTTTTGATTTTATGTTATCAAATGTGGGCCATGTCAAAGGGCTTCAAAATGATGTAAATATTATCTCTGTAGGTGCCTTACTTTTGGAGATTGGAGATATGATTGTCCAAACATAGCAGGTCATGCTAATTAGTCAAAAGCTCCTTAAGCCCTACTCTCAAAATAATGATCCGAATTACATAAAATTTGGGATTTGGGCATTTCTCAGGGAGTCCAATCAGCACACCGAATTTCATTTAAATCCGTGAGGGTCAGGTCCAAAAGCATGTTGAAATGACACGGAATTACCCTAGTATTGTTCTGTGCACTTCCAATTGTTGAATCTCGATAATTTTATTGCTAACGAAGTTCTTAACGACGGAACCGCTACACTAATTCATGAAAATGTTTTTTTAAGAAAAAAGTAATATTTAGGGCCAACACTTAGGGATAATGTCGTCCAAGACGGGTTTTTTTTCTTTTTCTTTTCCAGTTTGAATATTGCATTTGCAGTCCGATCCCTCTTGTAGGAAAAGTAATGAAAGAGTTGCGACAGGATACAAATAATTTTATTTTTTCCCCTTCTTTTTGTAGGATGGATGTTGGGTAGATGACCGAGGTTTTTTTGTTTGTTCTTTCTTTGAGTCTCCAAAATTGCCTGCAGGGGACTTTGGGAAATTGTCATGGTGTCCATACAGCCCGAGATGTGGTTGATACCCAATGGCAGCTCGTTAAACGTGGATGGATTTGATGGATAAAGTTTTTGAAGTTTTTGTTAATAAGTAGGCATTTCATCAACCAACTCAAACTTTCGCTTATCATTTACTAATATTTATCTTTCTTTATAAATCTTGCCTTTTATCAGTTTTTCTTTGACAAAAAGCAAGTAAAACCACTCTATATGTTCAATGTATTGTCCAACATGTTTCTTTTATGTATTGAAAAAACAATTGATATTTGAAATTTTAAAAAGAATGGCGGCCATCTTGAAAATAAAAAGCCCGTACTCCTTCTTTTTTTTTAGAAGCCCGGACGCTGAACATGTTTCTTTTTTTACTTGCCCTTAGTGTCCCTTACTACATTTTCAATGAGTTCACTGCTAACAAATATATCCATGGAAGAAATTATTTCCGAAAATATGTTGAAGTTCTGCACTGGCGATGTGATCAACACAGGGAACGATTTTGCCTGTATTGCACCTCAATTTGCGATGCAATTTGGATGATTTGCTATGCAATTTAAAAAAGTGTATCGCAAATTTTGCGATCCAATTTGCGATGCATATTTTGTAACATTCAGCTTGATACAAAAATATTGATTTTTTAAATTTAAAACCATTCATATTTAATCAATTTTACCGCAAGAAAAACGATGCTAAACTAATAAGAAATCTCCGCCGGCGACTAACATTTTCTTCCATGATGTTTTACACACCGCAGAAGAACAAAATCGACCAATGAAAATTTTTTTTACACACTATATGGAAATTCAACAGCCAATAAAAACGCATGTCTCTGAGACTGTGGCTTTCTCCCCCTAAGGCATTGGCGAACCAGACTACATGTACATGGTTGTTTTGACATACAGTCACACACGTGTGTGGATTTGTTTATTCTGAGCGACGGTGACTTGGGATTTTATAACTAAACTGATGTTTTCTACTTCGAAAGTAAGAACAAACAGTTGTTTATTTATAAAGAAACATAGATCTGCAAGGTATATTAAATCGTTTAAACTGTTGTTTTTCGACAAAGGAGCTGGAGAAATGCAGGAGCTTTGATCTATTTGTTTTAATCGTGTGAAGATACATTAGCTGCACTATTGAGTCCTGCTAATAATGTGCTGTGCACAAATACTTTTGCGACGATCGCAGTACGTAACCCTCCCTCTCCAACTGAATATCACCGGTTCAAAAACGATATTATGTAGTTCATTTTGTTTCTTTTATTATTAAATTGGTTTTAAAGTTGTCTCCTACCTATGCACACATTTATTATTCTTAAAATTATCCTATGTATTATTATGAAAATTCTTGGTTGTCTCTATCCAAAGATCCTTTCGAAGTTTCAAACTTGTGTCTGCCGACTTGTGTCCTTGTTGATTTTCATTTAATATTGTGAATTTTTTGGCAATAATTGTCCAAACATAAAGTACATGTTGATGCATGTATTTTAGCAATTCAATTCAATTTTAAGACCCCCTTCTTTATAAATGAACCCGATGCAAAGTTTATTAAACATTTAAGGCTGATTTTGGTGTGTTTATTTTATATTAAACCAAGTCTAGACATTGAAAGTTGTTGGATAAATAAACAACAATTTGATGGTTATTGTGTCCTTAACCAGTTGACACTGGATGTCCTGTTGGCACAAAGATTTGTGCTGGAAGATGTCACTTCTTTTTTCCCTCTTTTCTCAATTAAAAAAATTAAAGTAACAAGCTATGCCCTATGTATGACAGCATTTTACTTAAATTTCAAAATACAAAATATTATGATTCAAATCAAATATGTTTAATAACTGGAGCCTGAAGTATGGAAAAGGACACCATAAAGTGTAGCACGAGTTACCATGGAATTGCCCACTTTCAGAACGCTTTGTTGGATTTCCATCTGAATTTTTTTTCTTTTTTTGATGATGCTAATTTTTTGCTGCCTAGTTCTCAATAAAACCAAATAGAAGTATGAATATTAAAGTTTTGCCCTAACACCCCTAGCAACAGTTGTCAGTACACTTTTCATGTTTGGTAACAATACCATAAGCCACCGTTTATTTTTTACTCCATCACAACGATACTGGATATTGCAAGATTTGATAAGGGTCTTACATATTTTTTTTCACAGTTCGAGGATCTCGTCCAGGGAAGAATGTACAGTTAACTGAAGCAGAGATCAGAGGACTGTGTTTAAAATCAAGAGAAATTTTTCTCAGTCAACCAATCCTGTTGGAATTAGAGGCACCCCTAAAAATATGTGGTAAGTGTTAGCTTTTTCTTTTTTTTATACCTGAGACGGCAGGCTTAAAAAGAATGTTTGAAACTTGCACAGGTTCTAACCTGCCATTGTATGCTGAAATTTGAACATGTGGCAGCCTGTCCGTTCTTGTGCGCAACATTTGCAGTGTTCTCCTACTTTGAAAAATAAAGGTTGGTGGTGGGGCTAAAGCGTGGGGTACGTACAATGCGAACGCAAAGCCCCTACAATGTGGGGTCTGTGGTGCATTCTAAGGTCAATCCTGAGGTAAATCCTCACTTTTGTGAGGAAATATTTTTTTAAGTTTTTAAGAACATATTAGGTACAATACTTGTTTTCTAAACTCTAACTTGGAATAAAAAGCTTTTTAAAAATGTTTTTTTATGAAAGCCTAAAAAATATTGTTTCCTTAAATGTGTCGTCATCATCAAGAGTATACTTCTTGCCAGTTCGGGTATTAATAAATACTCAATAAATACTGTTTATTTTTTGAATATCGGGATGGCTACAATGTGAAAACATAATATGATTACCCCAAAACAAAACTATTAATTGTCACCAGCACATACCAGCACAGCAAGATGTGCTCTCCCACTATCCCTGGTCTGTGCTCAAAGAAAACTAGCGAAATCTTTTATTAAAGACACTGGACTAGGCCTGGGCGAATTATTCGAATATCCGGTTAATGGCGAATAGGTTTTCCTATCCGTAACCGCGGATGCCTTTTTTTTCTTAACCGGATATCCGCATAGGGCGCGAATACCTATTTACAAACCGGATAATTCTGTAATTACAACCGAGTAACCGGATATTCTTTAATATCCGAATATCCGCGGACGTCGGGCGACAACTGATATGAATGTTTTGTCTGAATTCTTATGAGACTTCTATTAAAAGACAGCATAAAACAGCATAAATTAAGTATTTAACTATGCTCACCTCCGTGAAGAGTTAAAACAATGACATTTCACACGTAATTTGTTCAAAGATTACAAAAGTTTTCCTTCACGTAGAGTCAATCGCGATCAAAAGAAAAAGCAAATCGCCATCTTTAAATTAGATCCGGTCATTTTTATGAATGAACCGAGTGACACTGTCTAAAACTAATATCAATCCGCCCATAAGATCTCATTCACAAACGAACAGCGCCCTCTAGCGGCAAAAAAAACTATTCGAATATCCGGTTAATTTCGGATAGTTGGCCAGCGGTATCCGAATAACAAAATTTCACTATTCGCCCAGCACTACACTGGACACCTTTGGTAGTTGTCAAAGACCAGTCTTCTCACTTGGTGTATCTCAACATGCACAAAATAAAACCTGTGAAAATTTACTGAACTCAATTGGTCATCCAAGTTGCGAGATAATAATGGAAGAAAAAACACCTTTGTGTGCTTTCAGATGCTTGATTTGGGACCTCAAAATTTAGTTCTTGAAATCAAATTCAAATATTTTAGTGGTAAATTACTTCTTTCTCAAAAACTACATTAAGTTAAGGAGAATGGACGAGAAAGTATGATTCGTGAATAGAAAGTACGAGCCGAAGGCAAGTACATTGTATTCACGATCTACACTTTATAGTCTAGTCTCTGACTTAAACTATTTCCCCCATTGACATGATTGGTTATATAACAGTTTCAATGAATTGGGTTTCTCAGTAGTAACAATTGTAGTTAGTCTATCTAATTTTGTATACGTTAACAAACGACGATTGGTCACATTTTATAAATATTTTACAACATATTTGAGGCATTCTTTAGTGCTTGCAACATTATCGAGTACAACGTCAGTTAGCTCAGCTAACAATAAATTGTGTTACTAAAGTGATTTTTATAAACTGGAAAAAGTTTTTGTAAATTGAAAGATAACATCATAATATTCAGCTAGCCAATGTTTTGTTGCACTTCATCTTTCAGTTTGAAAAGACAGTAATTTTCAAGTTGAACTATTGTATTGAAAATACCTGCAGGGATATGATACATGACACACTACTGTTACAAAATAGACCAAAAATGGACAACAGATATTAACATAATTTACCCTGTCAGGATGTTTAATACAGTCCATAGAATCATAAAAAGTAGCTGCTTGAGCAAGGCGTTACAAAAGAAGAGAAATACCTGCATGTAAAGTGAGCCATGTTAAGAACTTTCTGTACATAACTTGGTGTCCAATTGAAGCATATTTCTCATACTAAGCAGAGAATTTTCAGGAACCTCAAAGTTGTCCTTGAAGTATGTCCAAATAGATGCAATATGACGTTTAAAAAAAAAAAAAAAAATTTAAACCCCCAAAACGAGTTTTGTTTTATGTACGAAAAAGGTTACACTTATCATTTTAAATTCGCTTGTAAAATTTGGCACGACAAATTCAAAATGTTTCTTACAATGTTGCACTAACCCTTAAATATAAAAAGACATGGTTTAAAAAAACACTGAAGTATTTGTAATATTTTTAGGCAGGATAAACTGTGGCAAGTATAGTGTACATAACATGGACACCAAAACTGTATGTACATTTGCTGGGAAAATGAATTGGAATTTACTTGCTAGTGACATCAATGCTTCAAATCATTTGAATAGTAAGCACCTGTTTATTACTAATTGTTAAACCCCACTGATTTAATTGTAATATGTTTAGGCGAGGTGAACTGTGGCAAGTGAACATACATAACATGGACACCATCATTTTTAATGAATTTGTGGGGAAAAAATAATTGGTCTTTATGATTAATCGGTGGCTAGTGACAACATAATTGTAAAACATTCGAACAGGTAGGACCTGTTTTGTTTTATTAATAGTAATTTTATAGTTTTAATTGATGACCCTGATTTTATCTAAATACTGAGAAAGAGGTACTTTTTCACACGAAAATTTTGATCCAAGAAAGGCTTATCAGTTTGTGTAGATGAAGTTATGATAAAGGGGTGCTCATTGCCCCAAAGTACAACAATATTACACCTGTATAATAGTACAAATTAAATTTCAGTAGAATACAATGATCCACACAAGTAAAAAATACTCAAATTGCGTGGGGATGGCCGGTCATTTATGGGAGTCAATGGCCGACCATGTTAGTTTACAAAGTAAAAGGAAAACCATGTAGTTTCTAGGCAAATGTGTGTGTGGATCATTGTGTTCTACTTTTGAAACATCTTTCAGGCCTCAACCTTTAGCTTCAGAGGGGCGCACCTAATTAAAAAATGCTTCTAAAGTTGGCACTTTGCTGCCACTCCAGCCCTGTCGCCTTCCTGCTTATTTTTGCATCTTTTGTGGGATGGCATGCTGATTAATCAATAACAAACTTGATGGAGTATGATGATCTCCAAAATTAGGGCTCTGCCGTTACCTCCATATAATCCGATTTTGACGTTTTACAATTCCACATTTGTTGTGTGTACACAAACATTTGGTAATGAAAAACAAAGTCGCAAGGCAGGCAGATCACTGGTAGTGGTGGGTCACAAACATTAATTCAGTACAAGCCTTGGACACCAGCGAAATAGTCAAGGGAAAAACATAGATTGTATCCAGCCCCGGCTGCGCGCCTCCCCCGCCCCATCCGCTACAAATACAGATCTCAATAGACAAAATCAGTGCGAAAATGCGTAATTTAGTGTAGGGACTTGTAGCGAGGTTATACATTGGAGTAGTCTGGTGCTGCGTTTTTAGTAGTAAACAGCTCAACTACGTTTGATATGGTTACCATGCCAAGTTCTCGACACATTTTTTTATTGCACAGAAGCATCATTGTGAAAACTAGTGTGCGGGATCGTACGTTCCGATTTTACCTCCATATAATCTAAATGGGTCACAATGTTAACATTACATAACATTTTCGAATAAATAATAATATGGAATCAATGGAAAAGGGCACGACGGCCAAGTGGCCGTAAGGTACGTGATTTTTAAAAGGGCTTCACGGCAATTCGCTGGGGCATCGGGGCAATGGCCGCTGGTGGCCGCTGTAGAGGTCAAGGCCTGATCTTTCTAACAACATATGCATTTCATAACAAACGGTTTCAAACGCTTTTCATAGACCAACTTGACTGAACCAAGGCAACGTGTTCCTTTAAGTTAGATGAAATTATGGCAACAGGGTTTTCATAATAATAAAACCAAATTTAAGTTGTAGATTTGGAGATATGATGACCCCTAGAATTGATCATTGGTGGTTCCAGAATTTTCATGATGCTTTGGTGTGGTACCTAAGCAATGTCGTCCACTCTGGACCATGTGTCAATCCCCCCAGTAGCACTCAAGAACCGCACCTCCACTTCTTTGCGAATAGAATCAACATCTTAAATCTGAATGATCAATGAATAAGAACTGTGATTACACAATAACTTCAAAAGATTATCTTATAGTATCAACTACTACAGGTGATACTTACATCTTATGATTCTCATACTGATACCTAAAACATGTAAAACGTAGTATTTGAGCTGCAATACCTCATCTCTTCATATGGAGTTTCCAAATGTGATAATTAGCTGTTTCATAGCGAAGTGCAGCGAAACAGGTCTTGTTTTTGTTTAAGTTTTTTTTTTTTTTTTTTTTCTGTTTCAGCACTTGCGATTTTTTGCATAGTTCCTAAAGTGCAAGGGCCTATTTTCATAAATCGAAATGTGTCGAAATGTATCATATCCCTGCACATACACACAACTGTAGGTTATGTTACAAATCTACACTTAAAGGGGCACACCGGCTCACCGTTTACGCAATTTAGAGGTGTAGAATCATAAATAATGTATTTATAGATGGTTGCTGTAAAAAAAAAAAATCATCAAAATGTCACGTAATTAGCAAAAAATGATTAAAAAAAAACCAAAAGCGGTAAAAGGCCAGCGTATACGTGTTTCCAGCCGTTGCAACTGTCAAATCTTCGTGACGTTGTCGCACAATGTTGTAAGTAGACTGGTGCTTTGTTTATAGCAACGTTTTACTATGACGCAGCATAAGGATCCAGGTTATCCATGTATTATAAACAACCAGCATAAGGGGACAACAAAAGGGGACAACAATGGCTCAATAGCACTTTAAAAACAGTTTTACCGCAAGGACGAAGACAAACAAAACATGACTGATAAATGTATAATTAAAAAAAGGGTCTGCGTAAATTAAATAAATTTGATACAAACCGCGGATATGAAAATCACAGAATTAACATCCATTTTCCATGAAACAGAACACGTTACATTTTTGTGTTTTACGTCACTGGCACTGAAGCAATTAAATCATATTTGTACCTCAATCGAGTGGAGTGTTCACCGATCTCTAAAAATCTGGTGCCGCTATTTTTATTCCAATGCGTTCACAATCATCACTATACACGTGCATGTTACGTAAATATTCACAGTCCGTTCGCTTGTGTTCGTCGACTCGCCATCAACATGACCAATGCAGATGGAAGGGTAAGGTTTAGTCTTTACCACGCCGTCAATGATCAATTTACACGAAGCACGGTACATAATTAAGCATGCGGTACCGATCATTACGCCTTGGGCCAAGACAGTTCCAAATGCAGGAAAGCACCCTCTGTTGTCCATGATGTACAAGCTCTGTGAAATAGTGAAAAAGCAAGATGGCGGCCGACAGCTTTGCCGCTTAGAGATAATTTTTTCACCAAGCGAGTTGGCATCGAGTTGACGACAAGTAGTGGACCCGTATTTTCAGTGCGTTCGACATGGTCCGACATTTCCCAACAACGTGGTCATTTCTGGCCAAGGGAATTTCCCCTACAGCATCGCACCCACGCGTGGGCACGGCAACACCCAGTTCATTCAAGTACCAGAAAAGCCGTGGGATCGAGGTGATGGATACCGCTCTGTGATATGGCAGCGCTGAAAAAACATCAGGCCTACGTCATAAATATTCGCACTGCATAAACGTTTTAAAGGAACACGTTGCCTTGGATCGGTCGAGTTGGTCTTTGAAAAGCGTTTGTAACCGTTTGTTATAAAATGCATGGGTAGAAAGATGGGTAAAAGTAGAATACAATGATCTACACAAATATGCCTCGAAATTACACGGTTTTCCTTTTACCTCGTCGCCTACCACGGTCGGCCATTTATGGGAGTCAAATTTTGGACTCCCATATATGGCCGACCGTGCCAGTTCGCAAAGTAAAAGGGAAACCACGCAATTTCGAGGCAAATTTGTGTAGATCAATGTATTCTACTTTAAAAACATCTTTCTTACCATCATTTTATAACAAACGGTTTCTAACTCTTTTACGCTTGTACAGTGCTTCGTATACCACCGACCATGTGTGAAGTCTGATACCTTACAAATGAGTGTTGAATTTGTATTAAAGACGTCTAGTTGCAACATCACACATCCCTGTGTTGCATGGATTAAAAGTAAGGTCTTGTTTCTAAACGTCTTGCTCAGTATGTCGACCAACAGTGATTAGCTTCTGACTACACTGCTGTCAAATTTTCGATCGATCTTTTTTTTGACGACCTTTTTTTGATGCACATGTAAAACAATGTTGTCTGTTGCAGTGTTTCAGTGGTAATTTAACCTGTCAAATCGGAATATTTCTTTTTTGTGGCAGCGAGAATGGCGTAAGTAGGTATGTGGAAATTTCTCAATTGGGTTTTACAGCCAAAAACGCCTCCTAAGGGATAAAAAAGGCCTGCTGTTCTATTGCGTTACCTTTTTTCCCCTTATAATTTAAAACTTTGGTCTTAAAAAAAATATTCGGTTCAGTAAAAAATCTGAGAAACAAGCCCTGCGGTCTTGTGGAGTTTTCTCCCACATTCGAGCCCTGGATAGTATCGGCAACTGAGCGACACGTGGTGTGGTGCAGTGCAAGGCACATTAGAGGCCGCTTAAAAATTGTTGATGTTTTTGACCCACCCACACACCCCTAATTTTTATTATTAAAAAAATTGATTTGTTATGCAATATTAAAAATAAAACTTCATGTTGTTTGCATTGTCTTGGGCGATGAATTCCATGAAAGATTGAATTTTCTTAGAAAAATGAAATTGCTCCCATTATTGAATGTTTATCTTTATATCATTCCAAACACGTCCAAGTGTCAGGGGAATTTTTAAAATTCTGTTTGGGTATTGTTAACTGTGATTTTTTTCCCTTCCAATAGTGCATTTTGATGGGGAAAAAGTAAAATTTTTACGATTTTATAAATTGTAAAATTTCAATACAGCTCAATGTACACTTGTATCAATACTTGGTTTGAGGTACTTTCAGCGTGTTACCAAAATACACTATTTTAAATATAATTACTAAATAATCTTGTTTCAATTGCTGCAACTTATAATTTCCCTCCTACTAGTATGGGCTCATGTAAAAACAATAAAAACTATAGATAAATTCTTAACCACCACTTCACAATGAGTCTCCAAAAACCGTAACGCGTGTTACTTTGTAATGCGTGTTACCAATGTAACGCATGTTACCAAGGCCATTACACTGTATACAATGGTCAGATGGGCCCAGCAAACAGTTTAAAAACAATATATTCCTGCCACTATCCAAGGCCTTGTAGACAAGCACGATGTGATTTAGGTGGAATTACTTTGCGACATCCTATGGCAACCATGGCGATGGAATCGGGGGGGGGGGGGGGGGGAAGGGGGGGGGGTCATCTAAGCGATTCTAGGCGTCTGGAGTTAGTTTTTTGTGGTATATGTTGGGGATTATCAGACCTTCGTTTATAGAAATAGAAGGAGCTCTTTTAATCGCTCTCCTGAGAATACTCAGGAGCTCAACTAAAAAATCACTCTTCTTAGATTGTCCAGGAGCTCAATTTGTTTGACTAGCATAGCATACTCAGTTTATGATTACTATGGTCTGGTCGGATCGGACGTACACAAATAAAATTTACAGACAAAATAAAATAAAACAACCCCGATCCCACTCCCATGTGACAAAATACGGCACGATTTTAAGGTTGTAAGTTTCCTTTTTCTAAAATGTTTTCACATTTGATATAAAGCATTAGAAAATACACATTTTCTTCAGGAAAATACGTCGTTGATCCATGGTTGATAGTAGCAGTTCTAGTATTGCACGGACCGACGTATACAGTAGCGAGTTCGTAAAGCTAGCAATCTGTTAATTGCGCTGCTCAATCTCGAGATTGCACAACAACAGATGTTGCTTGAGCTACGTACGCCGACGGTATGCGCTTCGCCCTCGCATTTGCGCCACCTGGAAATGCCCTAAAACTCCCACGTGACACGTCAAGTCTTGTCTCAATGCGTTTATTGCTGGTTCGCGTAGATTTTACCAATAGAGGGCGTTTAATATCACGCTAGTGCATCGTTCCAAAGCGACCTCTAGCATTCAATGTTTCTTTTATCTATTGTCGCACGGAAAGTAACCACGACTGGCGGGTATTCTGCTTTTGTGTTATAAATAAAATACACCGTAATGATCAAAAGATGAACAAAAGGTTTACAAAAGATGAACACTCAAATCAAATTAGTCTTGCAACCAGAGAATGGAGAATGATGAAGGACACTCTAAAACATAATGCGTGTAACCGCGAAATCGCCCACTTGCATATTGTACTTTTACATAGTGTGCATAATGTTAAGGGCCTCGAATTTAACACTGGACCACAGGCCCAGTTATATTAGCCCCGGACCAGTAAACTTCGACCGAACAGCTTTGGCAGTCTTGTGTCTTTTGAGAAATGAGTAAAACAATGTCATGAAAATAATTTTCGTCTCAGTTATCATGAGACAAACATTATTTTAGCAAGTGAAAACATTTTCATGGCATTGTTTTACTCATTTCTCAAAAACTACAGCACCTCAGCAAGTAATATTTTAAGGTCACTTTCTACTATCATTATCTTTAAACGGTGTAAATCTGTGGACATTGTGCTTTGTGTTAAAAAAAAAAAAAAATCCTTTAAAAGCTCAACTCGTCTGTTGTCTAACACCTTTGTTATAGAAAAGTCAACTAGTCAAATCTCAGGTCGGTGATAACAATTCTACCTCCATGGTTTAAAAAAATTTGCTTTGACCTGTGTCGTTAATATGTGACCCGCTCTATCGTAATGAGGAATGTCGAGTAAATTTCATTTTTGCGTTTATCATCCTAATCCAAACAAGCAAATCTAAACGTTAAAAAAAAAATAATAATAATCAAGATCATACGACCTTCCTGTCTGAAGCAATGTGGAATTTTCGACGACCTTGACGCTTAATTTTTACGACCCGTTTTGGAAAACATGAACGCCGGAAAAATTAATTAAAAAAAAAAAACGTGACGTCTCACACACTCGTTAAAATAATATTTTCCTTACGAAATGAAAACATCGATTTTTAACCCCCTGTAGTCAGACAAACAAAATTACCAAAAGTACAAACAACCCAACGAGAAGTTGAGTTATAATGTGTAGACAATTTCAACAATAAATTTGACACTCTTTACCTGAAATTTTAGAGCAATTTACGTTAATATTTCCAACTTGAAATGCGAGTTTCGTTCCATCAAAACAGAGTAAGGACAGCTGTCAGCATGGTCAGCGATGCATCACATAATTCCCCCGGGTATACTCGGCTTGAAGACCAGGGAATATTCGCTATTAATACCCGTGCATGTTTCTCATGATTTTAGCGATATTTCTTACCCAAACACAAAGTTTAACTTAGAGATTATTCCTTTGAAATTCAGAATTATTTGGGTTTGGAATAATTCAACCTTGAAAAACCTAGTATCTAGTATGAATGGATTTAAATAAGAAATCAATATTTTTGTATCAAGCATAAATGCTGCAAAATATACAAGCAAATTGGATCGCAAAATTTGCGATGCACTTTTTAAAATTGCATAGCAAATCATTCAAATTTCATCGCAATTTGCGTTGCGATACAGGCGAAATCGTTCCCTGGATATTGCTGTGCGTGGTCTTTTGTCAAGGTGGTTTAAGCTAGTTTTAACAATATCATCTGACTTTTTGAAGTGGTGAAGTTATGAACTCTGTTGAGTTCCAATTTTGTGCATAAGATTAGGCCCAAAATTGAGAAATTTGATCTAGAAAGCCAACCTTTTCAATAATCTTAGACATTTTTAAAATTTTATTTACATCTTTGTCTGTCTTCTGATTAGAAAGTGTAACAGTATATTATTCTATGATAACCTGTGTTTGTTTGTTTTCTTGTGTTTATCCCAGGTGACATACATGGCCAGTACTATGATCTTTTGCGATTGTTTGAGTACGGTGGGTTTCCACCAGAAGCCAACTACCTCTTTCTGGGGGATTATGTTGACCGTGGCAAGCAATCCCTGGAGACCATCTGTTTGCTGTTAGCATACAAAATCAAGTACCCAGAAAACTTCTTCCTGTTACGAGGCAATCACGAGTGTGCTAGTATCAACAGAATCTATGGTTTTTATGATGAATGTAAGTTCTTTTGATTGGAATTTTAAATTAACTTAATTTCTTGTCAAAACGAAGATCATAACTCAAGAAGGACTGGGCATATCAAATTACATGTAAATCTTGGTATACGAATTGGTGTTGGGATACCCAGAATCCTGGTTTTTTTTAGGTTCCTGTTGTAATTTGTCTGTTGTTTTAATTCGAGTTTCACATGCATGCGGGATTGTGGAATTTTTTATTATTTTTATTATTATTTTGTTTAAGGTAAGAGGAGATACAACATAAAACTTTGGAAGACATTCACAGATTGCTTCAACTGCCTACCTATTGCAGCTATCATTGATGAAAAGATATTCTGTTGTCATGGAGGTAAGTGAAAGAATTTCAAAGTACTCGGTCAGTGTTCTCCACTGACTTTTTTTTTAGGAGGGCGGCATGACGTAAACAAAATGGCACCCGTCAATATGACGTAATCAAAATGGCGCCCATTTTGATATGACGTCATCGGACGTGAAACTACTGTTTGAGAAAACCATTTTCTTAAAATAATGTATCATCCCCTGGGCCAGACGACGCTACCTACCTATTGATCGACATCCACTTCGTTTGGAACAACCCTATTTTAAAAACTAAATCAAAACTACCATTTGTTATACATTTTGCTTTGTGCGCCGTGCCAATAACCTCAAAGGGATGATCGGCATGCCGCACATCGGAACTTAGAAAGCGGGTGATCGGACCATGATCAGACGGTCTTCGTGTGCAATTTTCAAAACGAGAAAAAAAAAACAAAAAAAAAAAACACATTTTTGGACGATCTTTTCCCCAAGTTATGGCCCTAAATAATACTTCTTCCATCCAAAACTATTTTCATGAATTAGTGATTAGCGGTTCCGTCGTTAAGAACTTCGTTTGTGTTTGTAATAAAATAATCTAGATTCAACGATCGGTAAACGCACCGAACAATTTATTTATCAATGAACTTTGCCCCGCATCGCACACGCCCTCAATGGGCGAAAGTCGACATGTTTGATTATGCTTCGAGGCTGTACATTGTACCATTCCGTTCACGCGTGCGGCACACTGTGTGGCAATTCTTTCTCGGTTTGTGAACGTGCGTATTGTGTTGGAGTCTATCAACGGCCAATCACAGCGTGCGGACTGTGCATGCACAATGCATGCAGTGGAGATTGCCATGTTCTGGGCGACGTCGACGATGTGCGTGGTGTGTGTGCATGGTTGGTTTACGATCGCATTTCTGAAGCTATAATTTTGAAGTCGGCTCTGGCTTGTCAGGTACTCGTTTGATCTTATTAAATGCTGTCTAAAAATAGTCTCACTGTCTTTTTTTGGGCAGGGCGGCCAATAATTTTAGCAGGGCGGCCAATTCTTTGGCAGGGTGGCCTAAATTTTAGGAGGGCGGCCCGCCCTCCCAATTTACGTGTGTGGAGAACATTGCTCAGTTGATTTTTTAAAAGTGGGAAAAAAATGAACATATATACAATTGCCAGTCATTTCAGTAATTTTTAGTTTTTTGTTTTTTTTTAATAAAAAAATGTTTTTGGAATAAAAAAATGTTTTTGGAATAAAAAAAAAGTTTTTTTTTCCAGGCTCGAACATTGACATCTGGATTTAAAAGAAACAAACTCAAATTAAAATCTTTAAGTTTGAAATAATTTGTTAAAACAAAAATCAAACTCTCTGTCACTGGTTCCCGTCGAATGAGCTTAGACAATAAAGAACATAAATGATCATAACTCCTGATTGCAATGATGTACTGAATTGAAACTTAAGTCAAACATTGCTTCTTACATGTAGTTTCATATGAAAAGATAAAACTCAAAGAATTAATCACAGGTTTTAGTTAATGAGCTAAAACAATGAAAAACATTAAATGGTCATAACTCCTTATTGCAATGATTTACTGAATTGAAACTTTAGTCAAACATTGCTTCTTACATGTAGATTCATATGAAAAGATAAAACTCAAATAATTAATCACAGGTTTTAGTTGAATGAGCTTAAACAATGAAAAACATTAAATGGTCATAACTCCTTATTGCAATGATTTACTGAATTGAAACTTTAGTCAAACATTGCTTCTTACATGTAGATTCATATGAAAAGATAAAACTCAAAGAATTAATCGCGGGTTTCAGTTGAATGAGCTAAAACAATGAAAAACATTAAATGGTCATAACTCCTTATTGCAATGATGTACTTACTTGAAACTTAAGTCAAACATTGCTTCTTACAAGTAGATTCATATGAAAAGATAAAACTCAAAGACCTAATCACTGGTTTCAGTTGAATGGTCTAAAACAATGAAACATTAAATAGACTTAACTCCTTATTTCAATGATGAAATGACTTCAAACTATTGCTTTTTACATATAGATTCATAAGAAAAGATTTATACCTCCCTTTGTGCATCACTGGTTCCAGTTGAATGAGCTGAAACATTATTAGCCTTAAATGGTCATAACTCCTGATTGCAATGATGTTCTGACTTGAAACTTAAGTCAAATATTGCTTCTTACATATAGATTAATATAAAGAGATAAAACTTAAAGAATTAATCGCTGGTTTCAGTTGAATGAGCTAAAACAATGAACACATTGAATAGGCATAACTCCTTATTTCCATGATGTACTCACTTGAAACCTAAATCAAATAAAACTCAACGAGTGCATCACTGAAGAGTGCAAAGTTTTAATCAAATAATTATTGCTGCTTAGATGCATATAATATGAAAAGATAAAACTCAAAGATCACTGGTTCCAGTTGAATGAGCTAAATCAATGAAAACCTTAAATGTCATAACGTCATACTTGTCAACATCCCCACCCCTTTGACCTTCAGTCGATCAAATGATTGGTTTTTCTGTCAGTCATTGGTTCTATCTGGTGATCAGCAGCTCGCCATGGCAGCTTCGCTGTTCTAGTTTCTAATTAAAAACATGAAACAGAAAATCATTGGCCCAACGTTAAACAATCGTGCAGCTAATAAGCCAGGCAACCATGTTTCATGACAACATACATGTTACATGATACAATGAATGCTACAATTGACACTCAATGTTGATGAAATTATTGTGGGTAAAATCCAAATGAAATTGTTGATCAAAATTGCTAACGTTCATTTCAGTACACATACAATAATTAAAACACGATGGACATAACCACATGCTGACTGTTAAGTATCCACCATGCGTGCACTTGGCCTTAGAGACAACACACAGTGCACGGTCCAAAGTCCAAGCTCACCAATATTCCAAACGCTGTGATTGGTCATTGATGGCTGTTGATAATTACCATATGTGATTCAACGTAGTTGGCGTTCATGAATGGCATGAAAAGGCTTGCCGCATTTTGTGCAGCACGCCTGCAGATGTAAAACACACAGCCGCTGGATTCATTGCATTGTTTCTCAATGTGTATTGTCAACTGATCAGTGAATCACAAAGATGTACTGACTTGAAACATGAAGTTTGTTGGAAAAAGATGGAAAAAGTGTAATTTAGGGCAGAAATTAAAAGGACACGCTGCCTTGGACCAGGCGAGTTGGTCTTTGAAAAGTATTTGAATTTTTTTACTAAATGCATATAGCTGGAAAGATGTTTTAAAAGTAGAATATTATACAAATAATGAATGTTTGTGAGTGCAATGGTGCGAATATGTTCATGAGTTGGAAGATGGAATGTTCTATTCAACAAGGCGGATGAAGAAGTTCTCACCATCTTCCCACTCTCGTCCAGAAACAACAAAAAGAAGCGACAAAATAGTTGCAACATATCCTGAAGCCAGAAAAACGGTTATTTTTGTAAAATGTGTAACCAAAAATATGGAATTGTCGGTGTTGCTGTCTGTTTTGTGAATAAAATTTCTGTGACAAAAAATGTTTTAAAAAGCAGCATAAATAACCATGTATGTGATCTAAAACATGATTGCGTCTTTATCACGCAAGCCTTGCTTAAAATAATCCCGCAAAAAACCCCAAAACAAACAAAAAACAACCAAACCGCGCTTGTGATCAAATTATACTGCGTCTTCATACGCCCAATCAGCCCGCAAAAAAACCAAACCAAGCCCCAACCAAATCGCAACAAAATAAACCAAAACCAGGATGGAAGAATCGTACATATGGCATCTTCTTTATTATGTGGACCATTTGTAAGTCTGAAATTCGGACCCTGATATTTTTATAAGTGAAAGCTTTTTTGTTTATTTATACATTGTAATAAACTAAGAGGTACCTCGCAAGATATTATACACAATTTTGACAGCCCAGGCCTTTCAAATAAATCAAGGTAGAAGATTTTGAGTCCCTGACATCAGCATTTTTGACGGACCTCAACAACCTGTTAGGTAATTGAGGTATTTAAATGATAAAAACTTCATATTTGCAGGGCATTTATTTAACTTTCGAATGCGCAGGTGGTGGGGGATGTTGACAAATAATTTAACAGCAAAAGACAATCAAAGTCCGACAAAAATATCAACAATAAGAAACACGTGAGTTAACCAATTTTTAAGACATTCAATAAGTTCGAAAAAAATACAAAGAAAACACGTTTAAATAATAGTTGTTTTGTGACAATGATTGCTGCGATACCTGGTCAACTATCAGAGTAATCAGTTTTTCAAATCTCCAGCGGTGTAATTTTTCCTTGTCTGTCATTTACTTCCGCGCAACGTTCATGAATGTTCTGATCGCCCTGTAAGTTGACCTTTGACACGAGACGTACCCCCTCAAACGTCTGCTTGTAGTCAGGCACCCTCAGTGTTTTTACGGAACGCGCGATCAGCACATGTTTTTCTGCGCGATCTTATACTCGGGCAAAATAATTCTGTCAAGAAAATGACGTCGGCATTTACTGCCGTTCGACACTCCATCTGACAGCTCCAGACGAAAAACCAAAACGTCTTTCAGATGATTTACAACGGAAATACTTTCTTCAGAACGCTAGTTTTTGGAAACTAAATCAACTTCCATTCAGGTACGTTTGATGTGGATTGCGCGAAGGTAATAAAGTCTGGAACGTCATTTTGGGAATTAAGTCCGTCTATTTAAGGAACGTCATGCAAATCTGTCATCTTTTGGCGATCGTCACTTAAAATCTGTCAAAAATAACGTTCGGAACTGACGTTTTTTACCTTTAAAAAAATGTGGACGCTTGACAAAGTTTTTATTTTTGATAGATATTAGTTATGAGAGGCTGCAATAATCAGCGAAATTACAGTAGTCTTGTGCCAGGAAAAAAATAATTACAGACAATATTTGCTTTGTTTTTCTGTCAACCTTATGCCCTCCTCTGTCAGGCTTATATTTTCTGTGTTTGGTGTTTTGTTGATTTTTTACTGATTTTATTTGAAAGTACATCTGTTGGACCTCATTATAGTAAACAATGAATGTTCCTTGTGATTTACTTAAGCTAGTTTTGAATTAAATACATATAACCACAGGTTTCACTGCTGCAGACTCTACACTTTTAAAATGATCACCACACAATTAAAATGAACTGAACTATCCTTATATGAACATTTTAATAAACCTTAATATGTATACAATAATTTGAAATATCTGAAAAGGTCAAAAATAATTTTTTGAAAAATGACATTTGAGGTTGTAAAATGGTCCATATTTCAAAGAAGATGCCATAAGCAATACTCTTTTTTGCTCATCCAGTTATCCTAAATTGGTAATTTTTGTTGAATAAAGCCATTACAGCCTACACCGTCTTCAGTTTTTTCGTAGAACACGCTCAACTTTATTCCCACGGAAATCTACTCCGCTGACGACCACGCTGTTGACAGAATGTGCGTGTTTTGCTGTGTGGTCTTTTGTCAAGGCGGTTGAAACTAGTTTTGGATTTCACCAATAGAGGACGTTTATTCTCATGCTACCGAATTATCTGAAACGCCCTCTAGTGTTTAATTTTTCTTACATTTATTGTCACACGTGAAGTAATACAAAGACTACAAGCCGTGCGTTGCATGATGGGATTTTGGGCTGTGTAAACGTGATTTTGCCATAAGTTTGCCAGCGTTTTTACGTTTTATCCAAACCTTGAGTGAATGTTTTTACGTTTTATTCAAACCTTAAAATAATAAATAAACAGTCATAGTTCTGTAGTACCGCTGCTGATATTTTTGACTGGTCAGCCGGACCATTTGGCAAGGCATTTCAGCTGGTCCGCTGCAGTTTCCACTGGCATTTGGCCAGCAGACAACCATTTAGGTCGAACGCTGCCAACTCGACCGATCCAAGGCAACGTGTCGCTTTAAGAAATAAGATCGTCCAAAAATGCAATTTTGCAAATTTCACCTCCATGTTTTGTTTTTTGTTTTTATTTGTTGAAATATTTTGTTATGTTTTGATGTGTGTCAATACTTGCGGGCTAGTGAAAAAACATGCGGACGATCAAAATGTTTGGTTGACAAACTAAGGGGGGGGGGATAAAGAAAAAACCCTTGCATTTGAACATTGTTAAATTTGTTAGAGACTAAACTGTGTTACCCTTTTTTCAGGATTATCACCAGACTTGCAAGCAATGGAACAAATAAGGCGTATCATGCGACCAACAGATGTCCCTGACCAGGGTCTACTGTGTGATCTGCTTTGGTCAGACCCTGACAAAGAAACCAATGGTTGGGGTGAAAATGACAGGGGTGTATCATTCACATTTGGACCTGAAATAGTCTCAAAGTTTCTTAGCAAACATGACTTGGATCTCATATGCAGAGCACATCAGGTGAGTACTCCTTAATTTCTTGCGAGTGTACGTTTGTTACAATGGATCTTTATGAAGTTTATGGGCAATTCCAAGCAAACATGGACATGACACAAAAAAATCAAGTTTTTGTCGCAACTTTCTTTCCACCTAGAAGTTATAGCTACATATGAAACCAATTTATTTTTAGTTGTTGACAAGGAATGAACCCAATTTTGCCAAATAAGAACTCAGCTTGGGCTCCATGTAGCAGGCATGCAACTCTTCCGCGTTTCCGCGGAATTCCGCGTTTTTAAAAATATGATTAGCGCTAAAAAAATACATTCCGCGGTTAGCGCGATCTTAAGATAAATTCAACAATGCATCGTAACGCATGGTCTGGCCTCTGCCTCGGTACGCAATCCATTCTACTGCATGGTCAATATAAAGCCCACAGCAAGCAATGCATACGTTTACACACTGCGTGCGGTCATTAATAGCCGTGTTTACGGTCGAAAAATCTGGAACAGTGGAACGCACCCCGTGGCGCGGGCGAGTTGTGTGCTAAACCAAGTTATTATACAGCCTTGAAATGAGTCTAAGGTCGTGTCTTCGTCTGGTCCCGCTATTTTGCAATAGTATACACGTGTTGTACATGTATGTGTGTGTGAGTTAGTTACCAAACGTACACGTATACTGTGTGCTTGTCTCACATTGCGTTACGAAACAGTCGCATCTTCAAACGTCCGTCAAAATGACATCCAAAAGAAATTATATTTTAGAGCGGGACCGAGTGGTACCTGGCCAAATTAAAGCCATAGATAAAGGAGTAAAAACTACCTGGAAGTGGTTCTGGTTGGGGAAAAAAAGACGTAGACGGTAAACTGCTCTCCGAAACCGTCCGGAAAGTGGACAAGCCAGGAATGGCATATTGTGTGGTGTGCAAGAGGGAGATTTAACGACGGCAAGCGGGGACAAGTGGCTGGCACCGACCATTGTAAGGTGGCAAAGCATCGGGAGTTGATTAAGTTGAGGAAAAGTAACAATTTTTTCCCAGGTAGTTATGAAATTTGCATAAAATTATTATTCCCCCCCAAAAAAAAAAAAATAAACGATTTTTTTTTTTTTTTTTTTTTTCTATTTTTTTTTTTTTTTTTTTGGGGGGGGGGATAATAATTTTATGCAAATTTCATAATTACCTGGACAACAATAGTTAGTTTTCCTCAACTTAATCAACTCCCAATGCTTTGCCACCTTCGAATTACGGTGCATACATAGGCAAGGTGTTTTTTCCATGTTATTTTAGTTGTATAAAACACTCCACTTTGTCTTACATGCTAACAATGAACCTAAGAGCATAAAAAACCTCAACACTTTTTAGGGTACCATTGTGGGTCTCGAAAAGTTTCCTCTTTTTTTTTCATCGGGCAGTTGCATGCCTGATGTAGGCGTTGCTACATTGCCTGGAAAACTGTAATGCGACTGACCGTAATGCAACTGACCATGGTTTTGCCATGTACATGTATACCTAAAAGTTCAAGTTGCTGACCATTTATAAGTATCCTGTTGGATACTCATGTATAAGAGTTGTGTGTAACATAGAGTAACTTTTTCGCAAGCTTTTTGATAGAGGAAATTTTTGAATTGTGTCAAGTGTGTTTTTTACCATGTCCTTTTTGTGTAATGCAACTGACCGCAACATTATAACATCCAGAGCACAAAGCCCACAATATTTATAATATTATCAATTCAAAGCCGTGTGTGTCAAGTACAAATCAGTCTATAAACTTAGTGGAAAGAATATCTCACATGGAACTTCAAGCACCAAGATCAAGAAATGACACTGAAAAGTGTAATGCGACTGACCGTGGAATTGCCCTTATACTTAATATTTCCCAAGAACTAAATACTAATGATAAGTGGAGGATTTCCACAATAGAACATTGATTAGCTTCGAAAGCAAAAAACAAACAATACTAGATTTAGTATTTGTAGAAACAAACACTAGGTGTTCGGGGATCGTCGGGTGAGTGTTGGAATCGATGAAGATTATAACTTGTTAATAGCTCGTCAAAATACAAAGAAATCAAAATGAAAACGGATTACTTTTATACATTTCAATTTTTTATTTTTACCACATAGTTTCAACGGGAACTATAAACAACATGCATACAATGAATATTCACAAGAAAAAGTCAAGCTGAAAATCTTTCTTGCTCATGATAGGATTTTTCAAAACAATAAACTTTTGTTATAAACAGATTTCTTAGCTAAGTTCTTAAAGAGAGATTTGATTTTAAGTACATGTACATACTTAGTAAACTTACAAAAAATGTTGTCAGCAGATGAAAGCAAATATTAATTTGTTCACGTCATTATCTGTAAATTTAAAGGATGGGTCAAACTTTGTTTCATACAGTGCGAACTTGTCGGAAGTCCAGATACTTTAAACCGCTCACCAAGGCGCCGGAAGATTTTGTTCAATTCATCTTCAGAATTGAAAGGGTCAATATAATCATAAATCATATAGAGCAATATTTTTTTCGATTTCCTTTTTATCATCTTCGCTGCAGATCTCTAAGCTGCACTTAGGGTTACTCACAAGTACATACATGTACATTGTATCAGGTTCAATGACGCTTATAATATAATATTTTTCAAAATAAGCCATGCCGTATGTTGACAATTATAAAGTTCTGTTGCTTTAAAACTCTCAATACTCATTAAGTTTCGGTGCATGAAACATTGATGTGTAGTAATGATGTCGTTAAGTCAAGAATAGTGTGTGCATTAAATTAAAGGCTTGCTTTCATTTAAGACAATAATTTTCCTACAGACGAGCGGGCTGTTAACTTGAAACTATTGAAAGGGGCACTTGTTTTTAATAAATATGTAAAACGAAGGCAAATCGAGGAAACAGCAAACCTAAGCCTTTTGTTAATTTTGACTAAAACATATAATGAGTTAAGTACTACTTCTACCTGTAAGGCCATTTTTTTAATTTATTACTTGGATTACGGAATGGCCGCAATTTTGTGTGTTAAAAAAAACACAGATCTGGTACTATTCCCGCAAAACACGCGCGTGCGATCACTAGCCTATATTAGTTCATCCCACGTGACCGTGTTTCAGCCAACCAGAATACAGAACAAGCAAGAAGTGTGTTATAACCCCCATACTAGATGTACATTTTGTACCACCGGGAGTCGAGTGTGCTTGTAAAACGCGTGTCTTTTCTGTGTATGTACAATGTACATGTACATAAACACTATCACGTAAAACTGACCAGGTGCGTATACATGACAACCAACGATGGCTTCAGATTTTTTCCCTCCACAGGCTAGCAATTGAGCAATGCATGGGCATGTATACATGTCAAGGTTTGGAGATTGTCCAGTTGAACGAAATGAGAAAATCAATGAGGACACAAGTCGGCAGACACAAGTTTGAAACTTTGAAAGGATCTTTGGATACAGACAACCAAGAATTTCCATAATAATAAATAGGATAATATTTAGAATAAATGTGTGCAAAATTAGGAGACAGCTTTAAAACCAGTTTAATAATAAAAGGAACAACATGAACTACATGTATATTGTTGTTGAACCGATGAAATATTCAGTTGGAGAGGGAGGGCTTCGTCGCATTAGCAGACTCTTCACACGATTAAAACAAAATAGATCTAAATTCTTGCATTTCTCCAGCTCCTTTGTCGAAAAAAACAAACAGTTTAAATGATCTAACATACCTTGCAGATGTTCTTAACATAAATAAACAACTGTTTGTTTTTACTTTCCAAGTAGAAAACATCAGTTTAGTTATATAATCCCAAATCATCCAAATTGCATTGCAATTTGCGATGCGATACAGGAGAAATCAATGCATTACAAACACAAACATAAATCTAAAAACGGTAATAATTTCAGACGGTGAGTGTTTTCTTTCACAGGTTGGTAGTTTTCATGTGTTTTAGAAGCCGGCCACTTTTATTCATTGTTTTTTTCTTCTTTCTTTTTCCGCCCGCCCGATTTCATGAGCTGGAAATGCCGTAATCCCTTTTTTTGTTTTCCTTTTTTTCCCGTCCCCGCTCATTTTTGTAGCTTTAGAAATCCGTAATCCAAGTCTTCAAGAATAAATGGCCTAAGGTGTATCATGGGAATAAGGAATGCAACACAGCGAGTGGAAGTCTGTCACTGGATCCAAAACCATTCCGCTGAATTTTTCATTCCGGTGGTTGATCAAAACATGACCAACGTCGTCTTTATCTGCTTGTATTTTTTCACATAATTAAAAGTCTTACTGCTCAAAGTTCTGGGTATTTGTTCTGACTATACTTTGGAGTTTTCTGTGTGTTTTTAACCTGACTCAGGTTAACAAAATTATTCGCCAATTATTGGTTACAAAAAATTGTTGACAAAACATTTCAAGACACCTCAGTGTTATTTCATTTAAATTTATTAATCACCTCCAAATTGTTATTTTGTGTTGACAGGTAGTTGAGGATGGTTATGAGTTTTTTGCCAAACGTCAACTAGTGACACTCTTCTCTGCACCTAACTACTGTGGAGAGTTTGACAACGCAGGAGCGATGATGAGTGTAGATGAAACACTTATGTGTTCCTTTCAGGTAAAAGAGGGGGTACCTTGCTCCCCCCAGTGCACTAAAGACTTTTTTTAGGAGAGTGGCCCCCGTTCATATGATGTAATAAAAATAATGCCAGTTTGTATATGACGTCATCAAACGTGAAAGCAACAAATGCTTGCAATTATCCTTTACTTAAAAATAATGTTATTAAACCCGGCCCGATACTACCTAGGCGATTGATTGACATCCATTTTGGTCGGAACAAACTTATTTGAAAAACTAATTCAAAACTTACAATTTGTGATACATTTTGCTTTGTGCACCGTGCCAAAAACATAAAGGGATGATATGCCCCACGCACAGTGTGGGGTCTTAGAAAGCTGGTGATTGGAATGTATCAAGTTTCACTGCTAAATACTATGAGTTAGCAGCGGAATTTTTGCTGCCAGTTTTTGAGTTGCGATCATGGAAATCAGTAAGCAACCTGGCGGCATATTCACCAACAGATGCTAAGTTAAATTGTGAGAAGTGTTTGCAAAACGAGCGCCCGACTGGGATGAAATCAAATGTAAAAAGTACAGCATTTGGATAGAATCTATTCGGTAAGGCTTAAAGATACGTTGTGGTAACATTGAAAATTAATAGTGATCATCATGTTTTACAAAGCGAACTGTTTTGTTTTGTTTTAGCACTAATAATTGTTAACAAAATCATTCTTGTACAACTGGATTGAAGGTCGGTTATGAACGATGCTGGGCGCTCTGTGATAACTTCGTCCATTGTTCACTGAAGTGATCTGTAATGGATTTATGTGTACAGCTGTAATATATATCGTTATCGTGTTGCACATTCCACTAAGTAGCATGTAAGGCTTATAATGTGGGCGCCACTGTACTTCAAACAACACAAGCTTTGACTTGTGAGTTTAGTTCGCCATACCATAAAGCTAAGCAATTGCAGTTTAATATATTACTGTTTTTTATTTATTTTTAAAATCTGCTCATCTCAGCTGGCAAGCTATAAAGTTGATATAAGTGTTTAGGCCAAACAAAATAAATGTTCTGTTTTGGGTTACCCAACCTACCCTAAATTTACAACCTGAATTCTGTGACCCTAAACTTTTATCATTAAAGCGTTGCTTAAAATAAAAAAATTAACAACACATACAAACAAAATAATAATAATTTCATTAAATGAGGTCGCCTTGGTCACCTTGTAAATGTATGTATTTAAGCAAAGAGCAATTTAGCATGCAATTAATGCTAAGAGCATGGCATTCAGGCCTGGAATTACATGGCGGCCACGACGGCCATCGATGTCCTTCCAACCACTGACGTGCCCTATTAATGACTTCAAATATGCATTATGTTCAGAAACCATTTCCTATTACAAGTTGGATTGGTATGATCATTGAACTTCTTTTTTTTTGACCAAATGTATGCTACTGTAGCTTTCAATTGATATTTCAACACACAAAAAATACTGGGGAAAAAAAATCCCTATCAAGTGGCAAATCGTTGCTTGGGAAACTGACCTGACTGGCACAAATATGTAGGTTAAAACGGTTTGTACATAGTTTTTTTTGTGCTGAGTGGATTTGAATTTCTAATAGCTAATTGGAATTAACCCCTGTACCTGGGATTGTTGTTATGCTTTTGGATTACCATGGATATAATAATTTCTTACTTGTTATCTTGGCCAACAATTGTCTTTAGTTTAGTGATGTTAATTGCCAGAAGAGTAAATGCTTATTACACACTTTGTGTTCTTTGCCCACAGATTCTTAAACCAGCAGACAAGAAAAAGTTTACATATGGCCTGAACTCAGGACGACCTTTGACACCACCGAGAGGTCCAGCCAAGAATAAAGGCAAAAAATGAGTGGCTGGTGTTGAAAGAGAACTTTGTCTCAATTGTAATTACTGGTATATTTGGAAGTATTGCCCTCTAGGCGACAAGTACCATGAAACATTTGATTTTTTTAAAAATCTTTATTGAATTTCAGTTAGGAAGTGGAGAGGGCATGCTACTGTAACTATGTTTGTGTATATATGTATGTACGGTGGAATCTTGCTTCAACTTGCATGGTGAGTGCTCGTCAGTTACATGTACATGTACTTGCATTCATGTCAACCTTTGGCCATGATACTAACAAAATTATTGATCATGTAGTTGAAGATAATTGGCCAGCCAGTAGTAGGATCGTACACACCTCAAGCCCTAACAAAGAAAACATCATTATTAATGTTAAGCAGTAATGTATTTTATTTGTTTGTACTTGACCTTTGCTGTGCAAATAATTTATTGTCCTTTATTTTCAGTGCATACAAAGAGGTATTTACACTATTTCTCAATTTTGGCTTTGTGCACTACTACACCTTCCAAAAGAATTTCTTCATAATATACTATAATATACTGTTTGAAAGATACATTCATGCTTTGACTGTGTAAAGTTTCAATCTGCATTCTTCAGAGAATCCACCTTGTGTGTGTGTGTTTGTGTATGTCTCTATTTTGTATGTACATGTATATAGCGTAATCTTAATATAGTGTGTTGTTGAGATTCCAACAGGACCTGGGGTGGATTTCACAAACAGTTAGGACTAGTCTTATCTCGAGTTAGGACCAGTTACTCGTCCTAACTTAGGACTATCCATGCAATTTATATATCTCCTTGGACTAGTCCTAAGTTAGGACTAGTTTCTTTGTGAAATCGACCCCTGTACAACTACTCAATCCTAGAACCCTCTGCAAATATCACTAGGATCTACTTTACTTTCTTGTCTAAGGGTCTGTGTATTTGTTGTTATACAAAACACAATGTCCACAGATTTACTTGAAACTTAAACAGTTTGAAGATAATAATAGTAGAAAGCTTCCTTTAAATTATTACTTGCTGAGGTGCTGTACTTTTTAGAAATGAGTAAAACAATGTCACATAAATTATTTTAGTCTCTGAGTCACAAAAATTGTTTTAGTCTCATGTAAAAACGGATTAACCAGTTATGGTATTGTACCACAACTAGTTAATATGTTTTTACATGCTAAAGACAAAACTGAGATGAAATTTTTTTTTGTGACTTGTTTTACTCATTGCTCAAAAACTACAGCACCTCAGTAAGTAATATTTGCATCATTCGTTTCAAACTGAGTAAGTTAATTGTAAATCTGAGGACATTATGTTTTGTGTTACAAAAAGTACCTTAAAGGATTTGGGTACTTTTTCAAAATGTCCACAGATTTACATTAAACTTTAAAATTAAATTATTAAGTGCCACGTATTATTACTGCAAGGAGTGGGGCGAATTTTGAGATATAAGACCTAATCCTTAAGCACCATGTAATGGTTTATAAGGTGCTGTGGCGCAACATGTTGCCAATCCAGCCAGGAACACCATGCCGAACCCCTTCTCTTTTCAATAAGTGCACTGGGTTCTTTTACATGCGTTTACACAACACATGGGACCAACGGCTTTACGTCCCATCCGAAGGACAAAGCAATGGTTATGTGTCTTGCTTTTCTAAAACTGAGACAAAAATTATTTGTTTTACTCATTTCTAAAAAAACTACAGCACCTCAGTAAGTAAAATTTCAAGGGAAGCTTTCTATCATCATCTTCAAACTGTAAAAACTAATGTAAATCTGTGGACATTGTGTTTTGTGTTAGAAAAAAGTACATAGACCCTTTTAAGGGAGGTTAAAAGCTAAATGCATCCATTTCTGCTTTGACTAAAAATGCAAATCAACATCCAAAAAGAGAGAACTTGAATTGAATGAATCCAAATAAAAGTGGAGAGTATTTACAATGTTGACAGTGGGTATGGTTCTTATGTCACTATTAACACACAGTTTCTTCCAAATAGAAATCATTAAGCTAATAAACAAGTCTGTTGGTAGGCTAATGCTTCCTTGTCACTTATTTTAATGTTGCCCCTACACAAGGTACACCAAGGTACAGCCTCCATCTATAAGTGATAGTTCAGTCAAGAAGCATTGGGAAATGGGCTGTAGCTAGTGTGTTCAGATTGATAAAGCACACACTACTTAGGCACATGTGTTATTGCAGTACATCTAACATGTGTATGCTTCAAAAATGAATTATTTGAAAGAATGGTTTAAATATCACCGGCCATTAAAACATCTTTTGGGTGATGTGCATTACAAAAGTTTGTTAGATCTTTATTAGATACTGTACATGTGCGTGTTCAGTGTATGTGTGGTTATTATGCTTGATTAGGTAGTCATTTTGTTGTGGTGCATGCATCGATTGATTTGGTCATTTGAAGAGAAAAACATGAATTGACCAATAAGTGGATAAAGAGGACAAATTGGTTGTAATACAAAAGATAACGATACAATTAAAATCAAACCCTTTAAATACACTGGACACCTTTGGTAATTGTCAAAGACCAGTTGTCTTACTTGGTCTATCTCAACGTATGCACAAAATAACAAACCTGTGAAAATTTTCACTCAATTGGTCGTCAAAGTTGCAAGATAATTATGTGGGGAAAATCAACCTTGTCACACCCTTGTGTGCTTTCATGCTTGTGTGCTTTCATGCATGAAGGTGTGAAGTCAATTCAAATATTTTACTTTGCCACTACACATCGGTAATTTATAAAGGAGTTGCCAGCAACTGCCCAATATATTGAGGGTGAACAACAGAGAAAAATTATTTCAAAGTATGCAGTGAATGACTGAACAGTGGTAACCTTGCCAAATTCACAGATTAAAACACTGGTTCCATGTTCTCACAGATAACAAAACCTAAACCACTTTCAGACTCGTACAGAGGGCTTTAGGGTTCAATTACACACAATTTCCAAGTTTGCAGAGGGGGAAAAATACTTTGAAAAATGATAGCAGACTTGTAAAACAAGTTGTCAAAAACCAACAGTAAGTGAGAGAAAAGATTGTGCCACAATTAGTATGTCGGTATTAAAGATACGAGGCAGCTTGAGCATAATGGGTCCAATGGATTGTTTGCCGCTGTTGACTGTGGTTTATTGATAGCGTTTACCCGGTCTGTCATTATGTCCTAGGCTTTTTGTCCATTGTTTTCCTTTCATTGTCACCAATAGGGAGGAACATTTTATCAAGTACAAGGGCTGACCTACATGTACTTGGTGTAGACTGTAAAAGAATTTTTAGGGTATTTAATCACAATTATTATTATCATTTTGTTTTGTTTTTAGGGCAAAACAAATTAGGAAGAAGAGCATGCCTGCACGAAATTGCTTAGTCGGCATTGCATTTACACATACCAACTGCTCTGTTTAACAGGCATGCAACTCTTCCGCGTTCGTGGAATTCCGCGTTTTCAGATTATTAGTTTTTAGCCTAATATATGCCTGGCAACAACAGTGTACAACTACAATCATGTAAAATAAGCCTAGTACATGCTAACAATGCACCTAAGAGCAGAATAAACCTCAACATTTTCTAGGTACCATTGTGGGTATCGTGTCCCGTGGCGTTTCGGCTGCCTCGCTCCGCACTTGCATTGTGCCTTTGAAAATTTTCCTCTTTTTTTTCAACGGGCAGTTGCATGCCTGGTTTAACTGACTGCAGGCTGGTAGACTAATGTTTGATCTTTGTTTATACCTTTCACTGTCTCAATGTCTAATATAAGGCAGACAGTTGGCTAGAACTAATTGGTCTTAAGACCTCTGCCTATTGCAATCCACAGCAGGGTACCCCAATGCCATTTTGTTATAGGTCTCTGTTTTAAATGTGGTATACCTAACCATGAACATGAATACAAAAAAAATGTATAAAATTTAAGGTCTGGGATCAGGGCCAAATTTCATAGCGCTGCTTAGCGGCGGTTTTTGTGCTTACTGTGCAATTTTTATTTCATAGCGCTGCTAACCGTAAGCACACGAAAAGGCATGCTAACCTTCTGGTGCTTATCGCACGAAAATAAATGATGTCACAATGCAAATCACACACAATCTGGCCGCCCAATTTTTCTGCTAACTTGTGAAATACGCTAAGGCTTAAGCAAATTTTTCTGCTACAATAAGCATGCAAATTTGCTTATACCGTTAAGCAGCGCTATGAAATTGGGCCCTAGTCTGCTCAGTAACAATAATTTAGTTCTCATTTATTATCCAGAAGTCTTAACTATTAAATATATATATTACACGTTAAACCGGAGGTCGTTGGTTCAAATCCCGCCCTAGTAAATTTTTCTTTGTTCAATCCTAAATCATTTAAAAATGTACCCAGCGCTCTACCAACTGAGCTATCTAGCGTTCTATATATATATATGTATATATATATATTGTTTTTATTTGAAGGAAGAAAAGCAAGATGGCTAAAGATAAAGTTTGTTGAAATGAAAATAGCCATTTACATTTGGAGGCTTTGCAGAGTGCAGTGTTTGTTGTTAGTCTGCAGTTGTTAAATTTGTATGTTACAGTATCCCATACCCACAGGATGTGTGACGGTAAAAGTACACGTAAAAGTAAACTTTTGATATACTTAGATGTGTTATTCAAATCAGTATGGTTTCATACTAAACCTCATCCTAAATAAGCTTATACATGTAAGACTTGAATATTTAAACAAAATTGTAAAATTTAAATAATTTTCATACTGTTAAGTTATTTTTTAATGTACAGTTTAGACTGATGTAGTGGAGTTGTACACAAACTTCAGTACTGCTTGCACACAGTAGGAATGTCAATGGTCAGCCACACAATGTAAAATGTAGAATGATTTAAGTGTGTTCATATATGAGGCTGTGGAGTTATATGCTGATTTCAGCTATTGTCTTTTCATACACTTCACAAATAACACAGTAATTAAGTGTAGATTTTATTTCATCCAGTGTGAAACATACCAAACTTTGTGTTTAATATTGCTGTCAGTGTTTGTTTAGCCGTGCTTTGTTCATTCTCTTAAATGATTTTCTTCTATGTTTTGTGTTGGTATAGATAATTTTATTGAGTGTTAAAGATCTCCTTAGATTTTCAACTAATATTATCTATGAAAAAGAAGTCTGTCGTGAACTGCTCATCAATCCATATAGATTTCAGATGCTAAGCTTTAGACCTTGGTAATGATGTGTTTGAAAATATGTAGTGGGTTATGGAAACAATTAAAATAACATGTAGGTACAAACAAATCTTCAATAACAAAAACCTTATCAAATAAAAAGAAGAGCATTTTCTTAAAGCACAAATACTACGTTTTTCTTTTATTCTCAAGAGCCATGTAGATGGTTGTAAAGCTACCCAAGTAAAGATACTAATTTCAGACATCTAAATTCATCTAAACAAGGGGAAACAAAATTTTCCTCAATACCTGCAATACAGTTTGAGAGGAACCGTTCACCAACAATATACATGTATGATTGATGCAAAAATTGGTGTTGTCATTTGCTCTAGGAGAGGATTATATAGCATAAATATTCTCTATATTCCTCTAAAGGACATTTAATATGAAGCAGCCAGTATTTCAACTGGCCAGTATAATCAAATCAAGGCTTGCATCTTGAGCTAATAGTCGGCCCTTTTTTTAACATCATCATTCATGAACTTTATGTGCAGACGAAACCATACAACATATCAAGTGGAACGCGGTAATGGTTAAAAAGAAACATCGCAATTTAGGAATGTTAAAAGTGTACTTTATCAGGAGCATCATAATATCACTTGCTAATTCCAAAATGGAGATTTCGGCGCGAGTTGTTCAAATAATTGATAGACTTATCGAGGCAAAAGCCTTAAAGTTGCATTACAGTAAATTGATGCAATCTGGCTCTCTGAATTTGATGGTTTTGAAACCACCTATACTAAATTGTACTCTATCATGTTGGTGTTAGTGTGACAGAATTCAGTCACAAAATGAAAATGGAGATGGGTTTCTTTTGAAATTTTAGTGATAAACTACTTACTTGGCTCAGTTTAATGCTGGTAAACATGGTAAACAACACAAAATCTGGTTTGCTGTTGATGTCTAGGCCTAGAAAATGGCAGCTAGCCAAGGGGTCACCAACTCGGTTGCTTCTGCTTCAACAAGGGTTTGGGTAATTTTTGTACACGATGTTCACAGATTAAACTTACATGGTTTGACGATAATGATAGTAGAAAGTGCTGAGGTGCTGTAGCTTCTGAGAAATAAGTGAAATAATGTCACAAAAATAATTTTCATCTTTGGGAAATCATTAGAGTATGTGCAACATTTTTACGTGTACATGTACATGTACCGGTAATGGTATTCAATACTGCAGTTCTGGTAAACATGTTGCACATGCTAACACAATTTTACTCATTTCTCAAAAACCACAAACCTCAGCAAGTAATATGTTGAGGGAAGCTTTCTACCATCTTTATCTACAAACTGTTAAAGTACATCTGTGGACTATGTGTCGTACAAAATGTACCCATGCAAACCCTTTAAAGAGTAGAACCCTGGACTTGCCTTTCATTTTGTGTGTTGCAATGACTGAAAACCTTCTTAAAACTAATGTCCATAAGATTGTATATGGAAGGTGAAATTAAAGAATGGGGGATACAGTAAAATTGACTTAGAGCAGAAAGTAACAAAGAGCAAGTGCATATCTGGGCCCAATTATATAGCGCTGCTAAGTGGCCGATTTTTTGCTTACTGTGCGATTTCCATTTCATAGCGCTGCTGACCGTAACACACGAAAAGGCATGCTAGAAGGTTCCGGTGCTTACTGCATGAAAATAAATCACGTCGCAATGCAAATCCACGGTAAACACGCAATATGGCCGCCCAACCTGTGAAATACGCTAAGGCTTAAGCAAATTTTTCTGCTACAGTAAGCACGCAAATTTGCTTACCGTTAAGCAGCGCTATGAAATTGGGCCCTAATGTGTAAATTTTTTTTTTTGCCCCATGTTGGTCAATCAATTGTCAGTACAATTTGTTTACTGCAGCAAAACAAGCTTCTTACAGGTGATTGTTAAGTTTCTCTCCGCACCACCTTAATTGCACTAATTTTATGTCATTATAGCTTGAGTTATATATGCAAATAAATTGATGTATCCCGTTTAATTACAGTAATATTTAGGGCGGGAAAAATGGCCTGTATTTAATGGTATGTTATTTTTCAAAGATGAGAAGCTTTCTGTCTTATGTATCGATTCAGAAACCTATCAGGCTAATTAATTCACCGATGTAAAGTTACTATGAAATAAAGTAGCCTACATGTAGTTAATAACTATATACTCTTTACGATCATCACTGTTATAGTTCAAACCTTGCCTTGATGACCTAGAATCTATAGCCCAACCGTTTAAGTGCAACCATACACACAATATACAGTATTGAATATGACAGTGCAACCATACATGTACACACAGTACAGTATCCAATATGACAGTGCCTTTCAAATACATGTGTACCTGTCCACAACATGCCGTCTGTGATGGTGTGCGTGTGATGCTATAGAAATGAAACCGAGATCGCTGTGGCTGCGCGCATGTGAATGTGTGTACATTTGATCATGATATCGCATGCAACCTTTGAGACAGCCCAAAATGATGGTGGTTAGTTTACATACATTGATGTATGCGTTTAGACATGCACTCCGTTTGCCCTACAATGGCCACTTTCATAGCAACATTAGATACAGTCTATACACGTGTATGGTACACAGCTTGGTCAATTTTGAGCAATGACTATCCACATAATTCTTTTTAGAAAGTGATGCCTTGGAACCAAACAATTTACACTGGAGGCCAAAGTCAGAAGTTACTGTTGCACTAATAAGCCCCTTTTACACGAGAGCCGACACTAACAACCATAATTTTCACACAAGAACCGAAAACTAACAACCGTATTAATTTTGGGCTGTCCTAAAACATTTACACGTTCACACACGTTGCATTCCAAACGTCCCTCGATTATGGTTAATCGCACTGTTGTTTATTTGTCAGATCACAGGTGCTCTGTCAGTGTCCCGTTTAGTGTTATGTAATCGGTTAGGTAAATCGCTTTCCTGGTGCACCATTTTTATGCGGCTCCAGTGTCCTGACCCCAAAGAAAGATGAATGTCGACATTATGTCAAAAGAAGAAAAGCCAAATTCAAGGCTTTCTTGATCGAACGCTTCTTGGTCATAGCATGGGCACTTTTAGGAAAGAAACTTGAAACTAGTTTGTGGACAGTAATTAGCTTTGTCATATTATGAAACTTCAACTTCCTGTTTTGACAGGTCACCCTTTATACAACATTTCTAGAATTGCCCATGGGATACCACGTTTCACATTTTTGTACATGTATCTGAAACCATATTTGCGATTTGAATTGGAAGCAAAGGTCAAATAGGGTCACACAGAACAATTTAAAGGTGTTAAAATTGCGTAAATATATTTTAAAACTAGACATACTGTGTTTGTATAAAAAAAAATGTCACTACGAAACCTGACAAACGAGAAACTACTATTAAAATCAGGTACCGAAAAGCCACCTCCGACTAGACCAGTCAGTATGAAGGATGGCGGTGAAAGCCCTTCCAGGGAAGCCACCAACCAGACGAGAGGGAGGAAGATTAGATACAACCCAAAGGGAACAAGTGCAATAAACATCACAAAAGACAAGCTCAGGATTGGAAACTGGAATGTCCAAGGATTAAACGCTCCAGGAAAGATCGATGTACTGACAGAAGAATGCAATTCTTACAATCTTGATATTGTAGCTCTGACAGAACTTCACTGGCTTGGACAAGGCAGATCTAGATTTGTTAAATAAGGGAATACAAGGGTAGCGACGAGTTCTTACACGACAGTTTACGTGCGCGCGCTGAGAAGAAGATTACATGCTGTTACTAATAGCTATGAATTGCAATCCGCATGAAAATCTGGCGCGCCTGACACGTGGAAGCCAGCCGGTTATAAACACTGGTCATTATCAACCGTTTAAACACCCCCACGTGACGCGCTCTCCACCAATAGGAGTAGAGAAACTGTCTGGGGTATTTATGAATGGGAGATAATACACTCTGGAACTGATAGCAACAAAAGGGAACGAACTGTTGGTCTCATGGTATCTCAGACTGCTGCTAAATCCCTGCTGTCGTACGAGTGCATTTCCGATCGACTAATGGTGGCAAAACAGTGAAACTCGCTCAGATGACCAAGCCAACAGTTGGACGACCTAACATAAAGTATTCCCAAGCATGACATTCTGATCATTTTAGAAGTATGTATGCTCAGCTTGGAAGTGACACAGTGTCACATCGATTTACAAAAAGGTAATATCGTGACATACGCATCAAGTGATTGCAAATAAATTGACAGTGATGAACACAATTCTTATACTTGAAACAAACAAAGCTCTTTAAAGGCAGTGGACACTATTGGTAATTGTCAAAGACTAGCCTTCACAGTTGGTGTATCTCAACATATGCATAAAATAACAAACCTGTGAAAATTTGAGCTCAATCGGTCATCAAAGTTGCGAGATAATAATGAAAGAAGAAAACACCCTTGTCACACAAAGTTGTGTGCGTTTAGATGGTTGATTTTGAGACCTCAAGTTCTAAACTTGAGGTCTCAAAATCAAATTCGTGGAAAATTACTTCTTTCTCCATAACTATGGCACTTCAGAGGGAGCGGTTTCACCAACCTCTCCCCATTACTTGTCACCAAGAAAGGTTTTATGCGAATAATTTTTTTGAGTAATTACCAATAGTGTCCACTGCCTTTAATAATATAAGGGGAATTAATATTTACAGAAATTTACCGAAACTATAGTACAGTTTGTTGTGTTGCAACCTCAAGGGGTATTTTCTTACGCCCTGGCTGGTTGAGGAAACCAATCAATCACTTACATCAATTCAAATATACAACTTTCTTTGTAAATAGACTTAAGTGCTTCTTTCAAGCCTTGGTTGAAACAATACAAATCACAACTTTCTATGTCTTGTTAACCTTCAACTCGGAGGTTCTGCTTTCGACCTCAAGTACAATTTATTTACAATATTTTAGATTGAACCCGAGGGTTCGTCCACTAAATTAAAATCAATCAATTCAGAGCACGTCTTTGACTGGTTTACATTAAAACTACAACAAAATAAATCTGAAATAAAACCTGTGTTTTTCGGTTGCTCTGGACGCCACGACTCTCGTCTCTTGCCTGCTCGGAGACTTCGACAATCCGTCGTTCAAGTATATGGCCTTGGGCCTAGCCCCATGAAGTCGGTCGTTGGTTGACTGGACTCTTCATCACTATCAAGGTTTGGGCGTCATGCGTGGGTGGTCATGATATTCTCGGTGTAGGAGGGCACGGTTCCAGGCTGTGGGCGCCGGTGGAAATTCGGTCACTGAAGACTTTCCAAAATCACAAAATTTCGCAGTGGACTTTCTGTCTCACGGAAACTCTTAATACAGTGGAGTCTGCCCTATAACCTGCGAGGGCTGAACCCACTCGCCGGATGGTTACAGTCGACCCACTCTCACTCACTCGATCTATCTCTCCTGTTACATGCGATCCTGCTCGGTCGGAGTCATCATATCCCTACCCACGAAACCTTCCCACGATTGCCACACCTACATCCAACAACCATGTTCATAATGTGCCCAATCACAATACCAGAACCAAATATCATGACCAAATAAGGAATTCTCTGAACCTCGACCCCAGAACAATAAACAAACTTTTTACTACGCATGACACAATACAACTTAAAACGGACCATGGGATGCTTGACCAACTACATGTATCCACGAACTGAAATGACTAAAGAATCTCGCGCGACCAAAACTAAACAACTTACAAAGTTCCACAAAATGGAAACACTTTGACATTTATCTCCCATCTATGGAAAAAGTGCTCGCCATTTTCTTACCTACTCCAACCGAATTTTACTTCCGGCTTAGGAATATAGTCCGGGCCTACATTGTCGAATCCTTTAATGGCTTCGATTCTAATTCTATACGGTTGCAGTGTGAACGCCCAGCACATAATTCTTGGGTTAGCTACTTTAGTTTCTGCATGTACTGAAGTGGATGGTGATCCGTTTCTAACACAAACGGCTTTCCATACAAGTAGCATTGAAATTTGTTTACGCTCCACACTAGTGCTAAACATTCCTTTTCCATTATGGAATATACCTTTTCGCGGTCTAACAACTTTCTGCTCGCGTACGCTACGGGAAAACCTCGCTAACTTATTCCGTGTCGCATGCGTCCGAAACGCAGGACAAATGCTTGCTACAGTCAGGAAGACGCAAAATTGGCTCTTTGTCTAGAGAACATTTCAACTTGTCAAACGCGCTTTGCTCGGCTTCGTTGAATACAATACTATTGGGTTCATTCGCTTGCGTTTTCGATGTGACTGTAGCCTTGCTCAAGGCAGTCGCATTATTCGCTCCGAAAAGACGCAGCTGTAAACCCACCCGCCGTATACTCTGTGCATGGTGTGTGCGATCACACCGAATGACCCACCCGTATACACAACTGTCACATCGCACGAATACTGTTCACACAAGTCATCGCACTCGTACACCACTAACCGCATGCGGAGGCCGTCAGGCCGACAGCCTTGTCGGATCTGTATCTTCCCGTTTTAATGTGTTGTATTGAAAAAATTCCAATAGTGGACGAAATTGGGGGGGGCTCGAGGATATGCTAGTATGCAGCTCATGAATATGTATATCGTTCGTCAGACCTATCAGACAACACAGGATGTGAGGCAAATGAATTATTCATTTTGACGTCCAATCACGCACTTCCCTTATCACGACCTTTGGACCCTATCATGCGTCCGTGGTGGTGGTTGAGGTAAACATGTCTCGTCTTTCGCGGGCATTATGGTAATGAGCTGACCGTGGGAACTCTTCGCTTATTATAGTAATGAGGTCAGTGGCTTCAACACAGATCCTACAAGGCTGTCGGCCTGACGGCCTCCGCATGCGGATAGTGTACGAGGGCATCGTGTCGTGCGATGTTACGCACAGTGAATACGGCTGGGTTTTACGCACAGTGGATACGGCTGGGTTTTTATACAGCGGCGGTCTTTTTTCGGAGTGAATAATTCGACTGCCTTGAGCAAGGCTAATGTGACTGGCGTTGCTATTGACGCATAGTTCGGGATGAATTTTCGATAGTACCCGGAAAGGCCTAAAAATGACCGGAGTTGCTTCTTGGGCACCGGAGCAATTTTGATCTTCAGCATTTTGTCCGGTTGAGGTGCAAACTTGCCTTGGCCAACAATATGTTCCAAAAATTCAACTTTCTGCATACCAACAACACATTAACTTGGTTTCGCTGTCAAATTTGCTTCTCTGAGTTTGCGCAGAAGGTTGGACAATATCTTCATGTGCATTTCCCATGTCGGTGTGTGAACGAGAATGTCATCTATGTAATTATCTACATAAGCTAGATCCATCAATCTCATCATTGACTGAATGTCGCCGGCGCGTTCACAAGCCTAAAGGGCATCATCCTAAACTGATACAGTCCACTTGGTGAAACGAACGCAGTTTTCTCTCTAGCAGCCGGGTCTACGGGAATTTGCCAATAGCCTTTGCTGAGGTCTAGTTTGGTGAAATATTGATCGCTGGCTAAGCGCGCAAATATTTGTTCTTGGCTAGGAATAGCTTCCGCGTCGAAAACCGTGATTTTATTAAGTTTTCTGAAATCTACGCAGAATCTATTTGTTCCATCTCATTTTTTAACTATTGATGACGTGTATGGCGAGTCCGAACACTCGATAATACCCATGCGTAACATATCTTGAACTTAACTATCAATTGTTTCGCATAGTGCATAAGGCAGCGGGTACGGTTTACTAAGAATCGGATCGGACGACGAAACTTTGATTTCATGTTCAGCCAAGTTTGTTTGACCAGGGATGTTAGTCATCACTTCTCGGTAATTATTCAACATTCTTTTAGCTTGTTGAATTTGTTAATTTGGACATCTTCTATTGTTTCCTTTGCTTGCAATGATGGCAAAGTTATGACATCTTCATTGTCAGTCTTTGTTTCCATGAGTGATTCATGTACTTCACATTCAATGATACAAACACAAACACGGTCTAGAAGGTTTTCATCTGACCTTTAAACTTCATTTGTGCTTTTTGCACTGACAGCGGTTTTCACTGAGCTTTGTTTTTCATCCAGTTTAGGTCTGCTGAGATATTTTTTCAGGAGATTGGCGTGGAATGTTTTAGATTTACCTGAGCCAAAATCTATACAATAGTCTACTGAACCTATCTTTGCTATAACAGGGAAGGGGCCCTTCCACTGAAGTAGCAGCTTGTTGTGATCAGTCGGCAGAAGTAATAACACAAGAACCCCTATGTTGAAACTTCTTTTGCATTGTAGTATTTCTTATACTTGTCAGCTGATTTCTGTAAGTGTCTTGAGCCACCTTACAAGTTTGTTCGAAGCGTTCGCGCAAATCTAGTACGTACTGATATGTGGTTTTGATTTCTGTGTTTGCAGTTTTCCCTGTCCAAAGTTCTTTTAGTATTGACATCGGCCCTCGAACAGTCCTACCGTATAACAATTCAAACGGTGCGAATCCTAAGCTTGACTGAGGAGTTTCGCGGTACGCAAATAGAAGAGGGGTAACGTATAGATCCCAATCTCAAGGTCTTTCCGCGCACAAACGCTTGAGCATGAGTTTGAGAGTACTGTTAAATCTCTCGACGAGACCGTTACAAGACGAGTGGTATGGGATAGTTGTCAGATGTCGGATAGAAAGCAACCTAGCAATTTCTTTCACAAGCTTGGAGGTACAATGTAAATTGTGAACCTTGATCAGATAATATTTCATTCGGGATACCTACGCGTGAAATACATCGCCCATGGCTTCGGCTACTCTAGTAGTTTCAATGCTCGGTAGGGGAACAGCTTTCCGGATAACGTGTGGCGTAATCGACGAGTGTTTAGATAAAACGATTTCCGCTTTCGGTTTTGGGGTGTATCGGGCCGACGATATCTATCGCGACGCGCTGAAACTGAGTGTCGATGACAGGCATACTTCCTAGAGGAACTTTGCCTTTAGGAATTTTCCTTTGGCATATGTCGCAAGAACGGCAATACCTAGTTATGTCTGCTTGACAACTTGGCCAGAAAAAGTACTTTATCAGGTGTTTACGTGGGCCTTGGATGCCTTCCTAATTGCTTCATGGGCTAGTTTCATGACATAGCTACGGAATTTCATTGGAACGACAATTTGATGAGTCTCCGAATTGAACTTTTGGTGATTTGAATTCTCGATACAGTAAATTGTCTTGCCAAAAGAATCTTGAGTAGGATCCATAAAATTTATGTTTCTTATTTTCGTCAGAGGCGCATTCGCGTACACGAAACAGTGATGGATCATCTATTTGTTCTTTCGCGATCTCTTGCTTTGAAATATCAGGAATGATGTCCGGGACTTTGAGTTTTCTGAGCGGTTTATCTTGCACCAATTTCAGTGCTCTAGTTACTACAGCGTTCAGTTCACTATTTGCGTGCGTTTGATCGGTCGCTGCGTTTTTAGGTATTTTGCTTTTCTGCCAATTTAAGTCTGGAGCATTTGGTGCTCTTACATTATCACGTCATACATGGGATTTGTCATACACAGTACATATAAGTCCATCCTACAAAGTAGGGCGTGTCGAGTTTGATTCTTGCAATGGGTGCAGTACGAATTGTGCCGTCAACCAGGACGCATGACTTTTCTTCGCCAGTCAATTGCTCATTGGGTACTAAGCTACGTCTGTATTACACTGCTACATCCACTATCGCGTAAACCTTGCGCGGCTTTTTCATTTACTATACCGTTAGTTATTGGCATGCCAGATTTATCTAGTTTAATGCATGCAGCAGTCATGACAGGGAGTTCGCAGCCACATTTCAATGTAACATAACCTTCTTGTACACAGCAGTCTGCAAGGGGTTCAGACCTGGGTACGGTTACCATGCACGCTACTCTTTCATGAGGGTTCGCACTACTACTTTCTTTCACTGCATTTTCGCTGCAACAGTTCAAAAAAATTTCCCGCAGAAACAAATCTATGAGAGAGTCGTATTAAACGGACGGCAAATTGGCACTTTTTATTGGGTCTCGCGAACCGAAACTTAAGTCTGAAGCCATGCTCATTTAAATGAAAACGGTTAAACAACGCGTCTTTCATAATTAGCGGAATCGTCAGCACTTTAAATGAGAATACAAGTCCAATGATTTGCCCTTTAAGAGAGCGTTAAATTAATTGCCCATTCTTCCTGTTCCCACGACTGACTTGATGCATAACGTTCGAAAGTATGCAACTACATCATCTTTCGTGTCATCGAATGAGGGTAACTTGGATGCCTTAGCCTTTTACCTTGAACTGTGACCACTGAAAGACGTATCATCACTACTAACACTTCCTCTCTTGACCTTCTCTAGTTTTGCTTGTGAATCTAGGATGTCCTTTTCTTTCCTTTTCATTTCAAGACTGTGAGCGCGTTCGTCTCTATCTACTCTTTCTTTTTCCTTTTTTTCCATGAGGCGTTCTGTGTGCATTTTCTCACTTTCTTTCTGTACAAAATCTAATAGATCCCTTCTACTCAATCAACAACTCACACCTAACTCACGCAACTCAAGAATTTCACTTTCCATCTTACCAACGGCTGTAACCAATATGATACCACAGTCTTGTTAACCTTCAACTTAGAGGTTTTGCTTTCGACCTCAAGTACAAATTATTTACAGTGTTTTAGATTGAACTCGAGGGTTCGTCCACTAATTTAAATCAATAAATTCAGAGACGTCTTTGGCTGGTTTACACCAAATAAATCTCAAATAAAACCAACTATCCTTGAACTGAAAAGACTAAAGAATTTACAAAGTTCCACAAAATGGAAACACTCTGACACACAGAAACCTGCTCTTGGAAGTCATGCAGAAAGTAACCTTAATGACAATGGCATCAGACTTCTTTCTTTTTGCCTAGCCCTTAACCTAGTCATTGGCTCTTCGATGTTCCCACACAAGAAGATCCACAAGCTCACTTGGAACTCTCAGATGAGAAGACAGTCAACCAAATTGACCATACTGTAATTAACCGCAGATGGCAAAACTCCCTAAAGGATGTGAGAGTATATCGAGGAGCAGACATTGGATGTGATCATAACCTTGCAGTTACAACCATCCGTCTCTCACTGGCAGCATCCAAACAGCAAAAGAAACAGATGAAATATGACTTTGCAAAGCTACTAGACAGGGATAATATACTAAAGTGTTTTGATGCTAGAGTGGGTGGCAAATTCCATGCTCTAGTCGAACTGGAAGATGAAGATGACATCGACAAAGAATGGAATCATTTCAGTAGTTCCATCAATGAGGCTGCGAAGAAAGAATTGGGTTATCGGAAGCGGAAGCAAGAAGACTGGATCTCAACACAGTCATGAGATCTGATTGCAAAGAGGAAAGAAGCCAAACCTTACCTTGACGCGAAATACAAGGATCTCAACAGGAAAACTAGAGCTAGCCTGCGACATGGTAAGAAAGCTTGGTACGCTTAGTATTGCAGATAACATCCAACAAGCCTCTGCTAATAACAACATCAGAGAGGTTTACCAAAAGAAAAACATCTTGATTGATAAATCCAGCAGGAGAGTAACACAGATCCAAGACTCTAAAGGGAACATCATAAAGAATGAGGCAACTCGGCTGCAGAGGGGGGCTGAATATTTAGAGGACCTACTTAATGCAGACCAACCGGAAGAACTCCTTGACTTCTCCCAGCTCAATTCATTTGGTGAACTAGAAATCAACATGGAACCACCAACCATGGCAAAGCTGAATAAAGATGTCAGTCTACTGAAGAGAAACAAAGCTCCAGGGATCGACAACATTCCTCCCGATCTACTTAAGGATGGAGGCGATAACATCAGAGAAAGGCTGTTACAAATTTGCAGACTCATTTGGCTAAAAGAAAGAACTCCTAGCGAATGGGGAAAGGGCATCTTTTTACCACTACCACAGAAAGGGGACCTCTCATACTGCAGCAACAACAACAGAGGGATCACCTTACTTGATATATCAGGGAAAGTGTTTTTTTAACATGCTCTTGAGAATCAAGAATGACATAGACAACAGGTTGAGAGAAAACCAAGCTTGTCAATTTTATTGACTTCATGGCGGCCTTTGACTCAGTTCACAGACCTTCACTCTGGGAAGTTCTCAAGATCTATGGCATCCCTAGTAAGATGATCAATATTATCAAGAATTCCTATGAAGACACAATATGTGCAGTGAAGTCGGAGGGACCCATCTCCACCTGGTTTAAGATTAAGATGATCAATATTATCAAGAAATCCTATGAAGACACAACATGTGCAGTGAAGTCAGAGGGACCCATCTCCACCTGGTTTAAGATTAAGATGATCAATATTATCAAGAATTCCTATGAAGACACAACATGTGCAGTGAAGTCAGAGGGACCCATCTCCACCTGGTTCAAGATTGTAACAGGCGTGAGACAAGGCGATATCTGGTCCCCCTTGCTATTTGGTGTGGTCATTGATTTCACCGTTAGACATGCTGTAGACAACAGCAACAGAGGTATTGTTCTTAATACCCAGGCCCCACCCAGGCGAAGCTCAAGATATCCTGAGGTGAGGCTTTCTGATTTAGACTATGCCGACGACATAGCTTTATTCAAGGAATTTGCTACCAAGATGGCTGAAACAACAGACGCAATAAGATCACTTGCAGGAAAACTCGGGCTACATACATACATACATACATATTGGGCATTTGTATAGCACTACTACGTCAAGAACGCAGCGCATTAGATAGGGTACAGAGAATGTTTGATACACTTCTTAAAGAGGTGGAGAGTGCATTCCAGGTGTGAGGAGCAAAATGAGAGAATGTGCGACTTGAAGCTGACTTAAGAAGTTTGATTGAGTTAGGTTCCATGAGGCGAGTAGTGTCGGATGCTGAGCGTAAAGTTGGGCAGCCAGGCCGATGGAGAGACAGGCAAGATGATAAATAGCCAGGTGCTGTTTTGTTGAGGCATTTGTACACATAAACCAAGATCTTGAAGGTTATCCTCTCCCTAATCGGCAGCCAGTGAAGATCTTGTAAATATATGGTGTGGCGTGCGGGGTCATGCTTTTTGATGATGACGACAGACAAGTTTGGCAGCCCAGTTTTGTAGCCGTTGAAGTCGTTGTATGTATGTTGAGTTGCACCCAAACAGCAAGGCATTACCATAGTCAAGCCTGGTAAGAATCAGAGCACGGACAACAAGATGACAGGTGTCCTTATCGAGGAATCTTCTGATTCTAGAGATATTGCGCATCTGGTAGTTGAGACCTTTGCACAAGGATGTTACTTGAGCATTCATACTCAAGGAAGTGTCAAACCCAATACCAAGATTGCGCACACTCTCAGCGGGCTGGATGATCTTGGTAACGATACGGAGAGTCACTGCAGGCAGGAGGTGCTTAAGGTGATCAGAGATTACCACAAGGAACTGGGTCTTCTCCTCGTTGAGCTTGAGCCTGTTGACAATCATCCAAGACATGATCTCACCAATGCATGTTGACATCTGTGAGAGTGCAGAAATCATGGAATTGTGGTTGCCGGGTCGAAAGAAGAATACACATCACCTGCGTAGATGTGAAACTGAAGGTTGTGCCTATGCAGGATGTTGCCAATTGGAGTGGTGTAGATGTTGAACTGTTGGGGGGCCACTATCGATCCCTGTGGTATGCCATATTCCAAATCAAGACGTTGAGAAAAGGAGCTGTCAATACATACACTGGTTGTTCTTCCAGATCCTCCAATCCCATCTCGTCCGCGAGCCTGTTTAACATGATGCGGTGGTTAACGCAGTGTCAAATGCCGCGCTGAGGTCTAACAGGGCCAAAAACACACCTTTACGCCTAGAAACAAGTTCCATGATGTCATTTTTGACTTTCAGCAATGCAGACTCGGTGGAATGTGCAGGCCTATATGCTGGTTGTAATGGCTCTCTGAGGTTGTTATCAGTCAAGTATCTAGCAATGCTGTCAACGGCATGTTTCTCAATGATTTTAGACAGGTAAGTGATGTTGGATACTGGCCGATAGTTCTTTAGCTCATTTGGATCAAGAGATTGTTTCTTGATGACAGGAGTGATGATGGTGTGCTTCAGTGAGTCTGGGAAGGTGCTGGAGTTGATAGAGCAGTTGACAATCTGAGTTATGACGGGAACGAACATGCGTACATTCTGCTTGATGAACCATGTAGGTATTGGATCCAGCAAACATGATTTTGCTGGAGTCTTCATGATGTATTTCTGAATGTCTACCGCGGTATCATGATCAAACTCAGACATTGTGCAGGTAAGTTCATGAGTTCATGGTTGTTGTGGTTCAGGGATCGGATGAGTGTATGGCCAGTTCTGTTTCAGTGCCATCATAAATTTTGAAGACTGTCTTGGTGTAGGCCCCATCAAGCACTTTCCTGTAGTGATCTTGTTTGGCCTGGTCAATCATGTCATTTACAGGTTTGCGCTGATCCACATAGAGCTGCCGATGAACCTGAAGTCTTGATTTCCTCCAATTTCGCTCATGTCGACGACGTTCTCAACATGCCACGTGGGTTTCATTGTTGTACCATGGTTGGCGAGGTCTATCAGAGCGTACAGATGTCTTAAGAGGAGCATGCAATCAAGAGTTTCTGATGGAATTTTCATAGAGGTCAACAAGCTCCTGAATAATTGAACAGCTTCAGGATTGAAAACGTGGCAGCAAATCACATTTGAAGGATTCACAGTTAACTCGGTTTAGCATGCGTGTGGTAACTGTTGTTTTCACAGGTTGTGGCTTTGAGCCAAGTTGTGAGCCAAGTTCGCAATCTGGGTGTCATTTTTGATTCATCGATGACGTTCAAGAACCACATTTCTAACACAGTTAGTTCTGCTTCATTTCACATCCCCAACATAGGAAGGATCCGAAAATATCTTGATCGTGCTTCGTCCACAGAACAGATTGTCCACTCCTTTGTAACATCTCGTCTTGATATGGGAAATTCTCTTTTGTTTGGGCTTCCAGATATTCAGCCATCCCGCCTTCAACGCATACAAAACACTGCTGCTCGGGTGGTCACCTTAACAACAAAATACTCTTATATCAAACCTGTTCTTTTAGATCTTCACTGGCTCCCAGTATCTTCTAGAATCATCTATAAACTCTTGCTCATTGTTTTCAAATCTCTAAATGGGCAAGCACCTGCTTACATCCAAGACATGCTCAACATCTACAAACCATCTTGCAACCTCCCGTTCTGCAAACAGATCTTCAAGAAATCAAGTCTAATCACACCTGGGGGGACATATCTTTTTCTATTGCAGCACCTCATCTCTGGAATCAACTACCTCTTCACATCAAAACATCCACTTCCATTCACTCTTTTAAAACATCCCTCAAAACACACCTCATGTCAATAGATCCATTCTTTTGTATTTAATCTGTCACATTCACACATGCATACATACAGGACTAGCGCCCTCTAGAGTCTAACCCCTACTCATGTACCTTTCCATCAAAATGACAGCCAAGTGTTAACGTGATTAAAACTACCAAAGTTCATGATACAAGCCGAGTCCCTCTCTCTCTCTAAATGCCAGCAGGAGGCATTACATGGTGGCAGCGGTAAACTGAAGAGTTATGTGAGTAGCAAAACAAAGTCATCATATCAATAAAAGTGTGATTTTCTTGCCGTTTTTGCTCACGTAAACAAAACGTTGAAAACAGAACTGAGAACTTTAATTATACTATACTGTGTAATACAATACATTACGATGGCGTTCAGCTCTGCAGTCTCAGCCCCCCAGATGGACTGGGAAGCGCCAGATATTGTGGCAACGTTCTCCAGGTTCAAACAAAAGTGTGAACTAATGTTTTGCAGCGTACTAAAATCAGCAAATGATGAAGAGAGAGCAAGCTATCTCCTCCTATGGGTAGGAGAACAAGGTTTAGATAAATACAACAGCTGGACCTTTGAAGAAGAGGAAGACAGAAAAAAGCCAGATAAGCTACTGCTCCCGCTTCCAGAAACACTTGGAACCATGGTCAAACCATCGTATCTACCGATACAAATTGCAAGACATGCGACAGAACGTCGATGAGGCAGCTGATGATTTTGTAACGAAGATGAAAGCCATAGCTGTCAAATGCAAATACAGAGATGACAAAGAAATGGAAGATCGTCTTGTTGACCAGTTGATCTGGGGTTCGTCACACAAAGACGTACAAAAAGTGCTGGTAGGAAGGGACGAGAAACTAACATTAAATGATGCCATCGACGTTGCTCGAAGCCATGAAGCAACTACAAATCAACTCAAGTCCCTACCAGAAACAAGCCGCAACTCAAACACAGCCGGCAAGACTGAACAGTCCATAAACGCATCACGCACAACCAGATCCAAACAGCCAGGAAAAGGAAACAAATCGCCTACATGCTACAATTGCGGCCGGGTGCACGATCTAAAACCAAAGAGCAACTGCCCCGCCTATGGTAGTACTTGCCGAAACTGTGGGAAAGAGAACCACTGGCAATCGGTATGCAGATCTGGGAAACCCCCAAAAGGCAAACCTCACCACAAATCTCCACGCAGACGAGTGCATTACCTTGACGAAGAGGAAATTGTAATGTATCCCGATTGTTTCGATGGCACTGTTGGCTGCTTTGAGAACTTTAAATACCACATCACTCTCGATCCGGAAGCCAGACCGGTTATACACCCACCACGTAGGGTTCCCTTGGAGATCAGAGATAAACTCAAGGGAGAGTTAGATGAGATGGAATCAAAGCGATTATCATAAAAGTTTCCAAGCCAACAGACTGGGTTAACTCACTAGTGATACGTGAGAAAGCTAATGGCCGACTACGCTATGTCTAGATCCAAGGACCTCAACCGAGCCATCAAAAGAGATCACTACCCTGTGCCTACTCTCGAAGAAATCACACCTAAGCTATCTGGTGCTAAAATGTTTAGCAAGCTTGATGCCAGAAACGGCTATTGAATGTCGAACTAGGATGAACAATCTACGTACCTCACCACATTCAACACACCTTTGGCCGATACCGATTCTTGAGAATGCCCTTTGGTCAGGATGAGTCAGGATGTCTTTCAACAAAGATAGACGAAACCTGTCGTGGCTGTGAAGCACTGTGGGCATAGCTGACGATATACAAGTAATATTTCGGCAAAAAGCGCTAGAGACCATGACATACACCTTCATGAAGCTATGAAAGCCCAGACGTGCAGGGATCAAGTTGAATGCTGAAAAATGCATCATCAAAACGATCTGAATGTAGTTTCTTCGGACTGATATACTCACCCGATGGAGTGAGGCCCAACCCAGATAAAGTAAAGGCGGTTGAATGATGCAGCCCCCAGGTGATAGGAAACAACTGCGAACCTTCCTAGGGCTGGTCAACTACATGGGCCCATTCATCCCTCAATTAGCTGAACACTCCGCATCACTGCGGACACTCCTTCGTGAAGATGTTGAGTACATCTGGTCTCCATCACACACAAAGTGTTCTACTCCATCAAGCTCTGATAGCATCAGACACCACACTCGCTTACTATGACCAGAAGCAGCCTGTAATACTGCAAGTTGACGCATCAACCAGAGGACTAGGAGCAACCCTAGTACAAAAAGGTCGTCCGATAGCATTTGCATCAAAAGCTCTCACACCAGCAGAGACACGATATGCAAACATAGAGCGAGAATTACTAGCAGTCCTATACGGATGTGAGAAGTTTCGTACTTACCTGTACGGTAGAAGATTTCTCGTGGAAAGTGACCACCGCCCACTCCAGCATATCCACAAGAAAAACTTAATGCAGGCACCACCACGACTACAGCGCATACTTCTGCGTCTACAGGCTTACGATATAGAAATACGCTACAAGCCTGGTTAAAGAGATGGTCGTGCGGATGCACTCTCACGACTCTCCCCAGTGGAAAAGCATGAGATACCAGAGATGAAAGTCGTATACACCATGTCAGATAACGTAGCCATAGAAGACGGCACAGTCCTGGTTGGCAGTAGAATCGTGATTCCAAATTCTCTGCGACAGAACATACTACAACAGATCCACAGCGGTCCACCAGGGCATCGACAAGTGCAAGCTGCGTGCAAAATCTTGTGTCTACTGGCCAGGTCTATACAAAGACATTGACAATATGGTGACAAATTGCCCTGCATGCCAGAAATACCAGCGTTCTCAGCAGCCTGAACCAATGATCAGTATGGAACGTTCCACCACGTCCATGGCACACCCTTGGAGCTGACCTCTTCCACCACGACAAGGTCTGGTACCTGATCATCGCGGATTATTACTCCAAATTTCCGTTTATCCGCAAACTTGACAACCTTACTGCAAGCACCATCACAAGAGTTTCACGTGTGCTCTTTGCCGAACAAGGCATACCAGAGGTTATCGTATGTGACAATGGCACGCAGTTCACCTCTTCCCAATTCCGAGCCCTAGCACAGCAGTACGGATTTCGGATCAAACTTCTTCACCCTACTACCCAGAGGTCATGGATTCATTGAAAGACATATCCAAACAGTGAAGAGAATCCTCACCAAATGCCGAGAGTCAGGGGACGATCCAAGTTAGCCCTCCAACTCTCCGTGCAACTCCACTCAAGTCAAACCTTGCATCCCCTGCTGAGCTACTGAACAGAAGGAAGTACAAGACGACACTACCTTTAGTACATCACCCCCCACCAGACCGTGACGATGTGCGAGATATACTGCAGGCAGACCAGTCTTCGCAAACCGCAATACTACAACAGACGCTCTACCAGTACCCCTATCCAAGAACTCCTCAACGACCAACCCATCTACATCCAAATCCGATTAACAAAACCTGGAGCCAAGGTAGAGTTATGAGCAAATCAACTACTCTCGATCCTACAATGTGGAAACGGACAGTGGAAGTCAGCTCAGACGAAACGGGATTCATCTGCGACCAGCTCCCCTGAGTTCTACCAAACCGACTCCTGTTCGCAATGCTCCTTCACAACCCCAGAGCAGACCGCTTTCTAACCGCCCCTCCGGAACACCGACAGTGACGCGATCAGGCAGGAGAGTGAACAAGCCAAACAGACTTGATTTGTAACAACATACCATCATGTTACTATAAACACAACAAATAAAACACACAATCAGACCACAGTCATACAATAAAGACAATTTAATTTTAAGTTTACTCAACCTGGACTCTTATAAACAGAACAATGGGTCGTATGAGTAAAAAGTAGTATTTACTGACAAGTCTAGCAAAAAGTAAAAGCATAAACTTCCAAGTAGAAGCATTCAGTAAAAGCATCTTCTGAATTCCGTATGAATAAACCTATTCTTTAACTGCAAAGTATTCACTTAATGCTTTGGAGTAAATACTTCTGATATACCATGGCTGAATGGCTCTTAACAAAAGGTTTCCTTTGTATTACAACGCCCATTAACGTCTACGTACGCGCTCACACACACAGCCAAAGCAGCATTTGATTTACAGAAACATAGAAATCTTCAAGTCAGCCATGAGGTTTTATTCTGACAACATTTTGATGAAGACGACTCATCTGGACACACAGATAAAAACGTTTTTGTTAAGCTTTTGAAACTTGGAGTGCATGACAGCGCTGTATAGAGAGATAAGAGCTGGATATGAGCATAGCTATTTAAATTAAACTTACAAGTTTTAATAATAACACGAACAACATTGTATTGAAATGCATTTATAGTTAAAAAAATACTTCTCTGATTTTATGAACAATAAGCCTTAATGATCGAGGCATTCATTTCTGAGTTGAAAAAATTATTTATATCTTTTTGATACAAACGTTTTTTTTTTACCAACGGTTTTATTTTATCCTCAGCATATAAAAACAAGTTTGATTAAAAGCAGTTTGAGTTTGTGTGTATTGTTTCTCTTGTGAAACACTGTGTATGTGTCTATTTAATATTTCAGTGATGTCTTTCCTTTGGACTAAAACATTTATCCTGTGAGGAACATCATAAACACTGTCATTTCTTTGGACGAGCCTTTTACTTCTGTGCCCAAGGTAGCTCTGGAGCTACCTTGAAAAATCACTAGTATTTACTTGCATTTGTAGTATATTCTCCGTTTTATTCATATGGAAGTAAGTAAATGCTAAAATTAAAAGAATTTACTTTTTGGTAAAAGTAGATACTTTTAGCATTTTAGTAAATACTTTTAAGTAACAGTTTTTACTTCCTTTTATTCATATGGATGGTAGTAAATACTTCAAATTTTCAAGTAAAAGTAAGTACTACTTTTTATTCATACGACCCAATGTTTCTCCGGAGTTCCTTTTATTCATATGGATGGTAGTAAATACTTCAAATTTTCAAGTAAAAGTAAGTACTACTTTTTATTCATACGACCCAATGTTTCTCCGGAGGACTGAACTTTTTAAGGAAAAAACTGGACTAATGAACATTTGAGATTAATCTTCATTTCCATTGTATTAATCTTTAAAGAAAAGGGGACGTCACATTCACACATGCATACATACAGGACTAGCGCCCTCTAGAGTCTAACCCCTACTCATGTACCTTTCCATCAAAATGGCAGCCAAGTGTTAACGTGATTAAAACTACCAAAGTTCATGATACAAGCTGAGTCCCTCTCTCTCTCTAAATGCCAGCAGGAGGCATTACATAATCTGTTCTTTGTTATTTTCGTTTGAATTTTCTATGTAATAGCGCCCTGAGCACTTTTGTGGATTTGTGCGCTCTATAAGACCTCGTTATTATTAGCTGTTTCGTAGCGAAGCACAGCGAAACGGCTCTTGTTTTTGTTAAAGTTAAAGTTTAAAGTTTTTTTTATTATTATTATTATTTTTTTTTTTATTTGTCATCTTCAGAAAAATTTCATATAAGTGCTGATTTGCAAGGTTCCCAAAGAGCAATTGCAAGGGTGGGCAGTTCAAAAAAAATACCAATGGCGTCACAAAATGCAACAGTGCCCTCTAGCGGCAGGTTGAAAACTCGTCAAAATGGACTTTTTGAAGATGTGTGTGGTGAAGTTTCTTGTAATCACTTCAAATTTTACACACACAGGCAGCCATCATATGTGTGAAGTTTCAGATCAATGACGTCATCGGGGGTCACGTGACGCGGCCTTAAAGGTGCACTTTTTGAACTAATATAACTCCCTAGGTAATAATGCGATCATGTTGAAACTTGGTAGGTTGTTGGATATTGACAAGTTCTTGTGAATTGTGAAATGACATCATCACATGATCTTTTAAGATTATTTTAATTGTTTGCACCTTGAAGTCATAAAATGCTATCTGAACATGGTATAATCCCAAAAATTCTTTTTAATTAGGCTGGACTGTCATAACTGCTTTGATGCAAAAAGAATTTCAAATTAAGAGGGAAAATTTGAAAATTTTATTAAAGAAACAGCTCTGCATTTGTGCACAAATGCAATCATGTCTAGTTACTATTATTATTGGTATCTGAACTGTGCAGCTTACAACAAAATGGTCAGACAGCAGTGAACCTATGTGGCAGTCAGCAATAAGATGATCACTTTCCCAAGGTCCAAGGTATGCCCAAGATCATGGGTTGGGCCAATGACATGCTGGGTCAAACTAGCACTCAAGACAGTAGTCGGAAAATGCGAAACGTCACTCTTTGTAGGGACATCCACTTGCAGATTAAATTTCCCTGCTATGATTAACTTACTGTTCAAAGAGTTCACGAAGTCCACAAATGAATCAAACTACGAGAGAAATTCTGCAGTTGTAAAGCCATTTCTTGGGGAGGGTGGGGGTCTATAGAGCTGCAGGATCTTTCAGGGAGCTGGAGAAGATATGGAAAGATCGATATCTCAACCTGAAGAAGAGGTTCTACAACTCTTGTGTACTTTCAACCTTGCTGTACGCCGCCGAATGCTGGAGTCTGACAGAAAGAGACGAAGCCAGGCTAGATGCTTTTGACATAAGATGCCAAACAAAGATCCTGCGCATTAAATGGACACAACATACCACAAATCACCATGTAAGAATAATTACCAAACAGCCCCCACTCACAAGCATCATAAGAAAATGCAGGTTGAAGTGGTTTGGTCACCTCCAACGAATGGGAACAAATCGCATCACTAAACAACTCTACAACTGGTCACCAACCCATGGCAAATGCCACCCGAAGAGTAGAGTAGTATATTAACACCATAAAAACTGGTTTGAATTTAGTTAAAATAATTAGTAGTTATGCTAGCTCATATGACCATAATACCGCTTCCGAACTTTCGAAAAATTGGCATCTGAATTTTTTTTCCCCCGGAAACTTTACGTCCGCACGTTCAGTTTTTGTTTTGTTTTTTGTTTTCAATCAGGTTGGTGAAAGTGCATCGCTATTTGTTGATGTATTGGGCTTTGAAATGTTAGCGTTTGGTTGACAATGACTTTTTGATTTTGAAGAGAGTGTGATTTGGGAGCGTGTTTTGTCTCCGTGTGGGACTTTTGCCCCACCACGGCGGCGGGCGGCAGCGACAATAGTGTGCTCACACCCGGTATTTAGTGGAATCGTGCAATGTCTCAGCAGCTGTGGGTTCCGATCATCTTGTTATAAAACACAGTGCACGACAGTCTGTAACAGAAATTATTTACACGTACTCTTTATTTTGAATTAGTGTTTTATTTGATCAAAGTTTCGTGTAAATGTTCCCAAAAAATACTTGGACATCGAAATTACGTATTTTCGACTCGGTCTTCAAAAGTTTACACAAAATAAATATTAATTACTTTGATACAGATTTTTGAAAAGGGCGACCTCACCATGACAGTGAAAATACATGGTATGTATCGTCGGTACGACGTCGAACCCGTCGATACACACGACGAGGATCGGGACTTATTTCAATTTCTAACTGGGTGCCGAGTTTGTAACCGTGGCAGATTGAGCGTTTTCAACCAGGTGCCGAGTTTGTAGTTGTGCATGTGCCGAGTTTGTGGGTGTCGAGTTTGCAAGGTGCCGAGGTTGTGGGTGCCGAGTTTGAGAGGTGCCGAGTTTGCTGGTGCCGAGTTTGCAAGGTGCCGAAGTGTCCGGTATTCATGATGATGATGAAGTAAGAAACACGTTCAGCAAATTCTGTGGTCGTCCGGAAACACGTCAAATACGTTTGAGACATAGGTTCAAAGCACGGTACTCATAGGTTAGAAATAAGTTTGGGTACGCAAGGTATTATGTCAACCTACTATTAACTTACCTACAACAGTGCAGAACTTATGAGCCACACGCTTGCATACGACTTCGCCTTACACCGACGTATATCAGCGTATTTCAGCGTGCTCATAACTTATACAAAACTTACCCATAACTTATTTGATGTGCGCCAGCGTATTCGCTAAAATGTTCATAGATCGGGCATACGCTGGCTTTAATGTCAAGGTGTGGCAGGGTCACATGATAACAGAATGAATGATAACTGCACTTGACATCGTATATGTAGTATCCTCCTGCGAACCCAATTTGGCGAATTTTAACCTAAAAGGCCATAAAATAACACTTTTTTTAAAGCATTTAAATAGCACCGTCGGTTTATAAACAGGTCAAAAGGTCAAGAAATGATCACCAACATATCCATTTTTGTGAAGTACCTAAAGCAAGGGAATGAAAGGTACAACTACAGTAAACATGAAAGGTCGTGTGATGTATAGATTGTAAAAATAGCTAATGTGGTTAAGGAAATATGAACTTATGAAATAATGATATATGTGTGTAAGGGAAAAGCGAAATCATACATGTAGCCCTGTGAAAACAGACCAAAAGATGAGACTATTTTGTGACCACAAAAAAAACATTTTTGGTGGTAATATACATATAAGCAACATAAAGAGTGTTTTTTTACGAGAGGACAGCGCAAAAGTATATAATATGACCGGAACGCACTCAAATGTTCAAAAGCTCAAAGTTTAAGATTATGAAGTTTTCCCTTGTTAGAGGCTTTAAAGAACGTATGAAGCGTTGTGTGTATGTTCTTAATAGGGATGGGGGGGGGGGGGCGGGGGCGGTTAAGTAGGTGTAGGCAAATGGTAGTGTAAATAATATACATGTAAGCAACATATAGAGTGTAGCCCTGTGAAAATAGACCAAAAGATGAGACTATTTGTGACCACAAAAAAAACATTTTTGGTGGTAATATACATATAAGCAACATATAGAGTGTTTTTTAACGAGAGGACAGCGCAAAAGAATATAATATGACCGGAACGCATTCAAATGTTCAAAAAGCTCTAAGTTTAAGACGGCGTGTTTCTGCGTGTAAGGTGCCGTTCTCCCGCCCCCTGCCCCTTCCTCTCCCCGTCCCACATGCTTCCCTAATGCCTGCCTCCGTTTTCCATGATCCCATCCCATAGCAACAGTAAAATACATTGTGCCGTTCCCCGGGTCCCGCTAGAGTTCCGCACTGTTCCGATTCCACAAAGCACTAAGATTGATCTTAACTTTGTATCAATCTTAATTGCTTAGCAAAGAGTGACATCACAATACCAATTACCCTGTCCCTGTCTGTACTCCGTGTCGTTTTCTTCTTCCCGTTCAGTTTATTTTTTTCCCTGTCCCGTATCATTTATAAGTCCCTTTTCTTTTTTCCCCTTTCCGTATTATTTTCCAAGCCCCGTTAATTTGTTTTCCGTCCTGATCATTATTTTCCCGTATTGTATTATTTTTTAGTAGAATTAATTTTTTTTCCCAATTCACCTTGTGTTGAAAACTCAACTGAAAAACAACTGGAATCAAAAGAAAGTAGCACAACAGAACATACCAAGAAAGCCAAACAACACAATGAATATAAATTAAAACAATCACCTTAAATGAGGAAAACACAAAGAAAAAAATGGAATCATTACTGTTTTGCCAATGAAAGAAACTGTATAAGTGTCATAAAATCGTTAATGTTGAAACTTAGAGAATAAGCCAAATCACCTTGTATTTTAAACTGGCATCAACTTATGCGCACTGTAACGTGTGTCTTTCTATGGGACGCAGCTTGGCGCAAGCGCAGAACTCCACGGTGTTGCTTCCTGGCATTTCCGAGCTACAAAGACAATCGTGTGTTGGGGGTTGGGGCTAACAAAAGAGGTGTAGATGCCACAAGGTTTAAAACAAAAAGTAATGTCCCAATGCGTAAACTTTCCAGGCGTGTTTTATTTGTTCGAACTACCAAGAAAATAGGGTGTTTGGGGGTGGGGGTGACAAAAGAGGGGTAGATGCCGCGAGGTTTAAAATAAAAATTAATGTCCCCAGTGTAATCCTACCTCCATGGTGTAATGTATCACTGTGGCACTACTTTATGAACGGCTCATGAATATATATATAGTGCACAGTCCATGTATGTATACAGGTCAAAGGTTATGTGAATAAACCACTTCTCAAAATGGCAGCTATTGTGTGCTAGGCTACTCTGACACTTAATAAGTATTTCTCCACGTAAATACACCACAATTGGCGACGAGGATGGGATTATTAGCCTGCTATGTTAAAGATCTAAGTATTGTGATCTTAAGAGTACAAATTTAATGTACAAATTCGCCAGGGTAGCTGCATAAAATGTGGAAATTTGGAGTGAATCTGGATCCGTTTTACAACACCAGTGAGTGAGGGTATGTACATATACACATAGACTGAATCTGACAGTTCATCTCTACTCGTGTGGCGTACGCATTGCCGATTGCTGTTACATGTAATTCTGTGAACTTGAGCTACCATTCTAGATCATGGCTTCATCAATGATTGGCAGAATTGATCCCTTTGATGGGACAGAGGAAGACTGGCCTACATATATTGAAAGGCTTGAACAATATTTTGATGTGAACTCAATCCCAGCAGCCAAGAAAGTGCCTGCACTTATCAGCCTTATTGGACCAAAGACGTATGGGCTCTTGAAACATTTAACTACGCCAAACAAGCCATCCACAAAGACATACAAGGAGTTAGTTGAAATTTTATCACAACACTTGTCACCCAAGCCACTTGTCATCGCTGAACGTTTTCGTTTCCACAAGCGAGAACAACTTGAGGGTGAGAGTGTCAGTACTTACCTCGCTCAACTCCGACGGTTTGCTGAACATTGCAATTTTGGTGACTATTTGAATGATGCCCTCCGTGACCGATTTGTGTGTGGGTTACGGGCAGGAAGTATCCAGAAGCGACTGCTCGCTGAGGCAAAACTAACACTAAACAAAGCCTTGGAAATGGCCACTGCAATGGAAACAGCTGCTAAGGATGCAGTTGAGCTTCGTCAGCAGTTAAAACCTGATTCTACTGTTCACAAATTTAATGTGAAATCACGCTCCCATTCTTCAACTTCATGCTACCGCTGCGGAAGGTCAAATCACAGCCCAGATCAGTGTCGATTTAAAGACGCAACTTGCCATTCTTGTGGGAAACCAGGCCACATTGCGCCTGCATGTCGTTCAAAGCCACCACAGACCCCTTCGAACAAAACGTTCAAACCTAATCCAAACAGACGTAAGCATACTTACCAGGGGAAGGCGCAGTCAACAAAAGTCATGGAGAACATTCCAAATGATGAACAGGAGGATGATGAAATTTTTATCGGAAGAGTCAATATCAACAATGTAAATTCTCGGTGTGACATGAGCACAGCGATATGGGTCACACCGAAAGTCAACAATATCCCGATCACCATGGAAGTTGATACAGGATCTGCCATTTCGATCATTTCAATGGCTGACTATCGAAAACTCTTACCGACAGTAACTCTGCAACCATCAAAAGTAAAGTTGCAAACATATACAGGAGAAAGAGTTTCCCCTGCAGGATTGCTGACAGTACATGTCCAGTACAAAGAACAGAGTTGTACACAGAAACTGTACGTTGTCGAAGGAGGTGGCCGGTCGTGATTGGCTCGCTACAGTAAAATTGGACTGGCCAAGTATTTTAGCCATGAGAACCTCCTCCATGGATATGAGAGACACTCACCTCAACTCGCTGCTCAAGAAACATGAGAAGCTATTCAGTGATAAAGTTGGTGAGTTACAAGGCATTAAAGGGAAACTAACGCTCAAAGACAATTCGTCCCCCGTATTTCTCAAAGCAAGACAAGTGCCATATGCACTGCGACCTAAAGTTGAGATGGAACTAGAAAGACTGGAACGTGAACATATAATAACTCCAGTTGCCACAAGTCAATGGGCAACGCCTATCGTACCAGTTCCAAAGAAAAACGGCGGAGTTCGAATTTGCGGTGATTTCAAGGTTACAGTCAATGCGAACTTAAAGATTGACCATTACCCCTTGCCTAAAATTGAAGATGTATTTGCAACACTCGCAGGTGGACAAAGATTTAGCAAGCTTGATTTGACTCAAGCATATCTACACATGGTTATGGAGGATGAGTCAAGTAAATTGTTGACACTCAACACACACAAGGGACTTTTTCAGATGCATCGATCGCCTTGCATTTGGAGTAGCATCCGCCCCAGCCATATGTCAGCTTACTATGGAGCAAATCCTCCAAGGAATTCCAGGTGTGCAGTGCATACTTGATGACATGATTGTGACAGGTCGTGATGATAGAGAGCGTCTTCACAACCTCGAGCGAGCCTCAATGTTCTTGATGACCGCGGATTAAAACTCAACAAGTCAAAGTGTGAGTTCTTCAAGAAACGCGTTGTCTTCTGTGGGCATGAGATTGACGCTGAGGGACTACATAAGACTCAGGACAAAGTCAACGCAGTGAACAATGCCCCACAACCAACCAATGTCAGCCAAATGCGCTCATTCCTTGGGCTCATCAATTACTACCACCGCTTTCTACCGAATTTGGCCACTATACTGCACCCACTCAACAGACTGCTTGAGAAGAATAAACCATGGGTTTGGACTGCAGACTGTGAAAATGCATTCAACAAGGCCAAAACTCTGATCACTTCTAAGGAAGTTTTGACACATTACAACCCAGATCTACAGGTCAAGTTAGCTTGTGATGCCTCACCATATGGGTTGGGTGCTGTGATGTCTCACGTTATGCAAGATGGATCTGAGCGGCCAATCGCATACGCATCACGCACACTATCTTTGGCAGAACGTAACTATTCACAGATTGATAAGGAAGCCTTAGCACTAATATGGGGTGTTACAAAATTCCATAACTATCTCTATGGAAGGAAATTCACGCTGGTTACAGACCATCAACCGCTCACATCCACATTCAACCCTGCAAAGAGCATTCCTGCGACTTCCGCGTCACGATTGGTGAGATACGCGATATTTCTTGGGAGTCATGACTATGACATTGAATACAAAAATACAGCGAAGCATTGTAATGCCGATGGACTGTCGAGATTGCCATTGCCAGAGGTCACTCATGAGTACAGTGACCCAGACAATCTTCTCTATGTCTCACAACTCGAAATTTTGCCAGTGACATCTTCACAAGTAGCTCGGGAGACGGCATATGATTTGACAGTCGCCCAGGCTCGTGAGTATACCATGAAAGGGTGGCCTAACACTCACAACTCCGTCCTTGCACCATTTCATACACGCAGAAATGAACTCTCTGTACATGAGGGATGCCTTATGTGGGGACTACGCGTCGTAATTCCGTCCAAGCTACGCAAGAAAGTCCTTGATGAGTTACATTCAGGGCACCTCGGTGTTGTGAAAATGAAAACACTCGCACGAGGCTATGCTTGGTGGCCTGGGATTGATCATGATATTGAACAAATTGCCAAAGGATGCTCTGGATGCCAAAGAGTTCAGCGTAATCCAACTTCAGCACCACTCCATACATGGGAATGGCCAACGACCCCATGGCAACGCATCCATATTGATTATGCCGGACCGTTCCTTGGACAAATGTACCTAGTGGTCGTGGATGCACACTCAAAATGGCCAGAGGTTGTGTGTACCAAATCATCGAACACAACTCAGACCATTGATTTTCTTCGTGACATTTTCTCACGCAATGGAGTTCCTGAACAGCTTGTTAGCGATAATGGGCCCCAGTTCACGTCTGAGGAATTCCAAATTTTCCTCAAGAGCAATGGTATCAAACACATCCGATCTGCTCCGTACCATCCAGCAACCAATGGGCTGGCTGAACGATTTGTACAGACTTTTAAACAAGCTCTAAAATCTATGGCGGGGGAGAAAGGATCAACATCAGCAAAACTCGCTAACTTTCTTCTTGCTTACAGAAGTGCACCTCACAGTACAACAGGACAATCGCCTGCTATGCTATTCATGAAGCGACAGCTTAGATCTCGCTTGGATATTTTGAAACCGGATATTCGCCGCCGTGTTAGTGACAAACAAACGGACCAGACAGCTGCACATAGATCCGCTAGTACAACACGAGAGCTTCAGGTTGGACAGACAGTCTCAGTTCGCGATTATCGAGGCAGAGAAAAGTGGATTCTTGGTGTTGTGCACTCTCGAAACGGTCCCCTGTCGTATGAAGTGCGCGTAGGGCCAGATATGATTTGGCGCAGACATATCGACCAGATTTTGGATTCTGATACAGGTGTTACCCCTGACATTGATCAACCACAAGAACTAGCACCAGAGATAGCGACAACTCCATCAACAGGTGCGCAACCCTCTTATGATGAAGAGACACAAAACCCTAAAACTCTAGTGCCAGTTCGGTCCCCAGTGCGTGAACATCGCTATCCATCACGTCAACGCAAACCTCCAGATAAACTGAACCTTTAGTCTTAAGAACAGAAACAAAGCAAAGTGGAGTGAAACAGTTGATTTATTACTCATGTTTGTTTAAAAAATATTTACTCCAATTTAGAGTTGATAGTTCTAGTTCAGTGTTATGTTAAAAAAAAAAAAAAAAAATGCCATGCAAAACAAAACAAGAATTCTTACTATCCTGATATAAGGAGTGCAACAAACTACATGTGTATTTTCCAGAACTTTATGAATAATTAAAAGTAAACTGCTGAACATTTACATCACTTCATAATTAGTGAGGAGGAAGTGTAATGTATCACTGTGGCACTACTTTATGAACGGCTCATGAATATATATAGTGCACAGTCCATGTATGTATACAGGTCAAAGGTTATGTGAATAAACCACTTCTCAAAATGGCAGCTATTGTGTGCTAGGCTACTCTGACACTTAAGTATTTCTCCACGTAAATACACCACACCCAGGGTAAACTTTCAAGGGTGTTTTATTAAGTTTGTCATAATTTACTTGAGGAGGGATGCATGTCCTGAAAAAATGGAGATGCGTGTTAGGTGCCGTCGCCCGTCCGCTTCCTCTCCCCGTCCCACGTGCTCTAATGCCTGCCTCCGTTCTCCATGATCCCTTACCATAGCAATAGTTAAAGTCACCTGGAAATATATTTTGTTTTTCTTTCAAACATAAGAGTATATGCTTACGAACAATAAAACAATTTTTTTAGTAATTGTTTGTCACGCTTTATATGTTTAAAAAATATATAAAGTTGTTTGGGGGCTGACTCCGCCTACCCCTTTTGTGACGTCAATCGAGGCAGACTTTGCCTGCAATGCGTAGAGTAAACACACAGGCAAAGTACATGTACGTCCAAGTCGTGAGTTGGTACATTTCAAAAAGTGTTTTTCTGCATTCAGCAGCAATACACCTGGTCGGCATTGCCGGAAAAAACAACATTTTTTTGTTGTTGAAACTTACAAACTCACGACTTGGTCTGTACATGTACTTTGCAATTGTGTTTACTCTACGCATTACAGGCAAAGTCTGCCTCGATTGACGTCACGAACAGCGCCCTCTCGGGTCGGGGTCTACTCTTAAATTTGTAAATAACATATAAGAACTGATTTTTTTAAACCTTAGTTAACTGTTTATTCACATTCCACTCATCAAAACACATATATTAGTGACAAAAGCTTTATTTTGAAAAAATACCACTTCCAGGTGACTTTAAATTAAAGGTGCCGTTCCCCCGTCCCCCTGCCCCTTCCCTCTCCCGGTCCCACGTGCTCTAAAGCCTGCCTCCGTTCTCCATGATCCCGTCCCATAGCAACAGTTGAATAAACTACGTGCCGTTCCCCCAGCCCCCTGCCCTTTCCCTCTCCCTGCCAACGTGCTCTAATGCCTGCCTGTGTTCTCCATGATCCCGTTCCATAGTAATAGTTAAATAAAAGTTGCCGTTCCCCCCATCCCCCTGCCCCTTCCCTATCCCCGTCCCATGTGCTCTAAAGCCTGCCTCCGTTCTCCATGATCCTGTCCAAGAGCAACAGTTAAATAAAAGGTGCCGTTCCCCCGTCCCCCCTGCTGTCCCTCTCCCCGTCCCACGTACTCTAAAGCTGCCTCCGCCATTGTTCTCTCTAATATGTTTCTTCTTCGCCAAACTCGCCGTCCAGGACTCCGTTCTTCTTCTGATAAAACACAGCTTAACACTCATGAATCTAGATTAACTTGTTTTTAATCAAATCAAGTCTTTGCTTTAAAGTATTCTAAATACCGAATTTGAACAACAAAAATACTCATCAGAGCTTGTTTAATTTAGTTTAAGCTTTTTAAACATTTATGCATTAGTCGGTTGAATAGACAAAAGGAAAATTCTGGGACCAGGATGTTTATTTGATCTTAAATTTGTTGCAACCCCCGTTGCAAATCTACGCCCGATTGTGAAATTATCAAAAGCTGTGTTTTACGCAGATGCACAATGGTCGCAAGGGCGTTAGATTAACGCAAGACGCAGTTTAAAGCTATTATACACTTTCGGTACAGAAAAAAAAAAAAGTTCACAGATTTACAAATAACTTACAGGGTTTACAGAAGGTAATGGTGAAAGACTTCTCTTGAAATATTGTTCCATGAAATGCTTTCCTTTTTGAGAAAACATTAAAACAATATCAATTCTCGATAGCGAGAATTCTGTATTTATTTGAAACACATGTCATGACACGGCGAAACGCGTGAAAACAAGAGTGGGTTTTCCTGTTATTTTCTCCCCACTCCGACCGATTGAGCCTAAATTTTCACAGGTTTGTTATTTTATATATAAGTTGTGAAACAGAAAGTGTGGGATTTGGACAATACTGTTTACCGAAAGTGTATAATGGCTTGAAAGTCACCTGGAAGTGGCATTTTGTCAAAATAAAGCTTTTGTCACTAAAATATGTTTTGACGAGTGAAATATGAATAAACAATTAACTATGGTTTAAAAAAATTAGTTTCCATGTTATTTACACATTTGAAAATAAGCCCGACCCGAGAGGGCGCTGTTCGTGACGTCAATTGAGGCGCGAAGAATCGCATGCAGTGCCAACACAAGATAGTGACACTTGGCGCAAGCTAAAAACATTCCCTCAAAGTTGAAACAATACCTGATTTTTTTCACGCTAGGCAAATGCTCCTTTAGGTTCATTACGTCTTTCAGGTACCTTCTTCAACTTCCCCACTAGCTGGAAAAATTGTTGGGATGGCGTCATGTTTTAGAAAAGCACTTTCTCTTCATGTCAAAATGTGTAGTGTATTCCAGATTCTCGAAGCACGACAGCTCGAAGTGTTTGCTGCAGTGCTGGAAAAGACTTGTAAACTAACCCCATCTTTAGTTGTTTTGCTGCATCCAGCAGCAATACACCTGGTCGACATTGCCGGAAAAATGCAAGAAAAACCTTATTCGAAACGTACAAACTCACGTCTAGGACTTGAATGTAGGTGTGTTCGATGTTCGATCGAGGCAAAGTCTGCCTCGATTGACGTCACAAAAGGGGTAGATGGAGTCACCCCCCACAGAACTTTTTTTTTTTTTTACATATAAATCGTTAAAAACAATTACTCAACAATTATTTATTGTTCAGAAAAATATATTCTATTTCCAGGTGACAGCTTTTCACCCCGCGCGAACAAAACAAGTGTCTGCGTAAGTTTCGTGATTGGAGTTGGCACAAATTCTTAATTTTTTTCAAGTAACTTGACCTGAGGTCAAGTTTTAATATTGGTTTTTCTTCGTTATTTTGTTGAATTTATTTGTACTTCTCTATATGTTGTATTTAGTAACTAGTATTTACATTTTCAACATATGTAATTTTTATGGTCAGAAGGTACGTTTAACTAAAATAATGGACGAAACAAAATCTATCCAACGTAAAACTCCATAAGGTTGGGACCACAATGGTCCTGGAAGTTCAAATACAAGCGAGACTTGCGCGAGACTTGTACAGTCTATAGTAAATGGGTGGCATGGCAATATGTAGTGTATTGACTGGTGACAATAACTTGTTTTGTTTTTTTGTCAATTGGAAGTCAGTGTAGAGTGTTTAACAGAGGAGATGATAAGAATGATGACGAGAAAATGGAATACTGTATACAAACAAAATCTCTCTGTTTGCATCCTGACAGGGAGTGCATTAGGATAGTCTAACTTTGAAAGCTTAGGAGCCTGCATTGCAATCAAGCGTCATGTTTTTAAAACCTGCAAATGGGTCATATTTTTTGACCGCGTGAGTGCTTTCAATCACTTCCGGGGGTATATTCATTCATACCCAAAACAGTTATTAAAGATTGGAATACATTACCACCATAGACATCAAATCCATAACGGACAATAACACTTTTAAAGGAGTCGTTTTAATCCACCTCTAAAGCAAATTGAAACTACTGCACAACAAAAGTGACAGGGCGAATTAACGTATACTACTAAGCCCGGGAAGGGACAGTGGTAAGAAAAAAATATGCAGGGGCTAATTCGTTCGCACGGTTTAGTAATCCGTTCGAACGAATTAATAATCCGTTCGCACGGTTTAGTAATCCGTTCGAACGAATTAATAATCCGTTCGCACGGTTTAGTAATCCGTTAGAACAAACTAGTAATCCGTTCTCACGGTTTAGTAATCCGCTCGAACGAAATAGTAAACCGTGCGAACGGATTAATAATCCGTTCAAACGAATTAGCAATCCGTTCGAACGAATTAGTAATCCGTTTGCACGGTTTAGCCAAGGCATGAAATGGCGCTGCACGCATGCGTAAGCGATCCCTTCACAACAACACTTTGCTTCAAGATGGCGTGACATGGTCATGGATGTACAAAATGTATATAGAAAAGGAAGACAAGATTCTTGATGGTTGAAGATGGAATAACTTCAGTAGACCCGTTCTGGATTGTGATGTTGGATAGCCTTTTATGTTGTGTTAGGGAGGCGGTAATAAAGAACTCAGTTGGTAAGAGTAATCAAGTTTGAGCACATGCAGGCTTTTAAAATAGTTACAATACAAGGTGATCTTTTTATAGATTTGAGTAACAATAGTTTGTTTAAGATCCATTTGAAACACAACAAGGCGTACAAATATTACCAGAGTATTTTCATTAATTTCTTGCAGCGGCACGAGGCATGGGTGGGAAATTTATTACAAAATGTCTCTCCTCAAATAGGTACACGTTGGGTGTCGTGGCCGAGTGGATAAGAGCACCAAACTCAAGCTCTGGTGCTTCTGTTCAGCAGAGTGTGTGGGTTTGAATCCCGGTCGTGACACTTGTGTCCCTGTGAGCAAGACAATTAACTAAAACTGCTTCTGTCCACCCAGTGGTAAATGTGTACATGTACCTGTGAGGGCAGAGATGGTGATAGTGATTTATTTAGCAGAGTAGCGCATATAGCTTGTTTCCTGGCTGTAAACTCCCAAGGGAGCTGAGATGGTTTAAAGAATGAATCAAGGCCCTGTGACCAGGGGTAATCATGTTGGAAGCGCTTTGAGACGCCCTTCTGGTGTGAAAAGGGCTTTAAAAAAACTGGTAATTATTATTACTATTATAATTAAAAACAAATTATCCTTACATGGTTCTCCACACGCAGTTTTGTCCGGGCGAAGCCCGGAAAAAAACCTCAAAATACCAAATGCGCCCAGACAAAAAATTCTGTGCCTGGACAAAATCGTTGTGCATCCGGGCAAAAAAAATTAAAAAACACTTCACGACGAACTCAAACCACCGTTTAAATGTGCTGTATCAACTATCTTTGTGTATATAATATAGTGTGCAGCGACTGGTACCCAGAGGTAGGTCGGCTATTTCGTAACGGCATTTTTCTCTGTGTCGCAGGGCATCCTAAATACATTTTGACAACAGCGTGGTGTTAGTGTTCTTTCGTTTTGACGGTTCGTGTACGTGATAAACCGTACCACGAGTACCATCCAAATGGAATTGACACTGAACGCCAAACAAGGCTCACCCTATAATCATTTGATCCAATCATGTGTGCACATCGAGTACGTAGGTCATTGATAATCATTAACATTTCTGGTCATTGAAATTTCTGCTCATGAATCACTTATTTGTGCATTCAGGGGGGGGGGGGTTACAGTTAATGAAATCCAATGGCAGATTCGTACAAAGAGTGGATGCATACAGGTGTCCTTATCTAGAAAGCTGAAGTGTGTTAAAATGAATAATGCATTCCTACTCATTCATCAGTAATACATGACGGTTCAGTACCGCTTTGGATTGGATGACAGCGTGGTGGGCGGTCGGTATTGTACTTAATGGATTTTGATTGGATATGATGCTGTGTATCGTACACTACGTGTAATAAACTGTCTAAAACGAAAGAACGCTACTTAGACTTGGTTCCAAGTCTGTGATCGTGCGGTTTAGTCGTCCTGATATATTATTGACTAACACAGCGCCCTCTCGTGGATAAACCTCCGTCATTGAGCGAGTTAGAGCGTGTTAGCAAATCTACAGGGGAATTCTGCGTGGCCGATGCATAGAAATTACCGCACTCTCGGACTTGAACTCAAGTTTGCGTGGTACTAGGAGACGAATTCAGAGATCGAATAATACCCGGACGCAAATCTGAAACTGTTTTTGGGCGATCGTGCACAAAGTGGTCGTGTTCGTGCTGAAATGATTTGAAAATAGAATTAGCTGTTGCAAACAACTTACCAACCAAATGGACCAAGGGTATAAATGCAAAAAATAGTTAATGGCCTGATGTTTCGACCCTAGCAGAGTCTTTCTCGAAGGCTAAATGACAACACAACAAACATAAACAGGTAACTAAGTGAAACATAAGCAGTGAAGTGAAAATACATAAATGGGGTTAGAGAGCATACAGAAAAAAGCAAGGGGTAAACAATTAATAGGGGGACAAAAGGGTTGTAGGGAAGGGACTGGCTTGACCACCGGAAAATGGAAACACAAAGGACAATATCAAGGGTGGGGAGGTGGGGGAAAAAAGTAATTACTTAGTGAATTTGGGTCAGGCTAAAAGGCTGTGGGGCAAAAGTAGACGGCCAAACAAAAGGTATACATGTATTAGTTGTTTCCTTCTTGGATGTTCAGACCATGGGGTTGAATAGTCTGGAGGCGTCTAATCCAGAGTTTCTCCCTACTCAAACGAACAGTCTCTCTGTGGTTGCCTAGTGCCTCTATGCCCTGTAAAATCATGTCAGAAATTAAGTGATTAGGAAGATTGAAGTGATGTCCTACAGGTCTATCCAGCTTTTGGGTCTTGACTGTAGATCTCTGGCCGTAGAAACGCCTCTTGAGTGTAGTTCTTGTTTCACCTATACTTACCTTTTGTTTTGCCGTCTTCTTTTTCCACACAGCCTTTTAGCCTGAGCCTCATTCACTAATTAATTACTTTTTTTCCCCACTTCCCCACCCTTGATATTGTCCTTTGTGTTTCCATATTCTTGTGGTCAAGCCAGTCCCTTCCCTACAACCCCCCCCCCTTTTGTCCCCCTATTCATTGTTTACCCATTGCTTTTTTTTCTGTATGCTTTCTAACCCAATTCATGTATTTCCACTTCACTGCTTATGTTTCACTTTAGTTACCTGTTCATGTTTGTTGTGTTGTCATTTAGCCTTCCAGAAAGACTCTGCTAGGGTCGATACGTCCGGCCATTAAAAAATTTTTGCTGAAATGATTTGCACAAAAATATTGGCACAATCAGTCGATCTTGCAGGAATTATAGTTTGTGTAATTGCCAACCGTGCAGGATCGGAATGAATGTTTTGTGGTTTGTGCAATCGGCTTATCTATTTGAGCATGAATAATTTGTGCGCAATATGCCGATAGATATGAAATATTTTGCACAATTTGGAGATCGCGCACGAATTATTTGCACAATTTGACAACAGTGCAGGAATGATTAGTGCAATTTGACGATAGTGCAGGATTGGTTTAGCGCCCGGACAAAATTTAACCCTGTGGAAAACCCTGCATTAATCCTCTCAGATCTTTCTTTCCTGAAAGTGTGAAAATACTCCCGTAGTACATTCTCAAGATATCTGACAAGGTTTTGTTTTCATAGACTTTTCAGAGAATAGTTTCTGCCACTACTCAGTTAGATACCAATTGATCACACTATTTTAAAGCGGTTGACAGACAGGAGCATTTTACGTAGGTGTGTAAACAGATAGATAATAAATATTGCTAAAGTGATGGAAGCAGATGGTGCACAAAGAAGCCTTTACAGTTCAGTTATGTAAACATTTATTGTATTTACAACATTTGAAGATATTGCCACCCGCAGTCCCACAAATAAAATGGGCTCGTCAAGGCAGTCTCATTTTGCAAGTTACTTCACCAGCAGCCTACAGCTACAACAACCCTGTTCCAACTGACATGGATACATATACATGTACTCAAGATGTTGGCACAATGAGTATGAGCATTGGTTTTGATGATTGAAGATATGAACTGTCTGCGTCCGAGAGTTTAATGAGACTTTTTTCAACATTGGTGGCTTACTTCCCTCTAGACAATTGATACATGTTCCACAATTTATGGCAGAATTTGTCACCCAAACTAGCCTACACGTATGTGCCATGATAAATATGGTCTGAGAGAAATGGTACATGTACAAGCCACAGCATGGGCTGAACAGAAACTCAATGTTAGTTTAAGTGAAATGTGTAATAAGTTGACTGCAGTTTTTGTAAAGAGCACCACTGTTATGTTCCAAGAGTTTATATAAATTGGTGTTTGGCAGCTCTGTCCGTTCATAATTCAACATCAGGCAAGGTGCTTGATTGTGATGATCATGTTGAATTCCATCACCTTCCACCAATCAAGAAGCAATTCTCCTCTGCATCATCATTATCACCAGTCTCCGACAGATCTTGCTCCTTCACCTCCTCAGTGTTCATTTCACATTCATTTCCTAACAATAAGGAGTAAAATAATAAAAACTAAAGAAATTACAGGCTCTCAGCATTGAACTATGCCACTATTAACTTTAACCCCCCCCCCTAAAAAAAAAACTGCCGTGACAAAATATAACTACATTAAGAGTCTCAATCAGCCAACACTGCGGGTATCGAACATTTTTAAAAACAACTCGAAAGAAGACTATATCATTCAAATATGGACTGGGACCTACATGCGCCCCACATGGTGTAACCCATATTATGGGCCCCTTCTCATCCTGCACCTGGGATTCTAATTGGGCCCATATTGGTAAGCCCAGATCTACCCCATTTGTCCCACATGGGCCCCATATTATGGGTACCAGCATATTTTCATGAGTGTCCTACATGGGCGATATCGTGTGTCCTGATGGGGTAGTATGGGCCCCACGTGATCCTGCACCCAAGATTCATATTGGCCAAATGGGTTGGCCGATGGGATACATCTGGGGCCCATCTGCATGATCTTGGGGGGAAGAAATCTGGTTTATCCCATGAGCACTACCTGGGATTCGTATCGGCAATCTGGGCCAATATGAGGGGTCCATGTGGGTGGCACAGAAATGGGCCAGCCCAGATAGCTTAATGTTAATTAGTCTAAAAATTATCAATGACAAACTTAGCCTTGATCAAGGCGCTACAGCCAGCCGCGATCTGCAAAATCCCAGTCCCCATCACTGAATTCCGCCAGCGCACCCCCATACATAACCCAGTGCATATACGTGTACAGCGTATGTACACATACGTACTATGTACATGTACCATCAGTATACGGTACACTTACGGTACATGGGTCTTCCCAAGTAGCGCCTTGATGGTTTTGTATCTGCCAAAATTTAGGGCGGAGCTCATTATGCTAATGTTTACTAACAACCCGTTCTCATTGGTTGTTGGTTGACCTATAAACTCTCGCTGTCAATCACAACGTTGTTCTGCAAGCACTCGCACACATGTGCTCGTCGACGTATTGTAAACAAGCAGTGGCTGTAGTATAGTTGCAATAATGGCGGCGGGCGAGGGAGAAATCCCTACTAGTAAAACAAAACTGTAAGTCGCTGGAAATCAATGGTGTGTAATTTGCAACACAACTACAGAAACTTTCAACAAAATATAACAGCCGCGTTTAATGCATCAATCATGGGTTTAGAAATAGAAGGAAGGAAATTAGACCATGTGAAATGTGTTTGAGAAAGGTTAAAAAAGTATCCAGGTGTCATGGGTTTCCGGCAAGATGGCTACTTGGTAAGAATTCTTAGGTGTTGGGCATATGACAGTACAACACACCCCATCCCCTTGAAGCATAAACACAGACCAGATGAGATAAGAAACCCAGCTGTTTATTTTGTCTTAAGGTAGAAATATATTATTCATTACGTTTCTCGCGGTAAATCAAAGTTGGGGATCGAAAATATGTGTTGTCGACAGACGGTAGAAGATGGCGTGTGGCTGAACAACAACTAAATAAAGTTCAATTTCATAAACTAACTCTTGCCATACTACTAGTACTACACTACAACGTTACACTTATATAGTACAGCAGCTTCCAATTCAGGGACAAATCTACCACCTACGTTGTAATTATAGTCCTCGTGTTATAATGAAACGCAAGACAACGGAAGTTGTTCGAAGTTGTTCCATACCATTACCGACCGGGCGAGTCATGTCCAGCTCACCCGTCCGGCAGCGCATTCAGACCCCTTACAATCATAGCTATATATACACCACGCTCCCGACACTGCTATAAAAAGCACGTAGTACAGTACATGTACATATACAGCTAGCGTTCAGCGTACACACACATGGATGTGGCATGATTGCTAGCAGTAATACGTCATTCTCAATCGCGCCTGTGATTGGCCAATGTTTAGAATGACACGCCCACATCATGAATACCCGTTTATCGGAATTCCGATAAAGCTTTACAAACCCATCAAGGCTGTTGTTTGAGCCACGTGTATGAGGTTGAAAATACAAAGACACGACCGTTCTCACGACTACGCTATACTGTTCTCGCTGTACAATGTATGGTAATGTACATTTGTGAATGTACTGCATGCGTGTGCCGCGAACCGGGCCGGGGAACAGTACGTCAACAGCCTTGATCAAGGCTATGACAAACTAGTTCCTAAGGCGAAGCCGAGGGAACTAGTTTGTCAACTTCTAAAATTGAGGGGAGCTAATATCGACTATTTACCCAAAATAAACCATGTTAAAAAAATACTTTATTTGTTTTACTACACTTCATACATATTCAGCATCAGAACAGAGTGCATGACAAATTGAACAGCCCCCGGGTCTGACATCGGTAATGCGCTTGACAAGTAGAATGTAGCTCCCGGGCTGCCCGGGCGCTGTTCTACTTGTCATACGCATAAACCATGAGCGTGATTACTCGTGTGCACGCTTGGTAAATATCAAAGTTAGCACCTGGTACTGGTGATGAATGGACCAGTAAGAACTAGACTCTCGATCATGCATATGTATGAGGTATAGTAATCTACAAAACCACATTAGCTGAGAACCATATTAGTAAGTTTTACATAACACCCAAGCATATCCTTGCCATTTGATCGGAGGATTGTCCGTCACGTGATAGCGAATATAAGTACTAATGCAAGCTATGACACTCACAGTGCATTTTTTGTTTCCATCCGAAAAGTACTATTGCATGGTGAAACATCACTGCGTGCGTGGCATCTTTGGTATGGCAGCAGTGCTACTGCACGCACATAATGCACGCACATAATGCACGCACATAATGCACGCACATAATGCACGCACATAATGCACGCACATAATGCACGCACATAATGCACGCACATAATGCACGCACATAATGCACGCACATAATGCACGCACATAATGCACGCACATAATGCACGCACATAATGCACGCACATAATGCACGCACATAATGCACGCACATAATGCACGCACATAATGCACGCACATAATGCACGCACATAATGCACGCACATAATGCTACATTTGGCGTCTGCATGCCTCAAAATAGCTGTACAGAACGCACATAGTCACTATTGAATCCAACAGGCCACCCACAAGAAATCTCACAATTAATGTTTTGAAAGTTGTATCCTTCAATCAAAATGACAGTTGGACCTACTTGGATGTTATATAAAACAAATAATGAATGTTTTTCATTCGTGCACTAGTGCAAATATTTTCATTTGTTAAATGGTGGAATGTTCCATTCAACTCGGCTCCGCCTCGTTGAATAGAACATTCCATCTTTCCACTCATGAACATATTCGCACCATTGCACTCATAAACATTCATTATTTGTATTTAATATACGTCTCCTTGCAATTGGCATATGTATTATGTATAGTCAAGGAACTGAGGTACAGTCATGTTAACAGTTATTTGATCAAAATTGTCATTATTTAAATTGCATGTTTTCAATAATATACAGTTCTGGGGGAAAAGGTTTACATGTATAGATAGCTTATGGACTCAACTTTCATATGACACCAAAAAGTCCGAAAAACAATTCACGTTTGGGTGAACACTGCTCACATTTGTAAAGGTTATGAAAATTAGGTTGCACAGGAATTAGTCTTCAAATTTGTGAGAGGCAAGTCCTTCGGAGCCTACAAAATTGAGATTGATTATTAATGACAAATTCATGATCAATTACAATCAGTTTGGGTTTGCTGAGTGAATTTTATGGTTCATTAGACCAAACTCTTAACTTTTATTAAACCAAACTTTTGTTCACGAGGGAACAGGAATTGCATTTATTTTAAAGCATTGTAACTTTCCCTGGTACACTCAGATGCGTTCATGGGAGTCAGGATGGGGTGATGGTACATGTTGTAATTTCCATAATACAAACTTAAATTTTTTACATCTGTGACTTTGAATTAAACCTTCAAACCTCATTTCAGTTAGTCTAAGATTAGATGAACATCTCATTGATTTACTTAATAACCAGATGGGGATTATTAAGGCAATCAATGTGTGGTGTAAAGGTTTTCAACTAGTGGTTTAAAGCCGCCGAGGCCTGGTTCTTGATAATTTTACCAAGAGGAAGTTGAGGTAAATTATCAAGAACAAGGCCTCGGCGGGTTTAAACCACTAGTTGAAAACCAATTCAACACACTTTGATTCCCATTCATAAATACCTTTTCGGTAAAAAAACATCAACACTTTTAGGTCAAAAAGTAAAATAAATGCAAAAATGTTAATTGTTCAATGATTGTTTTCAACACAACACCCCTTCAATGGAATGGTAAAGCCCTTAGTAAACAACTCCTTATAAGGAGATTGCTGTGCGCGTCGTGCGTATTGCGTGATGTGGCACAACTGTTCCAGCCTTCGATCAATCGACAAATATGAAACTGATAGAGGTAAGAACTAACAGATCATGGGGGGATAGGGCCTTTGCTTCAGCAGCCCCTCATTTATTGAATTAATTAAAAAGGTCTCTAGTTAAGGAGGTGAGCGGCATTTTTGAATAAAAGTTGGTAACACACCTACACGTAATTTACATAATTTGGGATGCTGATTCCGAAAATGATGGATACCAAGGCTAATTTTGAGTCCTTGTCCCTGAAAATCACATTTAAAACGGCACAGAAAACCTAGCAGATGACAATACTTTACATGCAAAAATAGTCAGGTTCTGCTGTAGTTACATACAGCTGTTGTCAGGATTCAGGTACCCAGTTATGTCGAGTATCCAGTTCAGAGTTTTGAGTGTGTTTCACACATTCACACCATGCACTTACAAAGTAGTATCAAAGTGAGTTGAATTCTGCAATCAACTTGCACTTACAAATGATCTCAAGGTACTTTTGAAAGTGTTTGAGTTTCTGGTGTTTCCATAAAGAGACACTCATTACTCGGGTTTCCATAAGTTTGGCTTATTCTTTGTTGTTTAAAGAACAAGACCATGGATCATATTCTCTTAAAATGTACGCTGATACACATACCAGGTGCAGCAATACTCAATGATACAGTAAATGTTGATATGTACATGTATTGTTAATCCACAATCAATTTTTCATTGGTCCAATGTTGGTGAGTAGAGCTCATTGTAAGCGTTCAAATTCATGGTTTAAAATTCATGGTTTAATCTTTCTACTCAAAATATTTGGATTTTGAAGGATTTTTAAGCAACACATTTTTCGTTCATGCTTGAGAATTTACTAATATAAATTTAGTTACACAAACAAGAACAACTTTCACAAGTAAAGACGATTTGATTCAGGAACAAAGGACATTATAAAATACCCTTGATCCACCCGTCTTTTCGGATGAGTTTGAGAAACAAGAGATAAACAAACCTACTTCCTTACATAAATTATTTCCGCTCAATCCACAATTACAAGCATAGACTCCTTAAAAAATAGATTGTCTCCAGCCTTTTTATAGGAGCGAGGAACAACCAAGCGTGTGACGTCAGAAGCAGAGCGGAGCCTTCTTCGGTCTTCAGAACGACCAGTATTGTAGAGGATGATGTTTTCTGTGAGGTATTTTTGTGCTTGTTCATGAAGACATTTGTGAACATACAGGAGGATTTTGTGTTTGATTCTTTCTCATACTGGCAGCCAGTGAAGAGATCTCAGCAGGTCAGAAGAATTTTGTTCTTTGCCACAGGCAAACACAAAACAAGCAGCTTTGTTTTGAAGGTGCTGTAGACGCTTGAGATATACTTCTCTGACTCTGTACAATAGTGTGTTGGCGTAGTCAATGCGAGAAAGAACCAATGATCTGACAGCATGATGGCATGACGACTGAGTAAGAAACCTGTGAATACGCCATAAATTACGGATATGAAAGTTAACACTCTAAATACAGAATTTATGTGACTGGTCATGGAGAGGGATGAGTCCAGATTTACACCCAAATTTTTAACAGTAGCAGAGGGGTTGATGGATATGTCATCTAAATCGTGCTGGATGTTGGAAAGTGTGTTAAGAACCCTGGGATAGGCAAACACCATAAATTCAGTTTTGGACTTGATATAGTTGCAACCTATTACTACTCATCCAGGTGTTGATTTGAGAAATGCAGGTAGAAAGATTTCTAAGGGCCCTAGAACCTTGGGGTCAAATTCAGTATAAAGTTTGGTGTTGTCGGCATAGACATGGAAATTTATATTGTAGTATCTGATGATGTCACCAATGGGATGAGTGTACATGATAAATCCCTGTGGTCCTATAACAGAGCCCTGTGGTATGGAGCATTTAAGAACATGGTTATCAGATACTGCATTTCTAATGGACAATTTGGTACAGCAATCATTTACATGTAGGTAAGACTAGAACCATGCAAGGGCAACACCTGTGATACCAAACGGGTCTCAAGCCTATCCAAAAGAATATGATGATCAATTGTATCGAAGGCTGCAGACATATCAAGTAAAACCATGAGAACAACTTTGTTTTTGTCAAGAGAATGTGAAATGTCAGTTTTGACCTTGAGCAAGGCCGTTTCTGTACTGCGGTGTGCTTTATAAGCGGATTGAAATTTCTCATCAAAGTTGTTGTTGACGTGGTTTATGACTTGACATGATGCAGCCTTTTCAGTAAGTTCGGCAAGGAATATAATATTAGAAATCCGGCGAAAGCTACTGAGTACATTGCAATCCATGGTAGGTTTCTTAAGCACAGGTGTGATGATGGACTGCTTTAATGTTTCAGGGAAAACACCAGACTTCAGCGAGGCATTCACAATTCTGGTTATAACAGGTAGCAGGATGGGTAGACACTCTTTGATTAGCCATAACGGAATAGTGTCAAGTGAGCAGGTTTAAATCGGCCGATGAGTTGTTCAACCTCTGAGTTGGTGATGGACTCAAAAGTAGGCATCGTTTTGCTGGAATGAAGACAGTCAGTGTGCTGGGCAACCCCAGTGAGTATAGGGGTCTCAGGTTGAATATTAGACCTGATTTTCTCAACTTTGTCGACAAAGGACATAAAGTTGTTGGCAAGTTTGGTATCAGAGTCATAGACTGGTAGTATTTTGAAAGGAAGTATTTAGAAGACCATTGATCATGGTGTACATTTCTTTAGAGCTGGCATTGGTGAATTTGCTTAAAAAGTAGTAAATTTTGGCGTCGGCTATCAGCTGACAAACTCTGGCTTCTGAGCAGTAAATGTGCTGAAATCGGCATCCGAGCGACTTTTGCGCCATCTGCGTTCAAGCCGACGACGAGTTCGTCTTTCTTCATGGATCATGTTGCTGTACCATGGAAGTCTGGACTTTACAACACGAACTCTGGTGGTGACTGGACATACTTCATCGAGTACAGAGAGTGTGAGGGATTCCAACATCTCCGACAGTACAGCTGGGGCGTCTCCATCTGTTGTAATCTCTCTAAGACGTTCAGCAAGGAGATCTTTAAACAAGTTTAAATTCAACTTTCCATACTCACGAGATGTTCTAGTTATCTTCAGCGGAGAGGGGTTTTCACACATGAGGATGCATTTTACAATGTTGTGATTGGAGTACAGAACAGGGTGTATTTCAGTAGCTTGAACAATGTCATCATCAGAACGAGTGATTAATAAATCAAGCGTACATGTATGGCCTAGTTTGTGAGTAGGTCCCGATATGTGTTAACAAAAACCAATGGTTTCTATAACTGTGAGAAACTGTCGGACGTCCCATTTCTCTGGGATATCAACGTGGATGTTAAAGTCTCCAAGGATCACCAGTTGACAGGGGGATAGGGACAGTTCATCCAGGAACAGCTCAAACTCAATCAAGAAGTCAGAGGTCTTGAGGCCATTAGCAGGTGACGGAAGAGGTCGATAAACTGCCACAAATAGTATTGTTTTACTCTTGTTCTTGACACAAACATGTTCGAAGTTGAGAGTTTCAAAGCAAGAAGGTGTTATAAACAGATCAAGGGATTTCTTGAAGAGGACCCCAATTCCACCACCTTGATTTACGTTTCCGCGGGGAATGATAAGAAATCCATAGCCAGGGGGAGTACGTACACTCCCATGTCACAACTGTATTACCGGTATGTGTGGTAAGCCAGGTTTCAGTTAAGAACATGATATCAACATCATTCTCCAAAATATAGTCAACAAATGTGCGAGTTTTGTTGCACAAAGAATTGGCGTTCCATGTTTGGACATTGAGGTTTGAGTAAGGTTTGGCCCTAACAAGTGGTGCCAGGTTAGCGGGGTTACATGTAGGTCTGTTGTATTGACGATTTTGATTGGTTTGTTCATTGTGGCCAGGTTGAGTTGAAGTTGGGCCGATCCAACTAGATAAACTAGATTGTTACGAATTAGATATTTTCCTACCAGTTATCGTTCCTCCTCGTTTGCCTCGGTGGCGCCAGCATTTTCGTTGCCGGAACAGGGGAGGCATTGGTGTATCCGTTCCATGAAATTAGTGTGTAAGACATGGTCGGCATAGGAGGTTTAGGGAGTCCAAAGTCAGACAGGTCTCGGCAGAAACAGGACATTTCAGAGAGTTGGTGATCATAGTTCACGCAAAAAGATGGCAGAGTATTGGATACCATGTTCAAAGGGAGTCAAAGCCGCGTTCTTAGTTATAAATAGAGGCTGATTGCGTCTCATTGTTGTGAGGTACTGAGGCAGGTACGTCACAGTGCAATGATCTGGAGTTCTCAATAGGTCCGGAACAATGGGAAGAGCATTGAACAAAGAACTGCTGTCTTCTAACAGGTAGTGCAGGTTCATTGTTTTGTACACGAATGATACCAGAAACAAGCATAAAATGCATCGGATTGGTAACATTGAACTGGAAACAGAAGCCCTCATCGTGATCTATACATGTTATCATACATTTTGAGTTTTGAAAGGTGGAAAAACTCTATATGACAGATAAAAGGCAATATTGTCAGAGAGCAGTGAGAAGTGAAAGCTGCCACGTACACGGCGCTGCACATTTCAAGGCAGTCTTCACATAGCCGTGGTTGCGCACAATTTGCCAGCTAGCCATTGGGTCTGATTTCTCAGTAAATCAATTACACCTTGATTAGTTTTGGACTGTAATAAATCTTGGTGAAATAATAGGTGTTTAAAACTCGCATAATTTTGTAGTTGTACATGCCTTTCATACTCCTGCTAGTAGGGGGCGCTCTAAGGAGACATATCAATTCAATATGCAAGATTAATGCAATGTCAAGCTATAACTTCCCCTCAATTAGGTCACCTATCAACAAGGAATTTCACAAATAAGTGAAGCAAACTTTAGAACACAGCCCAGCTTGATGGCTCTGCTTTCAACCAGCCTCTGTGCATACATGTACAATCATGGAGGAAGGAAGAGAAGGAGTTTGAAGGGACTTCAAAAGCCGAAACCCGTGGTACCACAGTCGTTTAGCCTCACCTCATTATCACCCACATACCTTATAGATACAATGAGCAACCTACTAGCGTCTGTGACTTTGCGTGTGCGCACTTGGTTCTTCACGCAACTATGGCCTCGTATATCGTATGGATATACATGTAATAAAGAAAAAAATACTTTTTTTTGAGATGCGATAACATTTTTGGACGCTATCGAACACCTAAACGATGAACACAATTGAATACAAACTACCCTCATGTGCTAATACATGTACCCAATTTTTGAACTGCCGCTAGTGACCGGAAAGTTGCCAAAAATGTATAAAAAAAAGCTGTGATATTTCCATGAAAACACCGCAAACGAAGATGAAGAAGTCAATCACAACTCACCTTCTTCAACTCCGCTTTTCATGTGAAAAAAACCCAAAAGAACCGAAAAAAACATCGCAATCGTTTGTACAATGTGCGCATCCATGAAAGACATAGAAAACACACTACATGTTCACATGCAAAAACTGTGTATTTTTGCAATTCTTGCCTCCAATGATTCATCTTTACACGCAAGCAACAGTGCAGAGTGGCGGTACCGCACGTTCTGCACAAAGAGATCTAATCGCGCTCACTAATCAGCCGTCTTGCAGGAGGTCTCCTATCTTTTTCCACTGGTCCGACAGGGGCATTGTCAGGGTTTTCATTTGTTACTCTGCAGTTTGGTGGGTCGTTCAAACTCCTTCTCTTCCTTCCTCCATGATACAATCACCATTCTCCACTTCCTGTGCAAGCGCTGAAATATCTGCGCAGGCTTCAAAGCAAAGATTACGTGTGATGAGTTTCCCTGCGCACAAGCAAAAATATCCTTACTAAGCTGGTAAATACCCTTAATGTAAGCGCACAATTTCCGCGCTTCTTTAGTGTCGGAGTTCCAACTCTTTAGTTGGAGTTGATACACCAAGTCCTTCTTGAGATATCGCTCGGACAACATTTCTTTGTTTTAGCCATAATAACAAGCTTAATATTTATCTGAGGGGGTCCAAAATCAATAGGCTTCTAGGGGATCCCATGACCAATCCACAAACCAAGTTTGGAGTTGATACGCCAAGTCCTTCTTGAGATATCGCTCGGACAACATTTCTTTTGTTTTAGCCATAACAAGCTTAATATTTATCTGAGGGGGTCCAAAATCAATAGGCTTCTAGGGAATCCCATGACCAATCCACAAACCAAGTTTGGAGTTGATACGCCAAGTCCTTCTTGAGATATCGCTCGGACAACATTTCTTTTGTTTTAGCCATAACGAGCTTAATATTTATCTGAGGGGGTCCAAAATCAATAGGCTTCTAGGGAATCCCATGACCAATCCACAAACCAAGTTTGGAGTTGATACGCCAAGTCCTTCTTGAGATATCGCTCGGACAACATTTCTTTTGTTTTAGCCATAACGAGCTTAATATTTATCTGAGGGGGTCCAAAATCAATAGGCTTCTAGGGGATCCCATGACCAATCCACAAACCAAGTTTGGACATAAAAAAAGGACATGAGACCCTTCTACTAATGTGTTGAGTGTTAATTTTATGTAGTCCTATATTTTTATATTTTTTTTAATGAAGTATTAATATTTTTGGCATGCCCACCACATACTCTGCAAAAAATACACCTACATGTATTAACTAAATGTAGTGATCCAGCCACGTCTAGTGATGTTCGAGTCGAAGAAAAGCACAAAATTCCAAGATTAAGACATATTTTTGGACATTAAAAACGCTACATTGTTGAATCAAAATGCTTCTTATATATAAAATTATTGTTGAGGCATAAAGAATGATGAATTAAAACAGAAAAAAGCTTTGCCAAACATCGTATTCTGCTTCCGATTGAACAATGTTTGTGCTTGGCGCGGTTTGAAGAGGTATAGCTTTCCGCCACATAACCCACTAGCCATTTGGCTCGTTGTCCAGACTATGGAGGTGCAAGCTCTCCCAAACGGACTTCATGATTTGACACAAAAAGTGCCCCTTTTTCCAGTCCACCAATCACAAAACATGTTGCATGGATGAAAAGGTTATTTTATCTAGTTTCATAAACCATGCGACTTCTAGTGGTGCGAGGATGCTAGCGAGTTTGCCGTTGAATTTACTGGGACAACCCCCGCAAAAAATTACAAAATGTGGAGTGACCTCCATAGGAAACTGATTATTTTAGTCAAAATGCATTTTTTTCAATCAAAAAGTGACCCTCATTCCTGGCTCTTAGTTATAGTAAAAGTGTACTGTTACGAGAGAAATATATACTTTACGCTGCCAAACGACTTTGTAAGTTTAACAAAATCACTTTTCTAAAACTGATGAAAACGTCTCCCGAGTGTGTAAATTTGAAGGGAATTTCCCGTGTTGAAGGGGTCGCCGTGAAAGGTGTTGAGCAGATGCACACTAATTCATCATATGTAGCCTAGGTACATGAATCAATCATTATTCAGAATCAGCTTCTTCAAATTAGGAAAATTAGGTATGTTACCAACTTTTACTTATACATGCTGCTCAAAGTTGTTGTTTTTAAATCTAGTGTTGTTTTTAAATAAAAAACTGCTAACATAACGAACGCAAACAATCTATGACTCACCTTCTGCTCCTTCAAGTTTTTGCTTCTTTCTTTCAAACATCTTCTGTTTTTTCTTCATCCTAAAAAATAGTCATCATTATTAAAGCTATTTTTTGCCACCTTTAAAGAATTTTGGATCTTGGAGTCTGCTTAATGTTTCAGTTTTTTTCAACACCTCTAACATTGTATTTAGAGCTTAAAACCCCCCCATTAATTTACCACTTGCATGGCATGATTAATACAGGACACCAGGGTAAAAGTAAGGACGTGCAATTGATGTGTATGGTACAAGTTTATATTTGACTCCTCATACCATGGGTATGAGTCGCGATTCTCAATGTTCAGTCTGTGTCATTTGGATCAGTCTGAATCATGAATCACAAAGGTCGAGTCTGAGTCGCTTGAACTTTTTTAAGGAGAAAAAATATAATGTATGTATGCCACGGTTGAAAGTTTTATTTAAATGTCCCCTAATTTTCAAGGAACATAGTAATTCTTTGAATAATAAGGTTGAAAAGGTGTATTTGATTTACTTTATGTTTAACATCCATGTGCCAACGTTTCAGGAAGTGAATTCCAGAGCCTTGGTGTTGTACTGGAAAAAAAAAACTTTCCCTTAGTTGGCTAACGAGACCGGGGAACAAGGAGCATGTTGCTGGTGAATCTCAGACCTGGTCTGGTAGTACAGGGTGTCAACAGGATTTGAATGTAGAGTGGGGCTGAACCTCGGAGTGCCTTAAAAGTGAAAATGATTACTTTGAAGTGGATGCATTGATTCATGGGAAGCCAATTAGATTATAGAGGATGGGAGTGATCTTTTGTTCTTTCCATTGTCCCTGTACCCTAGGTTTTCCCATAGACCAGAGACCTCAGATTTAGAACTTGAGGTCTCAAAACCAAGCATCTGAAAGCAAGACTTTGTACACAAAATTTCTTGTGGAGCACCCTGGTCTTTTATTTTCCCTTTTTTGCTTTGTTCTCAGTCTCAAGCATGTACCGAATATGAGAGCACACGCACACACTGTAATATATCAACACTAGAGGGCGCTATTCCCACAACCCTAATTACCAAGTAATGAGTTACTCTAATGAATAAACGTGTATCTGGAAGTTACACTCTGTGAAGATATCCACTCATTACATGGTGGTAGCGCGGTAAAAAAAACGTCATTAATAAGGGAATCTACATGTGTGGTGAAGAGGTTTTCAACTAGTGGTTTAATCCCAACGAGGCCTGGTTCTCGATAATTTTACCGAGACGAAGTCGAGGTAAATTATCAAAAACCAGGCCTCGGCGGGTTTAAACCACTAGTTGAAAACCGATTCAACACACTTAGATTCCCATTCATATACCTTTTTGGTCAAGTACATCAACACTTTTTGGTCAAAAAGTAAATAAATGCAAAAATTATCATTGTTAAATGATTTCTTTCAACACAACACCCCTCCAGCTATGAAATGGTACAGCCCTCCGCCGCCCTCGGGTAAACAACCCCTTATAAGGGAATACTGTGCGCGTCGCGCGTAATGCTTGATGTGGCACAACTGTTTCAGCCGTTGCTCTCGACCAATAGGATTGAAGAAACTGTCTTATGAGAACAGGTGCAAGATCCCGTGTCACGCCCATGAATTAAAACTTTTTACCGGTCATAAACAAAGGTTTATACACCCACGTGACGCGCTCTCCACTGATAGGAATAGCGAAACTGTCTGAGGTATTTATGAATGCCAGATTAATACCAACAACTCGTGGACATGACAAGGTATTGGTGAGTGACAAATAAACACGTAGTTGCTTCGTTCTGTACTGTATTGTTGATTAACGTTAGTGCATGTACATTTGCGGTGCACAAAACTGCAGTGTTTACTTCGTCGCCATATTTATTCAGTGCTAAACTCTGTGTACAACATGAATGACTCAATCACACCCCGTATGTCTTACGATGACCCGGATTTGCCAAGTGCTATCCAGATCTTTCGTCAGCAATGTGAACTATACTTTTCTGTGAAGAATGAGGCAGAAAAACAGGTGGACCATATCCTTCTGTTCATGGGTTCAACAGGACTTCGCAAATACAATTCCTGGAGCCTACATGTACCTGATACTGATGCTAAAAATGCATCTGCAGTCTGGGACCGCTTTGTTGCACAGCTAACTCCACGCACAAATGTCCATGTCGCTCGCCTCTACTTACACAAGTTTCCATACTGTTGTTGATAAATAAATAAAAATGTAAGCATGGTTGGCAGTCCTAAACAAGCAAGTAGTATTGCTTTTTTAAATACACATGTCAGGAATCAAACAGCTCTTACTATTGACTAAAGTTTACCTTTTGTTCCTTTTCTTGGTTGTCTTCTCCTCAGCTTTTGATTTATTTTCTTCTAGTTTCTTCTGAAAATCTTTTGCTTGCTCCTCCTGGTGGATACACATGAAGTGTCATTTCAATGAGTGTGTAGATGCACCTAAAGCTATGGTTTAAAAAGAGAGCGTGCAGCTATTTTGGCGATGAACGCCTGTGTCGGGCAATGGCCCAAATAGGCAATATAACCTTTTTCTGACCACAGTGAAAGGAATTTTAGTTTAGTTCTGTAAAGTTATGCGCAAAAAATATGCCATCGTTACAAAAAAGAGGTTTTTTCACCCAAGAGTTCATCTTAAATGTTTTACATAAGACTAGAAGAATTCATTGGATAAAATCAGAAATCAAGGGCATGAACCCCATCAGATAGGCCAAAGTGGTGATTATAATGATGCATTTTGGGACAGTTTGCAAGTAAGCTATCCACGTATTCTTTGTGATGAATGTCACATCCCATTCCAAAATGCATAGCTAGTTCCTATTGTAAAGGGGTCTGTGAATTGAGGAATATTGGGAAAACAACATTAACAACAGAGAAATAAACATATAATGCCTGAATGACCTGCTCAGCTTTGTTTTGTATGTACATCTGTCGGCCATACTCTCGACGTCTGTAACCTCTATACACATGGAATTCTCCACTTCCAGCACCAGCACTGGATCCTGATGGATTGACAATATGTTTCAAGGTAAATAGAAATGTACAAAAAATACTTGATTAAAATAAGGTTAAATATACATATGTATACCAAAGTTGATCCTTGTAATTCAATTGGATGATTGTAGGTAAAGTGGCATTCAATTTAAAATGAAATCATAACATGACCTATATCAAAAGCCATGTCATTGTGGTTCTTTTCACAGTGCATATTTGTCACCAATTGGTAACAATTGTTGAAAAACAACGAAGTCACTGCAGCAGTTGTTGGATCCATAGTAGCCCAAATATATGTGTACACATTCAAGGAGTTGGTCCTGAAAAGAGAAATGATGTTTCATCATTTGACCCCGTCAAAACCAAAGATTATAGAGCGCCGAAGGTGCAAGATGGGGAAAGGAGTTCCCTATATGGGCGAAATTTGGTAAGCAAATAATGTGTTTTATCATTGATAGCAGTGGTCATTACCTGCACCAAAATGTTTGGATAAAAACATTTCCTTGCTTGATGGGATATTTTTGGGTACAAGGTTACAGCAGACTTATCAGGTAAATGTTAATTGTTAACATTTTTTCTGAGCATGCGCAATTCCTGAGAACGATGGATTTACCTGCTAAGTCTAATGCTGTCTACATGCGTTACTGACAGTCTATACCATTGTTGCCTAGTGCACATTTCACATGTCATATATAACGAGGTCACTATTGGTAACTGCACCCCGAAGGGATATACTTTCGACCACAAAGCTCGACAAGCAAGGCGTGGAGGTGGCGTCGGACTTTTGTTCAAATCCTCACTAACAGTTCGACGTGAGTCTGTTGCGCACTACAAGTCATTTGAAGCTCTTCGAGTACTAGTTTCATGTGATTTTCGATCCATTGTACTCATAATTATTTATCATCCGGATACTGTGGATGAACATGGACAACGCATACTTTTCAGCACGTTTTTGGAAGAATTTACCTCTCTACTTGACACCCTCGTTCTTTATCCCCCTCAGGTTGTCCCGACTGGTGACTTTAACATATGGGTCGATGATTCGAACGACTCACATGCACAGCAATTTACAAGTTTGCTTTCCACCTATGGAATGAAGCAGCACGTCACTGGAGAAACTCATTTACATGGACACACACTTGATCTGCTCATCACTCGTTGTTCAGACAATGTCATTTCCAATGTGTCTGTTATCCTCGGTCTTTCTGATCATAATGCGGTTCAGTGTGATCTAAATCTGAAAAAACCACCCTCTGTTCGAAAAACTGTAACAACTCGTCCTCTACAATCGATCGACAGAGAACAGTTTCGATCTGAAGTTCATCTATCTCTGTCTGCAATTGATTTCGTAAACATTGACGTATCTTGTTGCGTGGAAAGATATGACAACTCTCTTTCCATTCTTATAGATCAGCTAGCCCCTAAGAAGAAAAGAACTGTGGTCATAAAGCCATCATGCCCATGGATGACTGAGGAGATTCATGCTGTCAAATGTTTGAGCGTAAGTGGAGAAAGACCAAGTGCGATGCTTACCGAGACCTGTATTCCAAACAACATCAAGCCGTGTCTCAAAAAATAGAGACAGCAAAAACACACTACTACTCACAGTCCATTGCAGAGTGCATGGGTGACCAAAAACGTCTGTACAGCATCACAGATATACTGATGCATCGCAAGAAAGAGCCAGTTCTTCCTGATACCTCTTGCAACCAGACCTTAGCTGAGAAATTCTCGCAGTTCTTTGTAAACAAAATCACCATGATTCGCGACGACATCGACCTGCATAATGAAACAAAGACAAGCCGTTCTCAGTCCAGTGCTCAAGGGGTTCCATCACCCTCCACAATATTGCTGAATGACTTCATCCTTACTTCTACTGATGAAGTAAAGAAAGTTATCATGAGTTCACCAACATCGTCATGTGAGCTTGATCGAATTCACACGGGCCTCCTGAAAAAACATGTTGACATCTTTGCCCCATACATTGCAGAGATAGTAAATAAGTCTCTCCATTCTGCCATTTTTCCAGCTTGCATGCAACATGCACTCGTGAAACCGCTCTTGAAGAAGCCTCATCTCGACAAGCATGACCTTGCAAGTTACCGTCCAGTGGCAAACCTCAGCTTCCTCTCAAAAGTTATTGAACGAGTTATATCCATTCGTCTTCAGTCCTACTTGAAAGATAATAACCTTCATGACGACTTCCAATCGGCGTACAGAGAAAATCACAGTGTTGAGACTGCCCTCCTACGAGTAAATAATGACATACTCACAGCAATGGATGGTGGAAAGGTGACTGGTCTCATCCTTCTGGATTTGAGCGGTGCATTCGACACTGTTGACCACCACATTCTGCTAGAGAGATTACAGCAGATTGGCATTGGCGGGAAAGCTCTCCAATGGTTCAAATCCTACCTCTCAAAAAGATCGCAGGCAGTCTGTGTCCGAGACGCCACTTCCAACACAGTTCATCTGAAGTTTTCTGTTCCACAAGGATCAGTTCTCGATCCTAAATTGTTTAACATCTACACCCTTCCACTACATAACATCATCAAGAAACACAATCTCTTCTATCATATATACGCCGACGATACGCAGCTCTACTTCTCATGCCCGCCAGTACAAGAACAACTTGACAGATGGATCTCTCACACCGAAGCCTGTATCAGTGATATCAGGAAGTGGATGCGAGAGAGCTACTTAAAATTCAACGATGCAAAAACCGAATTTCTCTTGCTGGGATCAAAGCAACAGATTGCTAAGCTTGAAGTCCAAGACGTACACATTGGCACCACATCAATTTCCCGTGCTGGTAAAGTCAGAGATCTTGGGGTTATTTTTGACTCCAACATGACAATGGAGTCACAAGTGTCTAACTGTGTGAAACTTGCATTTCATTCACAGTCTTCGTAATATTCGCCTGATTCGCAAGTTTCTCACTCCGAAAACTACTGAGCAGCTCGCTCACGCTTTTATTACATCTCAAATTGACTGCTGCAATTGTCTACTGCTAGGTCTCCCAAATTACCTAGTTCAGAAGCTCCAACGGGTCCAGAATGCCGCAGCCCGTCTTGTCACAAACACACGGAAATACTCGCACATTACGCCAGTCCTAAGAAGCCTCCATTGGTTACCAGTTGAACAGCGACTTGCATACAAAGTCCTTCTCATCACCTTCCGTGCATTAAAGTCCTCCTCACCTAAATATATCGTTTCTCTCATCAACATCCATAAGCCATCTCGCTCAGGTCTCCGGTCTTCCAGTGATCTCTCTCTAGTTGTCCCCAAATCGAAACGATCATAGGGTGATCAAGCATTTACTTCCGCCGCTCCTCGCTTGTGGAACAAACTCCCTAACTAAGTGAAGACATGTGAGACTGTTGATAACTTCAAGAACAAACTGAAAACACACTTAATGACACCCCATTTTTAATTACTTTTCTTCTTGTGAGCGCCTTGAGCTCCCCTTGGGTGGATATGTTTTGCGCGTTATAAATATCTTTATTATTATTATTATTATTATTATTATAATTCCCAAATACTGTGCCTTCGGCGCTCTGTAGGTCACAACAAACAATCTATTCATTCGCATTTTAACAGAGGGAACTGGTTGTGTTACTTGGCATGTCATAAGCACAAAGTCTATTCATTCGCCTTTAAGTAGCGCGGGTAAGCTTCACCGGGTGGTTCGTCATCGCGCAGAGGCCGATGCATGAATATTCACCCTGCTATAATGACCCACAATAAAGGAACCTTGTACAACGGTCGTCGTTTATGTAAATTGTGGGTGGAGCTACTCAGGCAGAGCTGTTTATTGGCTCTTTTTAGGAATGGTGACGTCATTGATGACGTCATGACAAGGTTTTTAATGTTGAAAAATGACCATTCACGTGTTTGCTGTATCTCAACAAATATAAAAGCTATGATGTTCATACTTAGGCATCGGAAAGATAAAGACTTGGACAACATTTGAAAAGTTAAACGCCAAAATCGTTAGCCGTTAACTAATTACGTCATAATGACGTCATCAGGTATTAAATAACAAATCTTAGTACAGTATCCCGTGCAGGGTGAGCAACATAAAACATGTATTCTAGAGTGGTTTTCCAATTGAGGTGCGGCCCAAAAATGTTGGCCGATCGGATACTGTACATAACTAATGGCGGGAGACGCCGAACCATTTAAAATTTGTTTTCCTTTAAAATGTTACTTTTGTAAACATGATACACTCACAGTAGAGGACTCAACCAGTAAACATGTCGTTTTATTCCTCGCCATGACAGAATTGATGTCAATGACAAATAAAGAATCTTCTGACAAAAAGTAAAAGCTATTTCCTCGCCATATTATTAACCCGGGTAACATACCCACAACAAAATACAGGGTCATACCATGGAGGAAGGAAACATGCCATGGTTATACAAATAAATAACACAAATGCACAATACGTGTATGTAAGTAATCGTTTTGACAGTCAACCTACCCATGACATCGCGGACAAATTCTGGTGGTTCTCTTGATTTTCTGTCTTTGGGTCTGTCAGGAATATATACAGGTTTCTCCTGCAGAGTGAAAGTACACATTTACGTAACAGAAACGCATATTCAAAAACATAACCTACATATTATGATAGTATGGATACAAGTTAAGTTTGCTGAAATGGGGGCAAAGGAAGAAAAGATCCTGTTTTTACAGGGGCTGAAACACTCAATGAACCACATTCCAGTCAAATACTTTAAAGTCACTTGGAAGTGGTATTTTGTCAAAATAAAGCTTTTGTCACTAAAGTATGTGTTTTGATGAGTGGAATATGAATAAACAATAAACTAAGGTTTAAAAAAATTAGTTTTCATGCTATTTACAAGTTTGAAAACAAGCCGACCCGAGAGGGCGCTGTTTGTGACGTCAATTGAGGCGCGATGAATCGCATGCAGTGCCAACACAAGATAATAACGCTTGGCGCAAGCTAAAAACATGCCCTCAAAGTTAAAACAATACCTGATTTTGTTCATTATAGGCAAATGCTTCTAGTCAGGTACCTTCTTCGACTTCCCCACTAGCTGGAAAAATTGTTGGGATGGCGTCATGTTTTAGAAAAGAACTTTTTTCTTCATGTCAAAATGTGTAGTGTATTCCAGATTCTCGAAGCACGACGGCTCAAAGTGTTTGCTGCACAGCGCTGAGAAAGACTTGCAAACTGACCCCATCTTTAGTTGTTTTGCTGCATCCAGCAGCAATACACCTGGTTGACATTGCCGGAAAATGCAAGAAAAAAACTTTTTCGAACACTACATACTCATGACTAGGACTTGAATGTACTTGCAAGTACGTGTTCGATGTTCGATCGAGGCAAAGTCTGCCTCGATTGACGTCACAAAAGGGGTAGGCGGAGTCACCCTCACACAACTTTATTTATTTTTTAAAACATAAATCGTTAAAGGCAGTGGACACTATTGGTAATTACTCAAAATAATTATCATCACAAAACCTTAATTGGTGACGAGTAATGGAGGTTGATGGCATAAAACATTGTGAGAAATGGCTCCCTCTGAAGGGACATAGTTTTCGAGAAAGAAGAATAATTTTCCACGAATTTGATTTTGAGACCTCAAGTTTAGAATTTGAGGTCTCAAAATCAAGCATCTGAACGTGCACAATTTGTGTGACAAGGGTGTTTTTTCTTTCATTATTATCTAGCAACTTCGACAACAGATTAAGCTAAAATTTTCACAGGTATGTTTATGCATATGTTGAGCTACACCTAGTGTGAAGACTAGTATTTGACAATTACCAATAGTGTCCACTGTATTTAAAAACAATTTCTCAAAAAATTACGTTATTGTTCAGAAACACATACTTTAATGTTTGAAGAAGAAACAAAAATCTATTTCCAGGTGACTTTAAGCCTAGACTAAAAACCAAAAAAGTCATACATGTCATGTTCAGTATTTCCAAAATAAATTTTAAACAAACTTTTCCAAAACTCCTCCCTAAAAATTTGGCAAAATCAAAAAGAATTTAAGGAATATTTTTGGACTTGTTACAAAACAGCCCTTCGTTTAATCTCCAATCACAACTACCGGTACTAATACATAGCTTCTAAGTATTGTGATAAAAAGTTCATCATTAAATTGTCAATTAGCTGTTGAGTAAAATTTAAGTCACAATGGCTTTGTTATGGTAAATGTACTGACAATGACAATAAATAAATGAGGGCACAAACTTTTTTGTAAAATACTATAAAATACCCACCCACAAGTTGAAACAACAGGCCATACTACATTGTACCTTGTTGACTGCAATGTACAATCCTAACTAAATATAAAGTTTGAAATATGTAATAATTTTTGAGGTTCTCTTATGTCACAAGTCATATTTTGTGGACCACACTTCATGAGATTTCCTGTAACTTTGAGGAATTTAAACCAAAATAATCCTGTTTTTAAGGTTGTTGAAAGAGTGGGTCCAGTCCTTCCATTGGCTGAACTACATGTATTGCAACACTACAAATCAACTAATTAAGTACCAACAGCCTCATGAACCAGTGTTAACTGTGAAGTATAGCCAAGGGTCACATAAACTAGGGCATTCATAGTTTAAATCCCAAATGTTATATGTTGAAGTTGGGTAGGTCTCTTGTTGTAAACACTCTTCAGTATGTAAGTAAACCTCACGGCTAACGGTTGAGTGAGCTACCACAACATTGTTCATTGAGCATATCGCAGATCTTGCCATGTTCATAACATAACAAAGCGCTCATTTGCATTGAGCAATTTTTTTGTCCAGCCCCGAATATGCACAAAATACTATGTTCCATTATGATGAGCACTGGAGCCTTCCCCAGGGTGAAATAATTGTGTACACTAACCTAAACCAAGACTCCAGTACTACAAACCAGCTAACAGGCATAATGTCACAATGATCTCAGTCTCTGCATCCAAAATGTTTTGCTATCTGAGCAATCTCCCGACACATGGAAAACGATCACTCTCAGTTTCTTTATGCGAGGGCTCACTAGCATTTTGAAGCATCTGTGAAGCCTCACGCCCATGAATTAACACTTTTTACCAGTCATAAACAAAGGTTTATACACACCCACATGACGCGCTTTCCACCAATAGGAATAGTGAAACTGTCTGAGGTATTTATGAATGTCAAATAAGAACAGAAATCTGGAAAAGAAAGGAAGTTTTGTAGTTACAGTTCACGATTCAAGTCAAGAGAGGGCGCTGTAACCGGGCACTATTTTCAAAGACTAGTGCCCACAAAACGCGCACGCGATACCTGACCGTGTTTCAGTCAACCAGAATACAGAACAAGCAAGAGGTGTGTTATAAAAGATAATAAGACACTCGTGTGCTGGTATCCCACGCCTTGAGCTTGCACATTATTTTATGCGACATGTATAATATGGGGCCGTTCGATAGCTCCCTGTCAACATATTTTGGCAGTATTTGAGGCATAGGGTGGAGAGGCACATCTGTCCGGTATGTGGCTTTAACGCAAATATCTAAAACGTCATTTTTTTCGCACTGTCGATTTGATTTCACGACTGCTACTAAGAAAGTTATAGTCTACCCTAGAACTTGAAGAGTATGTGAAATCTATTGAGGGCACATTTACGTCTTTTGAGAGAATCTTTCATAAACTAAGTCATTTTAGACCTTGTTTGATTCAATGAGGGCACTTTAAACAGCGAATTTCTCCCATGCGTCACGTTTCTGCATGCAGTTCTTAATTTGTTTTGAATGCCCATATGTATCTGTTGCAAACAGAAAGAGAAAACAATTTACAGAATTATCCAGCTGTCTTGAAAACCTTACAGGGGATAATTTCATCCAGCATTTTGTATAGCAAAACACATACTAACCATGAGCAGCGAATGATGATTTTTGAGTAGCAACCTAGGAATAAAGCAAGAAAGGAAGCACTGAAAGATCGTGACCGGCGGTTGTTGTACAATGAGCCGACAAGAAAAGTCCAAAAGAGCCTGAAAGGTGACAAGGAGAAGTGGTTTAATGACCAGTGTTGGCAAATAGAAAACAACATGCAACAGAACAAGAGCAAAGAAGTCTTCAGCACTATCAAGATCATAAGCAAAGGCCTTGCCAGACAACCGATGACCAAGTGCATTCGCAACAAGCAGGGAGAACTACTATCAAACGCAACAGAAATTAAACAACGGTGGTTTGAATACGGTCAGACACTGTACAACCATAAAACGGGGCAGATCCATCAATCTGTGCGGAAATGCCATCAATACCTACTGACAGCAAGCTTAAAGCAGGCAAATCTCTGGGAACAGACGAGATACCAGGCGAACTACTAAAAATGGGAGGCGATAGTATGATCCACAGGTATCATTGCATCTGCAACAATAAATGGACATCTGAAAGGATACCGGATGAGTGGACAAAATCTGTCATGGTCACATTACCAAAGAAGGGAGACACCAGTTGCTACGAGAACCATAGGACCATCAGCCTTATCAATCATAGCAGCAAAATTCTCCTAGGGGAATAAGAAGGCGCATGAAACCATATGTCAAAGCTTTTCTGTCAGAAGAACAGGCAGGTTTTCGAGTGGGCCGCAGCACAGTGGAACAAGTTTTTGCCCTAAGACTTCTCATCCAACACCGATTGGAGATACAAGGTGGAAAGGTTTTTGCTGTGTTTGTCAACTACAAAAAAGCATTCGACCGTGTATGGCATTTTGGTTTGTTCGCTGTCTTGCAACGATATGGCGTCCCTGGAAAACTAATCAACATCACTAAGGATCTGAACAACAAGGCTAAGAGCTGCATCAGGATAGGCAACAAACACACTGACTGGTTTCTAACTACTATATGGGTGTGGAAGGGTTGCCTGTTATCTCCCGACCTGTTCAACTTCTTCTTGGAGAATATCCTGACAGAGGCTTTTGCTGAGTGTGACCAGTTTGGGATTAAACAAGTGGATGATCCGAAGGCATTGATGACAGCCTTGCCACCTTCTTCTCATGCTGAGGGATGGCATTCCATTCTTGATTAAGGAACCTGGGTAGGTCAGCCACAGTTGATATTTTGGTGGTTCTGGCTCGGACAGCGATGCCAAGCTGGTCCCATAGATGTTCCATGGGATTCAGGTCTGGACTGTTAGCAGGCCAATCCATCCGGTACACCCCAACATTTTTCAGGTAGTCAGTCACCAGTCGGGCTCGATGGGGGCCAGCGTTGTCATCTTGAAAGATAGCATTTGGAGTCTGCCAGTATGGGACTGCATTCGGATGTGGAATATCGTCTTGCAAATACCCATCAAACAAGGTGTTTTTCATGAGATGAGAGTTAATTGTGTCCGATGAGCTCACTTGTGCAAATCATTGTGTAAACCATTAATAATTCTGAAAAGCTTGATCGGTTCGATTATTTAACATTACCTATTTACCATTCACAGACAACGGTAATTTTGGCACATTTGATTTGTGACTTTGCCTCATTGTTATTCGTGTAGATAAGTTCAGCAACATGTAATCATTGCAAATGTGGTATCATTTTAAAGAGGAATAGTTCAGCTTTGCATTGATATATACCATATACAAAGAGAGTATTAAATAATAAAAAATAAACTGGATTGAAAAAAGTTTCCTTACTTTTTGTGAGCAGTTTATTTCCCTTTTGGTTCGTAAGTCTTTTTCTCAGTCGCTATTTCATAAGTTCATATTTCATAAACCACAAGCTATTTTGACAATCTATACATCATATGAAAGGACTTTACAAAAAATGGATATCTTGGTGACATTCTCTTGACCTTTTGACCTGTATAAACTGGAAGTGCCTGTAAAATGTTTTGAAAAAGTGTTTCAAAGATCAGTCTACTCATTTGCTGTATCTCAACAAATGCATACAATAACAATCCTGTGAAAATTTGCGCTCATCAGATGCTTGATTTCGAGACCTCAAAATTTTAAATCTGAGGTCAAGACCTACCAAGTCTCACGCATTAGGCGTGAGACTCGGGCATTAGGGGTCTGTCTCACGCTCACACGCGCCGCAACCATTTTCTCACGCATTGGGGCCAGACCGGAGAAAATAAAATAAAAATAACGACAATGCATTGCCATATTGCGCACGTGTGTACAAAAACACCATCTACAAAGTTTGCACAATCTTCAGATTGCATGCAGTTTATCAGAATCATCAACTTGAGCTGCCGTACAAACATAGCGCAAACTTGCAGATTGCGCACGCTTTTGCTATCCCAGCAGATTTAGCAGAAAATTCGGCAGAGCGCAAAACGCACATTGTGCACAAGTTTGTCCCGATTCGTTTAGCAAATTCGTTCAATGTGCTACACGAGCGAAGACTCTTCAACAACAGGCAGGAGCCGAAAATTAATCTTTTGGGGGGAAATAATCTGACACAATCGTACCTCCACATTAACCACCAACATCTCCTGTGTACCTCATATGAGTTTGAAGTATACTGAAGAGGTTTTTTTATGCGTTTTGAAACACTTTTTCTGTCCATAAATAAATTTCTGGGGAAAAAAGTATTTTTTTTTTTTTAGGCCTCTGAACTTGGCATCTCTTGAGGTCTCAAAATCAAATCAAATACTTCTTTCTTGAAAACTACGTCACTTCAGAGGGAGTCGTTTCTCACAATGTTTTATACTATCAACCTCTCCTATTACTGGTTACCAAGTAAGGTTTTGTGCTAATAATTATTTTGAGTAATTACCAATAGTGTCCACTGCCTTTAAGATGCTTTACTATATAAGACATCAATTGATTTTTTCTTAATACTTCTTCTTGTTCTCAGTGCGCTTACAAAGGCACCTTTCCCCAATTTGTATGAACTTGAAACTTCACACATAGTTAGTTCATTATTTCAAAAAATCCTAACTTTTGATCTACACAAGGGATTCTTACAATCAATACATCATCAAAAAGGTCATCATCATCATTATCATGAGTCTACTGACTTTCATTGAAAACCTGAACACCTAGACTACATTTCTAGTTAGTTTTTATTCTTCCTCTCGACGTTGATTGTCCGCAAGAAAACACATAGTTGCGAAGCTTGAATTAAGTTGAAACTTTGCATGCAGGTAGACAGTAAAATGCTTTGAAAAGACAGTAACCAGTAGATATAAACTTTTGATCTACATTAAATTCTCACAGGACTAGAAAACCGATTATGTGAGAGGGTAGCAGGGTGTTTTTCTTGTCTGCTAGATTCAGCTTCTAGATTCAGCTTTTAAATCCAGATTTATCTACAGTAATTCCATGCCATCCAATCTTCATCTACAAATAAATGTGTTTATGGAACATTGTTGATCAACTAAGCTATTTTGGGAGGTAACATTTTCATCGAGATTTGGAGATATTTATTTGACTTTTTCTTTACATGTGATTGCAAAAATCCAGATGTCAGCCATTTTATATATCTCCTAAAAATGACCTGGACTGTCAATAATTTTCATCATGGCTTACGGCAGTATGATTTTATTGCTTCTCACCATCATTCTGTTTCCCTCATGGACTTATCAAGTGAAGAATTTCTGGGATAATAACTCACCAGATATTGGTCCATCTACATATACTTCTAGACATGATGTTCAATTGTTATTCATCCCCCATCATTACCGTGGAGTCCTGCAAACTTGTACCACACAACCAACAAGACCATGGTCTGACCATACACAGTACAGTGGTTTCTTCAACTTATCACGGCTGACATTGTACAAACCAAGTACTAGAAGCTACAAGCGTAAGTTTGGACATGCGCCAATCAGCTATTACTCCAACTGTGTTGCCTCATTCAACATTGAACTGGATGTTTGTGGTGATATTGAAAGCAATCCCGGTCCTACTGCAAGTGCAAATGTTCTACCACCATCACTACCATCTATCCAGTCCACTCTCACATCTCAACCATCGGCATTATCCGAGACTACATTGGGACTCTCATCCAAGTCTACCCTTAGTGCAGTTCTGTTCAACGCAAGAAGTATTGTCAACAAGTTACTTCTTTTTCAAACTGAACTAGATGTCTACAAATACGACTTGGTTTTCATCACGGAATCCTGGCTAGACAACTCAATACACGATGGAGAACTATCTTCTGATTGTAACTATGCCATTTTTAGAAAGGACTGAACAGACATGGTGGAGGTGTATTTGTCACAATTGCCAAACATTTATCTCCGGTTCATAAATATGAGTTTGAACATGTTGATATTGAATTGATTATAATTGAAATACATACTAAACGTGGTCAAGTGTTGCTGGGGTTGCCTGTACAGGCCTCCTAGTGCCTCTGTTAAATTTTTTGATCATTATCAATCTGTCGTAGAAAATATATTACAATTTTCTCAACAGTATGTTGCCATAGTAATAGTTGGTGATTTTAACATTGATTCCCGTACACAACCATCATCGGCACGTCTGAATAATATCTCTGATATTCTCAGTTTACAGCAGTTAGTCACATTCACCACCCGTGATGGTAATTCACCTACTGTTCCTGGTTCGGTGATAGATTTGTTATTTACAAATAGACCAGACTTGTTTTCCAATGTTACGCAACATCCCGGACTTGGGAACAGTGATCATAATGGTGTTAAGTTTGATATATGTTAACCTCTTATGGTTACAAAACTATGAATCGGTCTTTGTATCAGTATTACAAAGCTTACATCGATACCTTATGTGGCACTCTCCGTATGGTGCCTTGGGACACCTGCTTTTCTTTAGACAATATTGATGAGATTTGGGGTTGTTTTAAAGACCTGTTGTTTGCTGCTGTAAAAGATATTGTTCCTATAGCCAAATGCAAAGGTAGAAAGAAACATCCTTGAATCTCACATGATATCACTGTTTTATCCAAAAAGAAGAATAGAGCCTTTAAAGCAGCTATCCGTAACAAAGCTAATCATAACTTATGGGCCAAGTACAAAAAGCTTCGGAATGAGGTCAAATATCGTACTAGACTTGTGCGTATTGTGCTTTTATCAGTGACATGGCTACGAACTGTTCAAATAATCCCAAACAGTTCTGGTCCTTTGTTAGTACTCAATGCCGTAAGAGTACAATTACAAGTTTTCAAACTGATAATGGTGTCATCAATGATCCAGTTAATATTGCTCAGAATTTCAATCTCATGTTTCAAAGTAATTTTAGCTGTGACTCTAACAATATCATTGACATATCCTGTGATCATGTTAATTTCGATTTTCGTCTTTGCAACATTTCCACAACCCCAGCTGAGGTAAATAAAATTCATTCAGAAAATGAAATTGAATGTTCAGACAGGTGTGTCAAGCTGGGTCTACCTCTTTTAATCAACAGGGTTCATTTCCTTTCAATTACGTTTGGTCTTTGAAAAGCATTTGTAACCGTCTGTTATAAAATGCAAATAAGTAGAAAGATGTTGTAAAAGTAGAATACAATGATCCACACAAACATGCCTCGAAATTGCACGGTTTTCCTTTTACCTCGTCGACTAACACGGTTGGCCATTTATGGGAGTCAAATTTTTGACTCCCATAAATGGCCGACCGTGTTAGTTCGCACAGTAAAGGGAAAAACACGCAATTTCGGGGCAAATTTGTGTGGATCATTGTATTCTACTTTTAAAACATCTTTCCAACCATATATGCATTTTGAAAAAAAACGGTTACCAGGTTACAAACGCTTTTTATAGACCAACTCTTCCGATCCAAGGCAACGTGTTCCTTTAAATGTTAAAACAAATTTGACATTGACACGGACACTCTAATTCCCATTAATTGTAGACATATCGAATCTGTTAAATTTGTCCATCATCTGGCTCGTTCCAATGCTACCCATCATTCTCTTTTTCACAGATTCCCTAGATTATGGGACGAACTACCGGCCTGCATTAAAGATACAATTATCCATAGTTTATCCTCCTTCACAAATTCCCTCAGAAATCATTTATTAGTCCCTGGACAGGAGGTCCCCTTGACCAAAACAGTTTAACTTTCTAGTTGCCTTGCCCATTCAAATACCTTGCTGCTGTTTTTTTTCTCAAATTTATATTGCCTTCTGCATAATTAACTAGAATCTCTCTTTTAACGATTTTGTATTTTTAATGCCCATTAGTGCTTTTATAGTTTTAACTGCTTGTATAGTTCTATATTTTATACTGTATGCCATGTTTTAATAATGTCCATCTGTAATGTCCCTTTTTGTCTCTTCTTAAATTGTGGCATCAGGAGATTAACTCGATAGTAATTTAGTTTACTTTTTTAAAATCCTTCAGGGGTGCTGCTTTTTTTGTAATTTTATTTTGCATGTTATGTTTTTGTTTTCTTACTGTCCTTATTGTCTGTGCTTGAATTTTTGCCTGTGAAATTAATAAATGAAATGAAATGAAATGAAATGAAAACATCATCGGAAAAAGGTCATAAAAAACTGTGTGAACTATGCTTCACAGACATGACCCCATTTTGATCTTGTCTTCTGCTTCAAATCGGAAGTTGAAAATGTAAAAATACACGTAGCTTCTAATTAGTCTGCGTTCAAGGCATTTCCAAAATACACTTCACCTTTCGATTAGTTAGTCTCTTCTACAGTCGTCAGTATTTCATAAGTTCATATTTCCTAAACCACATACTATTTTGATAATCTATACATCATACATGTACATGTATGAAAGGGTTTTACGAACTTCACAAAAGATGATATGTTGGTGACCTTCTCTCGACCTTTTGACCTGTCTGAAATGGAAGTGCCAGTAAAATGCTTTAAAAAGGCGCAATTAAATGGCTTTTGATTTATTCCATATTACACATTCCAAGAAAACATTTTTGTGTGGGTTTCTTTGCATTTTGACGAGCAATTAAACAACACTCTTTTCATGGATTCAAATATATAAGCACTCAATTCTAGTTAGGTGTTCGGGCAACAGCCCGAACAACTCTTCGTTATTGTTTGGGGTTTTTTCTTTTTAGGTGTTCGGGCAACAGTCCGAACAACTCTTTGAAATTGTTCGTTTTTTTTCTTTTTAGTTTTTAATATTCTTCTCCGAGTCGATTGTCCGCAAGAAAAAGCATAGATGCGAAGCTTGCATTAAGTTGAAACTTTGCACACAGGTAGACAATAACCAGTAGATGATACAAAACTGTGACGTCACGATGACGTCATCAGTTGACGAGATACACTACTTTAAAGTTTATTATTTCAGAAAATCATAACTTTTGATATACGTGGGGGATTCTTACAATTATTACTTCATCAGGAAGGTCATTAAAAACTCCTTAACCCACACCTGTGGTGTCATGCTATTGTTAAATCTCTCCATTATTTTGCACAAATGGCGCGATAGGTACAACTATTTGTACACCCATTGTGCAAACGGGTGAAACTGTCATAAAAGAGTACAGCGAATAATGTAAATGACGCCATGGACCATATTATTTTGTTTTTAACACATGTCAATAGAGCTACGCATGTATTACAAAATGATCGTAAAGTCTTTCTACCAGTGAACTGCTACATTATTAAATTATTATTTAGCTGCGATGTTAAAAAATGTTAGAACTACAACAGTTAAAGTCCGATAAATCAATTTCATTTTAACCGTTTTTTATTTTATTTTAACTAATTCAAAATGCTTAATTTGTTATACACAAACATGGTAAGTGAGTAAAGTCCCTAAAATTTAAGATTGCAAAGATACTTCTTTCTATATCATTATAAAATAACAGGAATTTAACTGAAATTGTTGATCAAATTTATATCCGAAACATCTGAAACTACCGGCTGGTACGGTATGTCACTTCTTTTATTTTCACCTTTTGGGGTTTGTGTAGACCAAGCAAGTTGGCTACAACATCATCCGTATTACTCGATAAAATTTCTGTCACTCGATAAAATTTGAGTCAGAAAAAAACAATGTTTTTCTGCTGCCACGGGTGGTGCTCACTGGAGCGAAAAAGCTTACGTAGTACACACAAACAATTGACTCAAAAATTAAACAATATAGCGCCATTTGTGCAAAATAATGGAGTGATTTTAACAATAGCATGACGTCCCAGGTGTGGGTTAAGTCGAATAATGCCCTCGGTGAACGCGCCATTCGTGGGTACGAATGGCTCTCGGGCTTCGCCCTCGGGCCATTCTTACCCACGAATGACGCACACCTCGGGCATTATCCTATACGTAAACGCCTCACAGATATGACCCCTTTTTTACCTTGTCTTCTGGTTCAAATCGAATTTTTTGTATGTTTTCTTCCAAAATACATTTTGGGTTTCATCTACGACCATACTACATGTACGTTGATTACACCGGTTCTCGTCCGATCACTGAAGTAAAGCAGCATCGGACCCAGTCAGTACTTGGATGGGAGACCACTTGGCCACTTAAAGGCAGTGGACACTATTGGTAATTGTCAAAGACTAGCCTTCACAGTCGGTGTATCTCAACGTATGCATATAATAACAACCCTGTGAAAATTTGAGCTCAATCGGTCATCGAAGTTGCGAGATAATAATGAAAGAAAAAAACACCCTTGTCACACGAAGTTGTGTGCCTTTAGATGGTTGATTTCGCGACCTCAAGTTCTAAATCTGAGGTCTCGAAATCAAATTCGTGGAAAATTACTTCTTTCTCGTAAACTATGGCACTTCAGAGGGAGCCGTTTCTCACAATGTTTTATACCATCAACCTCTCCCCATTACTCGTCACCAAGAAAGGTTTTATGCTAATAATTATTTTGAGTAATTACCAATAGTGTCCACTGCCTTTAATTAATGTTTTTATTTTTTATTTTTTATGTGTTTATTTTTATATCGCTTCGTTTTTAGTATGTTTTCAAGGCGTTTTCAACAAACATTTCCCTTTCGGTTAGTTAGTCTCTTCTCCAGTCGTCATTTTTCATAAGTTCCTATTTCTTCAACCACAAAAGCTATTTTGACAATCTATACATCATACGAAAGAATTTTACGTACTTCACAAATATGGGTATGTTGGTGACCTTCTCTTGACCTTTTGACCTGCCTAAACCGGAAGTGCATGTAAAATGCTTTAAAAGGGCCTTATTTAATGGTTTTGGGGTTGAAATGTTCACCTTTTGATGTGTTAATGCCTTTAATATATGTCTTTGAATTTCGAAGCTATGGTTTTCATATTTGGGCATATGATAGATCAAGACAAGGGTAACATTTGAAAGTGAGCGCAAAAATTGTATGACCTCTCATTCCGGTTGTACCGGAAGGTCAAAGTGTGCCTTTTTGCTTTAGAAACACATTTTTGGGCTTATACCATAACTCAAGATTAAAATTGAATTCAACATTCAAACATTTTATTGAGACAAGAGTGATGACATCATCCGGTATTGGGTTACATTAAATCAAAGTTTAATATTTTGTGCAGGTCTCACGCAAGTCTCGAGCGTATTTGAATTTCCGGGACCATTGTGGTCCCAACCTTATGGAGTTTTACGTTGGGGAGATTTTGTTTCGTCCATTATTTTAGTTTAACGTACCTTATGACCATAAAAATTACATGTTGTTGAACAATAACAACCTTTTTAAGAAGTACAAATAAATTCAACAAAATAACGAAGAATAACCGATATTAAAACTTTTTTTTTTTAAGATGTGCCCATCTCCGATAACGAAACTTACGCAGACGTCATTTAAGCGTCAGCTTCCTGTTTAAACTGTGTAAGGCATTAATCTAACGCCCTCAAGACCATTGTGCGTCCGCATAAAACCGGGCGTAGATTTGCAACAGGGGTTTCAAAAAATTGTGAAATACATAAACTATAACCGATTAAAGGGTCTATGTAACCTTTGTAGGACAAAAAACACAATGTCCACAGATTTACACTAAACTTACACAGTTTGAAGATAATGATAGTAGAAAGCTTCCCTGAAAATATTACAGGCTGAGGTGCTGTAGTTTTTGGGAAATGAGTAAAACAATGTCATGAAAATAATTTTCGTCTCATGAGACGAAAATTATTTTAATCATTTACAAACGTATTTTCATGACATTGTTTTACTCATTTCTCAAAAACTACAGCACCTCAGTAAGTAATATTTGAAGGGAAGCTTTCCACTATCATTATCTTCAAACCCTGTAAGTTTAATGTAAATCTATGGACATTTTGAAAAGGTACCCAACTCCTTTAATTGCATAAATGTTTAACAAGCTTAAACTAAATTAAACAATTAGCTCCAATGAGTATTTTTGTTGTTCAAATTTGGTATTTAAAATAATTTAAAGCAAAGATTTTATTTGATAAAAACAAGTTTTTCGTTTGTCGTGTTTTCTCGCTCCGGTGCGCGCGAGACTTGCACAGTCTCTTTCAAAAAAATCATAACTCAAGAAGTACTTAAAGGCAGTGGACTCTTTTTGTAATTACTCAAAATTATTACCATAAAACCTTTCTTGATTACGAGTACTGGGGAGAGGTTGATAGTATAAAACATTGTGAGAAACAGCTGCTTTTGAAGTGACGTAGTTTTTCGAGAAAGAAGTAATTTTCCACGAATTTGATTTTGAGACCTCAGTTTTAGGATTTGACGTCTCAAAATCAAGCATCTGAAAGCACACACCTTCGCGTGACAAGGGTGTTTTTTTCTTTCATTAATATCTCAATATGACAATTACCAATAGTGTCCAGTGCAGTGTTGTAGCTAGGACATTTTTAGTGGTGGGCGCAGCTGATTTTAAACTTGGTCAGGAATTGCGAGCAGTGCGCACGTACTTTGTTGTAAGGATCGTTTTCAGGGCTAAATATTAACATTCCAATCGTGCCAAATGCGCATTATGTAAGATTCAAGAATCACAATTTTTAAGTATAATGACAATTGTTATTACAAAAAAAAATTGTAAATGTGTCAATACAAAATAATTCTGATGCATTTGTTGTGGACAGACTGTTTTTGAAATAGTTTCTGCTGTTTGCTTGTTGTAATCCCGCCGCGATGAAGTTGAACTTGAACTTTGAAGGTGGAGTAACTGTCTCGATAGTCTCAGGTACAGTTTCATTCTCAGCACTAACTGAAGCTGTACGAGATACTTTTATATCATCTTCCAATCTTTTCCCGTTTCCCAAAAAAGTCGTCCAGCTCACCGTACGTTGCGAGGCCATCTACAAATTTACACAGATCGCGCTGTCACACGTGTGGACGAAGCGAACGTGTTTACATGCCTACATCCGGGACACGCGAACTCGCACACTAGACTTTACACAGCCCTTGTACTGTTGTTGTGTGGCGATACTGTTTGTGTGTACATGGAATGCGTGAAATCCCCGCGAAAACCTCACGACTAGACTTGTAGTGCACTCTAGGGTCTACCACAGCGCGCGCTGGTGTACACCACATGCACATACATACATCGTGTACATGTGCACGGTCCGGTACCAGCACTGCTGTCAGCCTGTATAGACGGTACGCCTTCTACACTGTATGTACTATAGTTCATTCAATAAAAACGTCAAGGCACATTTCACGAAGAAAACTTCACAAGATGGCAAGAGGCGCAAGTTACGTGGGAAAACACGTTTGAGATTTTTATTGCTCGTAATTCTGGCTCAAAACAATTACAAACTGCGTTTGAAATGACAAAACACGAAAAAACATGACATTTTAGTCTTGCAATGTGATAAATATCAGTAGAACTTTTACTTTTTTATTAATTTTGGTCGAAATTTTGTGGTGGGCGGCAGTCTATTTTTCAGCTGAAGTGCCGGGCGGAAATTGTCAGTGCTGGGCGGGCCCGCCCACCGCCGCTCACCGTGGCTACAACGCTGGTCCAGTGTCTTTAAGCTATTCCAACAATTTATACCTCATCGGAAAGGTCATGCAAAAAGTTTTAAATGCTTCACAGATATGACCCCATTTTGACATTGTCTTCCAGTTCAAATTGAAAGTTGAAAATTCAAAAAGAATTAGAATTAAAAAGAATTACGTCAAACCCCCATTAGTCGTGCATAAAGATTTTACATGCACAACACATGCAGTGTCACGCTCCAGTGCTCATCCCTAGACTTACATAGCTGCGTGTATAGTCTACGTTCAAGGCCTTTTCAAAATGCATTTCCCCTTTCGACTAGTTAGTGAGTCTCATCTACAGCAGTCAGTATTTCATAAGTTCATATATTTCCTTAACCACAAGCTATTCTGAAAATCTATACATCATATGAAAGGGCTTTATGCTGGTGATCTTATCTGACTTATGACCTGTCTTAACTGAGAGTGCCTGTTAAATGCTTTGAAATAACGTTTGAAATAATTTAATGGCTTTTAAGTTGAAATGTACACCTTTTGATGCTTTACCATCTAATTGAGAAAACAGGTTTTTATTTCTTTGCATTTTGACGAGCCATTCACAACACTCTTTATTATTATTATTATTATTATTATTATTATTATTATTATTATTTATTCAACGAATACAAACAAACCAAGTTACAATAGCACAAGACAGAACATTAACGGATCAGTTATAAAAAAGCAAGAAATAAGGAAAATAAATACAGAATTATATAAATTAATAAACTAAATTAAGCTAAATAAAATTATTTGAATAAGAAAAAAATAAAATTAAAATAAACACTGTAAGAGGGCGGCTGAGGTTGGAGCATGCAGGAGGAAAACATAACCAAGTGGTGGGAATGACAACCAGAACTTGCAGAAGGGACAAGAAAAAACATGGACAAATTATGCAGGTCCGGGGTAACAAAAGTAAACCAATTAATTGCTCGGAAGCATGCCCCACGATAGCCAAACACCTAGTGGTAGTTTCTACAAACACTAATAAGTTCTAGTTTTCATTGTCTGTATGATTGTTGCATGTTTTGGCCGAAATCGCCGAATAAAACCTGGTACAGGTTGTATGGGGAGTTTGTTGGTGTGCACGAGTTGTTGCGTACGAGTTTGGGTGCGTCAAAGATCAAACTGACCGCGTAATAAGTAATAGTAGTAAGTCATGTGCTGATGGTAGTGCACAGAAGATGGACATGGGGTGCGTTCCACTTGGACTTGGGCAAACATTGTGCAACCATTTGCGCAAACGTTTTCTACCATTGGAGCGATTGGTGCACACTTCATGATGTCAATTATTGAATTATGGCGGCACCCTGAAACAAAGATGGCGACACCTATGGGATAACTTTCCGTATGGCGCCACCACTTTTTCACTCATTTTTACAAAAAGGGATTTCTCGTTGAGGTAAATTAGATACTCTATAGACCATGTGAACTTTGTTTACAATACATGTGACCTTGTAGTAGGCAAGATACAGTCTGCACTGCATAATCAATGGGATAGGCCTATTTGACATTTTGTGCCTTAATTCCAACATCAATCCAATCTATACTATTAAAAGCGTAACCCGCGCCATCTTGGATTGAAAATTAGAAGGTCCAGTGGCATGGCATCCTTGTGGTATCCAACACGGTTGTGTCGTTTCAGACGTCGGGTTGCAAGTCTACAAAACCCTGACCCGAACTCCCTCTTAAGAGTTGTCTGATTGGCTCACTCACGACGTGGTTGTCTGGTTTTGATATGGGCCACCTGTTGGTCGAAGGGGGAAGCCGTAGGCTGCACACAGAGTCACCTCTGTGGTTGTCTGGTTTTGATATGGGCCACCTGTTGGTCTAAGGGGGTGGCAACCTCGGACTCCCATTAACATTCCAGAGTGACTCATTGATGTTTCGCAGAGGGGTAAATGGCATTGTGTATATACCATTTTGTACAGGGGGGTTTAATTTCGTGTGTTAAATAAAAAACATTAGGCTTTAATACATGCATCTGTTACATATGTGTTTATTACCATTAAGTCACTCATGTAGGCCTACCCAACTTTCCAGCATTTTTTAAACGCATCAAACAGCAACCCATTGTTTTGAAACTTTATTTGTTCCATTTAACTCTGCACCATAAGTGGTACGTATACACGCAAAAGTTGAAACATTTTCAAAAAGAAAGTAAATGCATTACTGATTCTTTTCATATACATTGTATAGGTTTTGCCAGTTAAACCTACAAAAGAGTACATGAAATCACCGTTTAAGAATAGTATGCTTTCATAGTTACGAACTTTGTGAAACATCAACGGCTGTTTTGAAGCTGTAAACGAACATTCCATTCAAAGTTCTGAAGCAACAAAATTGTTAGAACGCAGTTTGGTCAGGACTCAGGATGTAGATTTTGCCAAATCCGTTTTGTATTAAGCAATCGGCCGTCGGGTTTTGTTAACGAAAGAGCCTTCATGTGCAGCTGAATCGGGTACATGTACCTTTTACGAATTTCTCCATACAAAGATAACCAAACTGGCCTACAAACCCTTAAAACAAGGCAAATGTTTTGTGAAAGTGAATTAAGTGAGAGGATGTAGGGGTAGCTGGCCTACAAACCCTCAAAATAACTAGGCAAATGTTTTTTCTGAAAGTGAATTAAGTGAGAGAATGTAGGAGTAGTTATTAAAGACCAATAAAATTACCGTTTCTATTATTTTAGTTTGTATAGGGTTCCACAGATAATTATGATAACATATAAAATTGGATGTTTATCAGGGGACTTCGTCACGCGGGGCGCGCGCCACGGCAGATGTTGACCAGAAAGTTTACATGAGAATTAATTGATATGAGAATAAACTAAAAGTTAATGAGGCCGACGCTCTGTTACTCCCAAAAGCGGTGGTAAAAACAGTAGATTAGATGTTGCACAGCATGTTCCGAAAACTCGCTTTATCTGGTGCTCCGACAACTTTGTATGCGTCGTTGGACGTACGCTCAATAAATCACGATGAATGGGGCCTTAGATTCTAAAATCGTGTACACGTTATTGGAAACAAAGCCAAAATCATTCAACAGTTATAGCAACCGATCATTAAATTTATTTATTTTCAATACAATTTTGCAGAAATTGACTTTGTCGTTAAAGTCCATACCAACTGCCGCGGTTTTTTTTATCTGCTGTATACCAGAACTTCTTCGAAGCTTCCTTTTCAGTCAAATAAACTCCGCGGCTATTAGTGGCTGTGATTATGAGTTTGTTTTAAAAGAGGGTACCACTTTCATACAAGCCTTTTTAGTCAGATATCTCCTCTGCTATTAGCAGCGTTGATTTTTATTGAGGGGGGAGAACAGACTTAGACCACTCAAATCCGTGGCTATCGGTGACTATGGATTTGTTGCTAAGGGAACCAAATACCACTGGTGATTCCAAATTCAGCGTGATATACATGTACATTGTCCGATTGGCCCATCTCCATATAAATTAACCAAACTGGACGTACAAACCCTCAAAATAACAAGGCAAATGTTTCACAAAGTTCGTAACTATAATGAAAGCAGTTTGGGCAGGACTCAGGATGTACATTTTGCCAAGTGTAACTGATTATACCAAATGTGCTCAACACAATAAAATAAGTGTGTCATTGGAGCAGTGTACGTGCTATATTTTTAGTCGAATAAGCATTATTACCCTTACAGTCATCTTAGCTGGGAAATACTCAGTGCAGTGGATAAAATTGATACAATGACAAAAGCCGATTGAATTAAAACTACGCGTAAAAGAGGCGAAACATAATCCACATTATGGATAATGCGTTGGCCCGCTCGATCAACACTAAAATACCCTACATATCATGTAAGTATACCCATCCCCAATATTAAAGCTCAGTTCCAGAAACAAACACCAATTCCTTTAGTTGGAGAACGCAAGAGAGAAGGTGAGGAGGGGAGGCGACGCGTCGCGACGTTTCACAACTAAGTTGTGCACGCTCAACAATTAATTTTTATCAAAATACAACATTAATGACAAATTTCCATACCGATTATAAATACAATTTCTAATCCAATCCTACGAAATGAGTATTACCTGTAAGAGTAACTCCCTTACCCCCACATTACCTTTTACAACATTTGTATATACTACAATCCTCCTCATCTAGCGGGGTGCCGCGCTTCGCGCGGCGCCCCGCTAGTAGTTATTAAAGTAAAAGCTGGAGTTTTAGATGTGCCTTCTGTTATCATATCAAAATTTGATAAAAATTTGAAAGTGCAATCTCCTTAAAGACGAAGGACACTATTGGTAATTGTCAAAGACCAGTCTTAATACTTGGTGTATCTCAACGTACATGTATGCATAAAATAGCACACCTGTGAAAATTTGAGCTCGTTGCGAGACAATAATGAAAGAAAAAACACCCATGTCACACGAAGTTGTGTGCTTTCAGATGCTTGATTTCCTCAAACTCTAAATCTGAGGTCTCGAAATTTGTGGAAAATTACTTATTTCTCGAAAACTACATCACTTCAGAGGAACTGTTTCTCACAATGTTTTATAAGTATCAACCTCTCCCTATTACTAATTACTAAGTAAGGTTTTATACTAATGATTATTTTGTGTAATAATACCAATAGTGTCCACTGCCTTTAAAATATTTAGATTTTATGTTTTTTTCCATTACTTAGGCAGTGTACCAATGTGCCTACAGGAAGTCCCGGCTTGGAGGCTCTTTGGGTTGGTAAACATGTGGTGTCACTTCACAGACAGGTCACATCTGACATCTATAAATAATTTCTTATCGAATGAAAAAGTGGTGGCGCCACACAGAAACTTTTCCTGTTTTTTGCTTTTGCTATTATGATGTATTCCTCAGCCGTAGCAGAATGCCTGGCTAGCATCCTAGTATCCTCCTCTTACCTGTTTTTATGGTATTATGCCTTTTTTCTTTCAATTGGGGAAAAAATTATGATGCCATATCAACCGATGCCCTAGGGTAATTATCTTCATTTGTTTTGTAAGAAGTATGCAAACATAACATTAAAACTTGATGGACATTGAAATTTTCACACCACACACCGATCCTGGATGACTTCAACTGGTCCCATTTGTTTCGAGTTTTCCTGGTTCAATGCAAACGAGAAAGTATGGTTTCCCGGTGAAGCCATACGTGGAAGTAACATCTGCAGTGACTACAAGTGTTCTGTGAGACTCGTTAGACAGAAGTTGTCTTCATTTTATTCAAAATATTTTTCAAATAACATTTTAAAAAGTACCAACGTAATTTGCAAAAAATAAAACAAATTAAATTTTGTATAAACAGTGTGAATAATTATTGGCTTTCAAATCTGATTTTTATTCATTTTTATTTTGTTCTTAATATTTATAATAAAGCATAAAATAAACAGTGGTTATTGAATCACCGAGCCGAATTTTAATATTAATAATAATATTGATGTGGGGGTTAAAAAAATCTCAAAAAAACTTAGAAAATTATATAAGGCACATGGCTACTTTATTCCCCTGTATTTTTATTTCCAGCATGCTCAGCGGAATGTATGTTCTATGAATGTATGATTTGATCATCATGAATTGTGAATTGAAATAGTGTTAGATGAAACTTTTTTTTGGGGGGGGATGGGCAAATATTTTTATATATGGCCTCAACATTATGACATATTTTTGTACCTTAAATGCCTAAAATACCAAACTTTTTGCACTTACAAATACAAGTGCAAATAACCAGTGGAGCCTTACGTAATACGTGTTTCTAAGTTTTGGTCAAGGGAGAGGAGATTCTTTGCTTGGCACAAACATTTATATAGGGACTGTTTACATCGCGCAAAGAGAGGTAACTAAAAGATTGCCACGATTTAAGGGACACCTTGAAAACAGGACCTCCAAGTCTTACGATATAGTTGCCAGAAATTTTGACATTACATGACCAATGACTGACAGATAATGTCAAAATTTCGAAAAAAGTAATACAGCGCCCCATGGATACTGGCTAATAAATAATAATTCTAAATGTAATACTAACGTAATACTATTATAGGTAGTATCATAAAATTTTAGATTACATGTGATGGAGCTGTGAGTAGTCTCTTTGAATCGTTCATTTTGACACCAAGTTTGTGGGGATAGGTCGATGGGATGCCGAGTTACCCCAGGTCAAAGGTCATTGTTTTCGGCCCATATTTACATACAAGAAACTATGACCTTGTGTATTAAAATGCCCTATACAATGTGTACAGGTGTATTTTAAGCACATGTTTAAAGGAAATCAAATTGAAACTTAAATAGACAATGAGAAAAGTTCCAACCTACAATAAGATTCAGACAAGAGCAAACACTTGACCTTTCTCAGACTCAAGGTCAATGATAGGGGGTCAAACACTTGACCTTTTGATGTCCAAAGGTCACATAATTAAAGGTCAACGGTAACGTTTACCAAAAAGATTTGACAAATCTGAGAAAATTTGCATTTATCATCACTAGTGTACACATATTTATTAACATTCTGTTAATTAAAGTTCTTTCTTCTTCCAGGTAAAGTTCAGACTTCATTGTATGAAGATATTATGGCGACGCACTGTGAGGTTGCGCGCGCATTGTCCAAATATGTGCGCAGACTACAGTGAAGTCGCAGTTTAAAAAGTAGGGTGCCTGCGAGCTAGATGGTTTCTTCCTTCGTAATGCCGCATTCATGCATTGAGTGTACTTCTGTAAAGGATTTCCATTTATTGCTGGGCACTAGGGAAGAGGGCAGTAGTCAAGAAGAACGAGAGCCATGACCTCTGGTGTTAGATGAAGCTTAAGTGAGATGTTTCTTTGGCGCCGTCTGCTAGCTCTGGCGAGATTGCTATTTGATTATATTTTAATTCAATTTTAGTTTGCACTGGTTATTTAAAAATATAAAACAGGAAACTCCCTTGGCACAATTTTTTTTTCATAAAGCAGTATGAACCAAGCTTTGCTAACGGAATAAATCTTAAACAGGTGTGTCTCTGAATGATGTATTTATTCATTTGTGTAACCCCCCCCCCCCCAGCAGAATCCCATCATCAACCATACCATGTTTGTTTCATCATGATCATGGAGGTAGGTTTCATTTCATCATCATGACATGTCACTGTCTCAGTGTCTGGTTCCCTTAGTTTTCAATATTAATTTATCTCCTTTGGCAATCTGTAAGACCAAAAAGTCTTATCTTTAATAAAACTAGTAATTTATTTCACTAAAAATAGTAAATTATTCACCTTTCCTTCCTCAATTCCATGATAATTAATTGTCAGCATCAAGCTAGCACCGGATTCAGCACCGGATTCAGTGTCAAGGTAGCACAGGATTCAGCCTCACATTCACGCGCGTACAAATTACTACGGTGTCTCAACAAGGCCATTCGCAAATTTGTATAACACCAAAAGGCCATTCAGAGTCAGAAAGGAATTGGTTTTCCTTTAGAACACTGACACTTTTTGAGAGATTATTTCACCCAGAAAAGGATAAGATTGAAAAAAAAATCTCACTAGTGTAATCAGATGGATCGAACAATGTGTAATGTAAATGAGTAGAGCATTCTTCAACGAAGGCTCATAATATTACTCGCTGAGGGTATTCAGCGAGCGATGAAGACAGGGAGGCATCTAAGCGATGAGACAGGGAGGCCTACCCAGCGCAGCTATAGATGGTCTGTCTACAGGTACAATTCGAGGCAGAGGCCGCCCTCTGGATAGACAACGTCACCAAGGGAGTGAGACGAGCAGCGATTGACAGACGGGATGGCGGCAACTCCGGGAGTGCGCCCCCATTACAGGAGTGCGCCCCCATTACAACCTGGGGACGAGGCGGCCGCGGACGCAACTGAATGATGATAATGAGGGTATTCAATAACATTGGGCGTAACTTCAAGAATCCATATCTCCAAAAGGACGCGGCAAACATTGTTTAAGATTCAACATAATTGAGCTTATATTGTTTCCAACAAACTTGCCAAATTATATGGGGCGCCGTTTGTCAATTAATTGTTTGACACTTTTAAGGCATGTTTTTACCATGGTTTACAGCAATTAGATGTAAACCATAGAAACTGTTGCCAAATCCTGTTATGGTTTACATACCAGTAAAGTATTTGTTGTGTATAAGTTTATGGTTTACAAACCATGAACATACAAAAAACATTTACAAATCATGGTTCATAAACCAAGAAAATTTACGCATCTTAAAAACATGGTTTATAAACCATAAAAAATGAAGCATCAAATTCATGGTTTACAAATCATGGTTTACTAACCATGAAAATTGAGACATCTAAAAAACATGGTTTATAAACCATGAAAATTGAAGAATAAAAATCGTGGTTTACAAATCATGGTTTATAAACCATAACAAATGAACCATACAATCATGGTTTGTGACAATGGTTTATAAACCATGAAAATCGAGACTTCTTAAAAAACATGGTTTATAAACCATGAAAATCGAGACTTCTTAATAAACATGGTTTATAAACCATGAAAATTTACACATCTCAAAAACGTTGTTTGTAAACCATAAAAAAAAAGTGCACTTACAAATCATGGTTTACAAACCATAAAAATGTGCACTCAAAAATCATGGTTTACAAACCATAAAAAATGTGCACTCAGAAATCATGGTTTACAAACCATAAAAGTGTGCACTCCGAAATCATGGTTTATAAACCATAAAAACGTGCACTCACAAATCATGGTTTACAAACCATAAAAAATGTGCACTCAGAAATCATGGTTTACAAACCATACAAAATGTGCACTCAGGAATCATGGTTTATAAACCATGAAAACGTGCACTCAGAAATCATGGTTTACAAACCATAAAAAATGTGCACTCAGAAATCATGGTTTACAAACCATAAAAATGTGCACTCCGAAATCATGGTTTATAAACCATAAAAACGTGCACTCACAAATCATGGTTTACAAACCATAAAAAATGTGCACTCACAAATCATGGTTTACAAACCATAAAAAATGTGCACTCAGAAATCATGGTTTATAAACCATAAAAACCTATATGATCGTCACAATTAAACCTCCTTCCCAATTCTGATCGGTTCCCATTTCCCCCATGCCACGTGCGAGCGAGCAATGATGCAATGCACCATCACGCTGTGATCAATGTACCTCGTGTGTTATGCTGCCAGCCATAGCAAGCATTCATAGAGCTATTATTGCAACAGCATTACACAACAGGTGCATTGATCACAGCTTGACACACATGGTGCATTGCATCATTGCTGGCTCGCACGTGGCACGGGGGAAATGGGAACTGATCAGAATTGGGAAGGAGGTTTAATTGAGACGATCATATCGGTTTTTATGGTTTGTAAACCATGATTTCTGAGTGCACATTTTTTATGATTTGTAAACCATGATTTGTGAGTGCACGTTTTTATGGTTTATAAACCATGATTTCGGAGTGCACACTTTTATGGTTTGTAAACCATGATTTCTGAGTGCACATTTTTTATGGTTTGTAAACCATGATTTCTGAGTGCACGTTTTCATGGTTTATAAACCATGATTTCTGAGTGCACATTTGTTATGGTTTGTAAACCATGATTTGTGAGTGCACGTTTTTATGGTTTATAAACCATGATTTCTGACTGCACATTTTTCATGGTTTGTAAACCATGATTTCTGAGTGCACATTTTTATGGTTTATAAACCATGATTTGTAAGTGCACTTTTTTTATGGTTTACAAACAACGTTTTTGAGATGTGTACATTTTCATGGTTTATAAACCATGTTTATTAAGAAGTCTCGATTTTCATGGTTTATAAACCATGTTTTTTAAGAAGTCTCGATTTTCATGGTTTATAAACCATTGTCACAAACCATGATTTTATGGTTCATTTGTTATGGTTTATAAACCATGATTTGTAAACCACGATTTTTATTCTTCAATTTTCATGGTTTATAAACCATGTTTTTTAGATGTCTCAATTTTCATGGTTTGTAAACCATGATTTGTAAACCATGAATTTGATGCTTCATTTTTTATGGTTTATAAACCATGTTTTTAAGATGCGTAAATTTTCTTGGTTTATGAACCATGATTTGTAAATGTTTTTTGTATGTTCATGGTTTGTAAACCATAAACTTATACACAACAAATACTTTACTGGTATGTAAACCATAACAGGATTTGGCAACAGTTTCTATGGTTTACATCCAATTGCTGTAAACCATGGTAAAAACATGCCTTAAAAGTGTCAAACAATTAATGGACAAACGGCGCCCCATAAAATTACAGGGTGGCTCACCAGGAAATTTCTATGGTATGTTACACACTCGCTAAGAAATACACTTTTTGCATTGTTAAACATGGTGCGTAACTTCAAAAATCCAAACTTTAAAAATCTTTATATCTAAAAACCCACGCGGCAGAAAATGTTTAGAATTCAATATTATGTTTTTTTTTTATTGTACCCTAGAAACCTGCAAAAATACAGGGTGGCTCATTGGGGATTTCTTATTTTACCATCTACTACCGGTATGGTATGTTACCCTTTCGCTAAGAAACAAACCTTTTGCATTTTTAACTTGAAGCGTTATAACTTCAATAATCCATATCTCAAAAAGCACGCGGCAGCAATTGTTTTAAAATAAATATTTTAGAGTTTATATAGTTCCCTACAAACCTGCAAAAATACAGGGTGGCTCACCAGGGATTTCTCATTTTACCATCTACTACCGGTACGGTATGTTACACACTCGCTAAGAAATAACCTTTTTGCATTGTTAAACATGGTGCGTACCTTCAAAAATCCACACTTTAAAAATCTTTATATCTAAAAAACCACGCCGCAGAAATTGTTAAGCATTCAATATTATTGAGTTTATATTGTTTCCTACAAACCTGCAAAACTACAGGGTGGCTCATTGGGGATTTCTTATTTTACCGTCTACTACCAGTATGGTATAACACCCTTTTGCTAAGAAACAAACCTTTTGCATTTTTAACATGAAGCGTTATAACTTCAATAATCCATATCTAAAAAAGCACGCGACAGAAATTGTTTTAAAATAAATATTATAGTTTATGTAGTTCCCTACAAACCTGCAAAAATACAGGGTGGCTCACCAGGGATTTCTCATTTTACAATCTACTACCGGTACGGTATGTTACACACTCGCTAAGAAATAAACATTTTGCCTTGTTAAACATGGTGCGTAACTTCAAAAATCAATACTTTAAAAATCTTTATAAAACACCCAAGCAGATCCTTGCCATTTGATTGGAGGATTGTCCGTCACGTGATAGCAAATAAAAGTACCATTGCACGCTGAGTCACTCACCGTGCTTTTTCGTTCCATCCGAAAAGTACCATTGCACGCTGCCAGCGTCCAATGGTAGTTTTCGAATGGAACGAAAAAGCTGAGCAGGTGTTACTGCAAGAACACCATTGTACCATTGCACTCATAAACATTCATTATGTGTATATTATATCTAAAAAACCACGCCACGTTTATATTGTTCCCTACAAACCTGCAAAAATACAGGGTGGCTCACAGGGGATTTCTTATTTTAATGACCATTACCGGTTTGGTTTGTTACACACTCGCTAAGAAACACACTTTTTGCATTGTTAAACATGGTGCGTAACTTCAAAAATCCAAACTTTAAAAATCTTTATATCTAAAAACCCACGCGGCAGAAAATGTTTAGAATTCAATATTATGTTTTTTTTATTGTACCCTAGAAACCTGCAAAAATACAGAGTGGCTCACAGGGGATTTCTTATTTTACTGACCATTACCGGTGCAGTATGTTACCCACTCGCTAAGAAATAAATTTTTTGCATTGTTAAACATGGTGCGTAATTTCAAAAATCCATACTTTAAAGGCACCTGGATTTTTTTTCTTTTAAACATAAGAGTATATGTTTAGTAACAATAAAACAATTTTTTGAGTAATTGTTTGTCACGATTTATATGTTAAAAAAATTAATTAAGTGCTCGGGGGGGTTGACTCTGCCTACCCCTTTTGTGACGTAGGAAAAGGAAGACTTTGCCTCGATCAAACATAGACCCCCCTCGATGCGTAGATAAACACACCTGCAAAAGAACATGTAATTCTAAGACATGAGTTTGTACGCTGCGAAAAAGGGTTTTTTTCTGGCATTTTTCCGGCAATGCCGACCAGGTGTATTGCTGCTGGATGCAGCAAAACAACTAAAGATGGGGTCAGTCTTCATCTGTTTCCTGCAGATCCCAAGTATAGACGGTTGTGGGCTGCGAAAGTCAGATTAACTAGAGCAAAGTGGTCCGGTCCGACGTCTTTTTCAGCGCTATGCAGCGAACACTTCGGGCCGTCGTGCTTCGAATCCGGGATACACCACTCATTTGACATGACGAGAAGAGCCATTCTTAAACACGACGCCGTCCCAACAATTTTCCAGCTAGTGGGAAGTCGAAGAAGGTATCTGAAAGACGTGACGAACCCAGAGGAGCATTTGCTAGACGTGAAAAAATTCGGGCAAGTTTGAACTTTGAGGGTACATGTTTTTTAGCTTTTGCCAAGTGACACGATTTTTTGTTGGTACCGCATGCGAAACACCGTGCGTGCAGGTCCTATGTGACCGTCCGCACATTATACAGCAGCCATAGTGTGTGCATGCAGTCTGCTCCGTGGCCGTATGTCTATAATAATACGTAGGCATAATAATACGTACCCACATCTTACAACCCATTTGGTCACTAAAAAGTCGCATAGTTAAATAAAAATAGCAGCAATAGCTTTTGTAAAAACCACTAGGCGTTCAACATGTTCAAGTTTCAATGTACGTATGTGTGTAAAATCGTGTCTAAATTTGTTTTGATGTGCCATGTTCCCAGACGTAATGTACGGGGGCCTGACTACAAATTTTCTCTTCAAATATCGCGCCTTGAAGTACGTCACGAACAGCGCCCTCTCGGGTCGGGCCTACTCGTAAATTTGTAAATACAATCAAAAATAATATTTTTTAAACCTTAGTTAACTTTTTATTTACATTCCACATAAAAACACATATTTTAGTGACAAAAGCTTTATTTAAAAAAAATACCACTTCCAGGTGACTTTAAAAATCTATATGGGCAATTCCACACTAATGGACCTAAGGGTTACCTTTTCGAGATCATGTGAGAGCTGGACAAAAGGAACTATTTTGTTATAGTCTTTTCCTTTACATTTTAAATCTGTTTATAATTGTTCCTATTTATAATTTTATTTTTTAAATCATTGATTTCTAGGAATTACAAGGTCATTTGAAATGTGTTACGTATGTAACAAAAGATGGACAATGGCCTGGAAAGTAAAGACAAAATTTGAAAACAATTACAAAATATTGTGTTAGTAACTTTTCTGACTGTTAAAGATTGTAAGCAATATTTCTTTGTAGTTCCCAGACGCGTGTCGATATGTTTGTACACAAAGCAAGGATCGGAATTTTTTCTTTCTAGGTCGAACGTGTGCAGATAGTTCTACACATTTGTCCTGGGGAAAAAATACGCAGACGGTCGGGGACAATGCCATATTATTGGCATTAGCGGCAAAAGAGCGGTAGTTGAGAAAATTCACACTCAAAATTCATATTTGTTTTTTACTCAAAACCTGTGATGTCCCTATTTGAACAATTCCAAGAGTAGGGCTATCTGCAACTTCTGAAGCATTAGATCGGTAAGTTTTATGATGCAGATCATTGCAGATGGTTTCTCAAGGAAGCGAAAGATTTTGATATCAGACGTGCTGGGGCCAAGGATACGGAGTGGATTGGACCGATTTATGGGGCTAAGATAGTAATATCATGACTATTATTAGTATTGGGTGGGTCTACCAACAAAGCCCCACTTCTTGAGTGGCCAAGGCTAGTTGGGGCGGCTAGCTGAATCCATGGAGGTAGAAACCTCCATGCTGAATCCTAGCTAGCCCATTTGAGCCTTGGCCACACAATTATCGTACTGAGGTCCTGTTTTCAAGGTGTCCCTAAAATCGTGGCAAATCTTTTACCTCTCTGTGCGCGATGTAAACAGTCCCTGGTACAAAAATTTTGGTTTTATTTGACAAGCAAAGAGTCTCCTCTCCCTTGACCAAAACTTAGAAACACGTAAGGCTCCACTGGTTATTTGCACTTCTAAATGCAAAAAGTTTGGTATTTTATTTTTAGGCATTTCTACAAGGTACAAAAATATGTCATAATGTTGAGGCCACATAAAAAAAATGCCCACTGAAAAAGTTTCATCAAACACTATTTCAATTCACAATTCACGATGATCAAACAATGTGACTGAACATTCTGCTGAGCATTCTGGAAAAAAATACAGAGGCTTAAAGGGACACACCGGCTCACCGTGCACGCAGTTTAGGGCTGTAGAATCATAAATAATGTTTTTATAGATGGTTGCTGTAAAAAAAATCATCAAAATGTCACGTAATTAGCGAAAATTATTTAAAAACCCAAAAGCGGTAAAATGCCAGCGTAAACGTGTTTCCAGCCATTGCAACTGTCAAGTCTTCGTGACATCGTCGCACAATATTGCAAGTAGACTGGTGCTTTGTTTGTAGCAACGTTTTACTACGACGCAGCATAAGGATCCAGTCTATCCATAAAGTATAAACAACCAGCATATACGGATCAAGCAAATCCTTCGACGATGGAGGTAGTCGTGCTACGACGTACATCCAAAGATCGTCACGAAGAACACAAAAAACTAACCCAGAATATGATGGGACAGTGACAAGTAAAAAAGCATTCCTGGCACCAACTTCCTGGTGAACTTGTGGCTGGTGGCCGACTAAATTTTTGAATAGTAAAGAAATTTTGTGAGCAGTATTTTCTGCTAAACAGATGAAACTGAGGGGCCCTGTTATTCACAGTGAAACATTTTATAATCTCGGGGGGGGGGGGGGGGGGGGTGAGGGGGGGGGTAGGGGGGTAGGGAATTGTGAGGGATTCAAAAGCGTCCTTGTGAAAATGTATTTTGAAATGTAAGCGTAGCTGCAAATCTTGAAAAGTAAGCCTAGCTTGACTCGGGATTGAAAGCGTAATTTTTGATTTTAGCGTAACAAACTTAAATGATGTATATGGCTTGTATGGATATGGAGTAGCTGCGTAGCTTGGAACGTAACCATATCTTTTGGAACGTAAGCATAGTTGGGTATCTTGTAGTGCTGGGCGAATAGTGAAATTTTGTTATTCGGATACCGCTGGCCAACTATCCGAAATTAATCGGATATTCAAATTTTTTTTTTTTTTTGGCCGCTAGAGGGCGCTGTTTGTTTGTGAATGAGATCGTATGGGCGGATTGATATTAGTTTTAGACAATGTCACTCGGTTCATTCATAAAAATAGCCGGATCTAATTTAAAGATGGCGATTTGCTTTTTCTTTTGATCGTGATTGACTCTACGTGAAGGAAAACTTATATAACAAATTACGTCAGAAATGTCACTGTTTTAACTCTTCACGGAGGTGAGCATAGTTAAATACTTAATTTATGCTGTTTTATGCTGTCTTAATAGGAGTTTCATAAGGATTCAGACAAAACATTCCTATCAGTTGTCGCCCGACGTCTGCGGATATTCGGATATTAAAAGAATATCCAGTTACTTGGTTGTACTTACAGAACTATCCGGTTAATAAATAGGTATTCGCGCCCTATGCGGATATCCGGTTAAGAAAAAAAAGGCATTCGCGGTTACGGATAGGAAAACCTATTCGCCATTAACCGGATATTCAAATAATTCGCCCAGGCCTAGTATCTTGGAACGTAAACGTAGCTGCGTATGGATTGTTAGCATAGCTGAGAAGCTGTGTAGCTTAGAACGTAATCGAGACCCGCAAGCTGGGAGTTCTTAGCGCCCGGGATTACACCTCCAGCCCCCCACGAGACACGGCATGTGCGGTACACGAGACACGGCATGTGCGTGATATGCCCCGAGGCTTACGTTCCGATTGCTCCACGCTGTGGGGCCATATAACAAGCTTCCGTTACACGGACTCTTTGAATGCGAATCTTACGTTAGATTTTTCACCATTATTTACATTTTGTAGCAATAATTTGAATACATGATCTTTTTCGTCAGTTACTCGTTAATAATTTTGTAAAAAAAAGATTTAAATTTGGTTTGGTAAGCTACTTTTAGACGGCTGGAAGTAAAACTAGCCCGGAAGGTCACGTGATTGTTTGTACCACTTTTTGGTTAGAACAACCACGTGACCTTCGTTTTTGTTTTAAAATGCTCAAAAACGGCCAAATTTGATGATTTTTTTTAAAGACTGTTCTTCTTCATTCCTGGAAACCCGTTGAATACATTTCCTAGTCTATTTTGTAGCCCAAATAGCCCAATTCGGCCGGTGTGTCCTTTTAAAGAAGCCATGTGCCTTATATTATTTTCTAATGTTTTTTTTAACCCTCATATCAATCCTGTTATAAATATTAAAATTTAAACATCGGCTTGGTGATTCAATTATCACTTTTCATTTATACGCTTTATTATAAATATTTAGGGGCAAATATATTTTTAAAAACAATCAGATTTGAAAGCCAATAATTATTCACGCATTTTATTTAACTTTTATTTTTTTTGCAAATTACCTACTTTTAGAAACTATAAGGCTCCCCTGTGAGCCTTATAGGGGTCACATATTTAGTGCTTTTTTAACGCTATACGTTTTTCAAATCAGCGTTGATGGGTGTAGTTTTTCGACCGTTACCCTTATAGTTTCTAGAAGTACAAATTACCATGGTAATTTTTAAAATGTCATAAAAAATATTTTGAAAAAAAAAAAAGTTTTTTGAAGACAACTGCTGGCTATAGAGTCATACACAGAGTCTCACAGAATACTTGTCGTCACTGCAGATGTTTCTTCCACGTATAGCTTCACCGGGAAATCATTCTTTCTCGTTTACCTTGAAAACAGGAAAAACTCATAACAAACGGGACCAGTTGAATGGAGTACCCGTAGAAACTTGAAGTCATCGAAGATCGGTGTTTGGTGTAAGAATTTCAATATCCATCAATACTTCATATAAACAAATGAAGATAATTAGGGCATCTGTTGATATATGGCATCATTATTTTTTCCCAATTCAAAGAAAAGAGCATAATACCGTGAAAACTGGTAAGAGGATCAAGGATACCAACGAACGAGTCAATCAAACTCAAATTCCAATCAATACTTACTGGATGTCTCATGAGTTTATCAATCTGAAGTCGCTGCTTTTCTGCAACAGATTTAGGTAAAACGAGTGGATTATCGGAATAATCATTTTGACGAAATTGCTTCCCTTTAGATTTTAAATCAGATGTTGATTCCTTGTCACACATGCTGTCAGCCGCTGAATACCCCAGCCGCTAGTTTATTGGGTGTTTATTCTTAGTTTACGGCTTTTTGTGATTTGTTTCGGGGGAAATGGTCCCGTCCCTTCCTCTCTTGATCGTACAATAAGAAGTGAAGGATACGGGAAACCCGACAGTCTCCTTGATTGCGTTCCGGCCCAGTTAAAGAATCGTCCCAACTGTAGTCATGACGTTGGGCGCAAACTTCAATCCTCGCGCAAACTTCAGCGTAGACTTGTGGACAAGTCGTTAAATCGGCCCCACGCGCTGATCACTGCTCTCGCGCGAACTGATGATGGCTCCCGATTTAATGAGGAGTCGAAATCGGGGAGCCATCTATAGGGCGCCGTCTGTCAATCAATTGTTTGGCATTTTTAAGGCATGTTTTTACCAGGTTGATTATAGCAACTAGCGGGATGCCGCGCTTCGCGCGGCACCCCGCTAGATGAGGAGGATTCTAGTATACAAAAATGTTGTAAAAGGTAATGTGGGGGCAAGGGAGGTATTCTTACAGGTAATAATCATTTCGTAGGGTTGGATTAGAAATTGTATTTATCATCGGTATGGAAATTTGTCATTAATGTTGTATTTTGATAAAAATTAATTGTTGAGCGTGCACAACTTAGTTGTGAAACTTCGCGACGCGTCGCCTCCCCTCCTCACCTTCTCTCTTGCGTTCTCCAACTAAAGGAATTGGTGTTTGTTTCTGGAACTGAGCTTTAATATTGGGGATGGGTATACTTGGCAATGATGGTACTTGGCATGATATTTAGGGTATTTCGTAATATTTTAGTGTTGATCGAGCGGGCCAACGCATTATCCGTAATGTGGATTATGTTTCGCCTCTTTTACACATAGTTTTAATTCAATCGGCTTTTGTCATTGTGTCAATTTTATCCACTGCACTGAGTATTTCCCAGCTAAGATGACTGTAAGGGTAATAATGCTTATTCGACTAAAAATATAGCACGTACACTGCTCCAATGACACACTTATTTTATTGTGTTGAGCACATTTGGTGTAATTCAGTTACACTTGGCAAAATGTACATCCTGAGTCCCGCTCAAACTGCTTTCATTATAGTTACAAACTTTGTGAAACGTTTGCCTTGTTATTTTGAGGGTCTGTAGGCCTACGTCCAGTTTGGTTAATTTATATGGAGACGGGCCAATCGGACAATGATAACACGCTGAATTTGGAATCACCAGTGGTATTTGGTTCCCTTAGCAGCAATTCCATAGTCACCGATAGCCACGGGTTTGAGTGGTCTAAGTCTTGTCTCCTCCCTCAACAATTATCACCGCTGCTAATAGCAAAGGAGAAATCCGACTAAAAAGGCTTGTATGAAAGTGGTACCCTCTTTTAAAACAAACTCATAATCACAGCCACTAATAGCCGCGGAGTTTATCTGACTGAAAAGGAAGAAGTTCTGGTAAACAGCAGATTTAAAAAGGCGCCAGTTGGTATGGACTTTAACGACAAAGTCAATTTCTGTAAAATTGTATTGAAAATAAATATATTTAATGATTGGTTGCTATGACTGTTGAATGATTTTGGCTTTGTTTCCAATGACGTGTACACGATTTTAGAATCTAAGGCCCCATTCATCGTGATTTATTGAGCGTACGTCCAACGACGCATACAAAGCTGTCTGAGCACCAAATAAAGTGAGTTTTCGGAACATCCTGTGCAACAGATAATCTACTGTTTTTACCACCGCTTTTGGGAGTAACAGAGCGTCGGCCTCATTAATTTTTAGTTTATTCTCATATCAATTAATTCTCATGTAAACTTTCTGGTCAACATCCGCCGGGGCGCGCGCCCCGCGTGCGACGAAGTCCCCTGATAAAACATCAAATTTTATATGTTATCATAATTATCTGTGGAACCCTATACAAACTAAAATAATAGAAACGGTAATTTTATTGGTCTTTAATAACTACTCCTACATTCTCTCACTTAATTCACTTTCAGAAAACATTTGCCTAGTTATTTTTTGGGTTTGTATGCCAGCTACCCCTATATACATCCTCTCACTTAATCACTTTCAGAAAACATTTGCCTTGTTGTTTTAAGGGTTTGTAGGCCAGTTTGGTTAATTTTGTATGGAGAAATTCGTAAAAAGTACCCGATTCAGCTGCACATGAGGGCTCTTTCGATAACAAAACTAGCCTTGCTCAAGGCAGTTGAATTATTCACTCCGAAAAAAGACCGCCGCTGTATAAAAACCCACCCGTATTCACTGTGCGTAAAACCCACCCGTATTCACTGTGCGTAACATCGCACGACACGATGCCCCCGTACACTATCCGCATGCGGAGGCCGTTAGGCCGACAGCCTTGTAGGATCTGTGTTGAAGCCACTGACCTCATTACTATAACAAGCGAAGAGTTCCCACGGTCAGCTCATTACCATAATGCCCGCGAAAGACGAGACATGTTTACCTCACACACCACCACCACGGACACATGATAGGGTCCAAAGGTCGTGATAAGGGAAGTGCGTGATTGGACGTCAAAATGAATAATTCATTTGCCTTACATCCTGTGTTGTCTGATAGGTCTGACGAACAATATACATATTCATAAGCTGCATACTAGCATATCCTAGAGCCCCCCCCCCCCCAATTTCGTCCACTATTGGAATTTTTTCAATACAACACATTAAAACGGGAAGATACAGATCCGACAAGGCTGTCGGCCTGACGGCCTCCGCATGCGGTTAGTGGTGTACGAGTGCGATGACTTGTGTGAACAGTATTCGTGCGATGTGACAGTATGTATACGGGTGGGTCATTCGGTGTGATCGCACACACCATGCACAGGGTATACGGCGGGTGGGTTTACAGCTGCGTCTTTTCGGAGCGAATAATGCGACTGCCTTGAGCAAGGCTATAACAAAACCCGACGGCCGATTGCTTAATACAAAACGGATTTGGCAAAATCTACATCCCGAGTCCTGACCAAACTGCGTTCCAACAATTTTGTTGCTTCAGAACTTTTAATGGAATGTTCGTTTACAGCTTCAGAACAGCCGTTGATGTTTCACAAAGTTCGTAACTATGAAAGCATACTATTCTTAAACGGTGATTTCATGTACTCTTTTGTAGGTTTAACTGGCAAAACCTATACAATGTATATGAAAAGAATCAGTAATGTATTTCATTTCTTTTTGAAAATGTTTCAACTTTTGCGTGTATACGTTCTGTGTGTGGGGATGACATGGACTGTACCACTAATGGTGCAGAGTTAAATGGAACAAATAAAGTTTCACAACAATGGGTTGCTGTTTGATGCGTTTAAAAAATGCTGGAAAGTTGGGTAGGCCTACATGAGTGACTAAATTGTAATAAACACATAACAGATGCATGTATTAAAGCCTAATGTTTTTTTATTACACACGCGAAATTAAACCCCCCGTACAAAATGGTATATACACAATGCCATTTACCCCTCTGCGAAACATCAATGAGTCACTCTGGAATGTTAATGGGAGTCCGAGGTTGCCACCCACTTCAAACCTAAAGAGGTGGCTCTGTGTACAGCCTACACAGCTTCCCCCCTTAGACCAACAGGTGGCCCATATCAAAACCAGACAACCACAGAGGTGACTCTGTGTTCAGTCTACGGCTTCCCCCTTCGACCAACAGGTGGCCCATATCAAAACCAGACAACCACACATGTAAGGAGATATCGCTCGTGACTCCAGCCAATCAGACAACTCGTAAGAGGGAGTTAGGTTCAGGATTTTGTAGACTTGCACCCGACGTCTGTAACGACACAACCGTGTTGGATTCCACAAGGATGCCATGCCACTGGCCCTTCTAATTTTCAATCCAAGATGGCGCGGGTTACGCTTTTAATAGTAAAGATTAGATGTAAACCATAGAAAGTGTTGCCAAATCCTTTTTATGGTTTACATACCAGTAGTATTTTGTGTGTGTAAGTTTATGGTTTACAAAACATGAACATGCAACAAACATTTATAAATCATGGTTCATAAACCATGGAAATTTTACGCATCTTTAAAACATGGTTTATAAACCAGAAAAAAATGAAGCATCAAATTCATGGTTTACAAATCATGGTTTATAAACCATGAAAATTGGGTCATCTTAAAAACATGGTTTATAAACCATGGAAATTTAAGCATGAAAATCATGGTTTATAAAGCATAAAAATAGAAGCACGAAAATCATGGTTTAAAAATTACGGTTTATAAACCATAAAAATTGAAGCATGAAAAACATGGTTTACAAATCATGGTTTATAAACCATGACAGTTGAGGCATCTTGAAAACATGGTTTATAAACCATGAAAATTGAAATGTGAAAATCATGGTTTATAAACCATGAAATCGGAGGCATCTAAAAAACATGGTTTGTAAACCATGAAAATTGAAGCATCAAATTCATGGTCTAAAACCATGAAAATTGAGGCATCAAGTTTAGTTTACAAATCATGGTTTATAAACCATAAAAAACGTGCACTCACAAATCATGGTTTATAAACCATAAAAAATGTGCACAAATTACGGTTTATAAACCATAAAAACTGAACGTGGGTTGTGTTCAACCTCTTTCCTAGCCTTGCTCAAGGCAGTCGCATTATTCGCTCCGAAAAGACGCCGCTGTAAACCCACCCGTATACCCTGTGCGTGGTGCGTGCGATCACACCGCATGGCCCACCCGTTTACACACTGTCACATGGTACGACTACTGTGCACACAAGTCATCCGCACTCGTACCACTAACCGCATGCGGAGGCCGTCAGGCCGACAGCCTTGTCGGGTCTGTAACTTCCGGGTTTAATGTGTTGTATTGAAAAATTTCCACTAGTGGAAAAAATTGGGGGGGGGGGGGCTCTCGGATATGCTAGTATGCAGTCCATGAATATGTATATCTTTCGTCAGACCTATCAGACAACACAGGATGTGAGGCAAATGAATTATTCATTTTGACGTCCAATCACGCACGCCTATCATGATCGCTGAGTGTCCGTGGTGGTGGTGTGTGATCTTTCCCGGGCATTATGGTAATGAGCTGACCGTGGGCACTCTCCGCTTATAATAGTAATGAGGTCAGTGGCTTCAACACAGACCCTACAAGGCTGTCGGCCTGACGGCCGACGCATGTGGATAGTGTACGGGGGCATCGTGTCGTGCGATGTTACGCACAGTGAATACGGGTGGGTTTTTATACAGCGGCAGTTTTTTTTCGGAGTGAATAATTCGACTGCCTTGAGCAAGGCTACCTCTTTCCTAAAGCATTCTTGCTGATCTGCAATCTAGACTGGGCCCCTATCTTTATCCGTCGCTGCCGCTAGATCCAGTGATTAATTCCCATTGGATACAATGCACGTGCAGTGACCATAGTATGGCAGTGACATAGATGCCCAAATAGTCACTGCTCTCAAGTCCGCAATGGAATTTGACTGCGTATCTATACTGGAAATGACAGAGGTCAGAGGTCAAACTACACGCCGGTTTTGCAATATGTTTGGAGCCCGGTCTCGAGCGTTATTCAGCAGTGGGCAAACACACCTCCACGTACAGGTGTGGCGGTTTCAGTCTTCCGCCGTGTTCAGTTTTCTGGGTGACGTAGCCGGACATTTCAGCACGTTGTTCGCACGGTTTTAGCTTTCCGGCGTGTTCAGTTTTCCGGGTGACGTAGTCAGACAAAAATACCGCCGCGAGTACCCTGGCGAGTACTGAGACTAGTGTAGTGTAGTTCTCTCAGTGACCCCAAATTGTTTCTACTACGATTCTTTTCTGTTTAGTCACATATTATCTTGCCCCATCTTAACACGTATTCGTGTGTACAACACTGCTTGTGTTACTGGTTAATACGGTGGCTGATCTCCGCCAACAAATAAACACTTTTTCAGAAGGGCGTTATAACGCCCAGTAGGGCGCATTTTGTTACGGTTTACAAACTATGATTTGTAAACCATTTGATGCCTCAATTTTCATGGTTTATAACCCATGAATTTGATGCTTCAGTTTTCATGGTTTACAAACCATGTTTTTTTTAGATGCCTCCGATTTCATGGTTTATAAACCATGATTTTCACGTGTCAATTTTCATGGTTTATAATCATGTTTTCAAGATGCCTCAACTTTCATGGTTTATAAACCATGATTTGTAAACCATGTTTTTCATGCTTCAATTTTTATGGTTTATAAACCATGATTTATAAACCATGATTTTCATGTTTCAATTTTCTTGGTTTATAAACCATGTTTATTAAATGCCTCAATTTTTATGGTTTATAAACCATAATTTTTAAACCATGATGTTCGTGCTTCTATTTTTATGGTTTATAAACAGTGGCGTAACCAGAGGGGGGGGGGGGGGGGCAGGGGGGGGGGCCGGCGCCCCCCCCCCCCGCTCAGAACCCTTGCCCCCCCCCCTCTTGCATACCCCCCATATGAAATCAGTGATAAGTATATTCTTATAGGCCTTATATATAAATCGTTTAAGGCTGCATAAAATGCTGTCGTAAAAGGAAAACCTTTATTCATATCAGTAGGCCCTATGTGGACTATAACATGAAAAATGCGTGGAAACGCGCGCGCGATCGTATTGGCGGTAAATGTTTGTTGTGGTTTTGCGGTTACAGAGAGTGCAGGATGTGACAAAGTTCTGTTAAATACGTGGTGGTCTGAACGCAGACCAATACTAATAGCTCCGTAAACACAAAGTCAGATCATGGAGGTAGAAATTTCTACCTCCATGGGCAGATGCACTACAGAGAAATTTACTACAGCAAACAAATGGCCAGCGAAAAAGGTTGCTTAGACCATTTCTTCTCCTTTGAAGCAAGCGGTGCAATTGAGAGGTAGGCCTATTTTAAATATCCGTTTCATAACTAAAATGTGATTATTAAATACCCACAATTTCGATCCTGTATTTTTTTTGGATGGCTTACACTTGTTACAATAAGGCCGAGTAAAAAAAAGAAACATGTTTAGTGTCTGGGTTTCTCAAAAAAAGGAAGGAGGAGGGGCTTTTTATTTTTTATTTCAAGATGGCCGCCATGAATGTCAAATTTCAACTGTTTTTTTCTGCCGCTGAAATACACAAAACATTAATGAAACAGTTTGGTCAAGGCATTCAGACAAGACATTCAGATTTTTTTTTTTTTGCTGAGATCATTTAAAATAACCCTTTTCCAAAAAAAAAAAAAAATGTGCATAAAAAAAACTTAAGAAAAAAAAAGAGGTGTCCTGTAAAAAGGAAGCGGGCGGGGACGCTAAACATTTCTATTTTTCTATTTTTACTTGGCCTAATATTATTATGTTTTGGGTATTTACACACCCACAAAGACTATTTGAGAATGCCGTGTACAGCTCTAAATTGGTACTTGGTGACCACAGTTGGTAATTTAATCCTTTTATACAGTCACAAAGTTTTATCTTATACAAAATGACATGTTCTCTAAGATTTTGTTGTTTTCGCAATCTTTTGTTACCTGCTGACTATGTAGACTGTTTTAGAACTGCATTGGTGTGTATCAACTATATACCAGTTAACACATTTAATAATAATCTTGCACTTCTTTGGCCCCCCCAAATTTAATCTTTGCCCCCACTTGCCCCACCAAATGAAAATGTCTAGTTACGCCACTGTTTATAAACCATGATTTTCATGCTTAAATTTCCATGGTTTATAAACCATGTTTTTAAGATGACCCAATTTTCATGGTTTATAAACCATGATTTGTAAACCATTAATTTGATGCTTCATTTTTTTCTAGTTTATAAACCATGTTTTAAAGATGCGTAAAATTTCCATGGTTTATGAACCATGATTTATAAATGTTTGTTGCATGTTCATGGTTTGTAAACCATAAACTTACACACACAAAATACTACTGGTATGTAAACCATAAAAAGGATTTGGCAACAGTTTCTATGGTTTACATCTAATTGCTATAAACCATGGTAAAAACATGCCTTAAAAATGCCAAACAATTAATTGACAGACGGCACCCCATAGCCATCAGGCAGTCCTCGATCGGGGAGCCATCAGGCAGTTCGCGCGAGAGCAGTGATCTCGCGAGAGCACTATCTCAGCGCGTGGGGCCGATTTACTTCAGCCTCGCGCAAACATATGATGGCCCGATTTAAATTTGTGCCATATATAACTCTATAATTTGTGCGCACTCATAGAGTTATATATAAGAACTAGAGGGCGCACGAGTGATGCTTCGTGCACAAACGCAGCGGGACCGCAAGATGACATGCGCGTCATTCTGCACGCGCGTTGAATATGAAATACACGTTTGAGTTTGTTTTTATTGAACGCTCACCCGATGCTGTTTGTTCAACTTACAAAATGGCTGCACAAACACACGCTGTGAGATGCCAGTTTTGTCAACTTAGAAAATGGCCGCCTGCGCGCATGCCGGAGCAGGTATATAGGCCAGTGCGCCCTCTAGTTCTTATATATAATTCTATGTGCGCACTAGATATTCCACACAAATTTCAGGCCGTGCGCAAATCAGATGCGGCCTTACAGCTAGCCTTCAGTCAAGGCGCAGTGTCAAGCACGACCCCAGATATCACGCAGTCACGCTGTCGCGAGGTGTCGGTCCCCCTCTCCCTTTCCCAGCGAAACGTGCGCAATGATTACCAAGTGCCAGACCCGAGGCTGAATTTACGGCTCAATGATTTTCGTTCCCGATTTTAACCTTTGATGGCTGTTGACGTCCTTTGTATGAGACTTTTATGTCTTATATATATGGGTGCACATGTCTTATATGAAACTACGCCCAATATAGAGGGCGCTGTTAAATATATTTGTGTTTGTCTTTTATATTTGAGTTTTTTGGTCTTGCCGTTGATCCTTAATATAATTATTTTCGGTGGTCTTCTATATACTTGTTCTGATCATTATATATTTATTATTTTGCTCTTAAATATATTGGTTTGCTCTTATATACGGTTTTGCTCCTTTATATATAGTTTTGCTCCTATATATATGAGTTTGCTCTTATATATATGGGTTTGCTCTTATATATATGGTTTTGCTCCTTTATATATAGTTTTGCTCCTATATATATGAGTTTGCTCTTATATATATGGGTTTGCTCTTACTATGGTTTTGCTCCTATATATATGGGTTTGCTCTTATATATATGGTTTTGCTCCTCTATATATAGTTTTGCTCCTATATATATGAGTTTGCTCTTATATATATGGTTTTGCTCCTCTATATATAGTTTTGCTCCTATATATATGAGTTTGCTCTTATATATATGGGTTTGCTCTTATATGTATGGTTTTGCTCCTTTATATATAGTTCTGCTCCTATATATATATGAGTTTGCTCTTATATATATGGGTTTGCTCTTATATATATGGTTTGCTCCTATAATATGGGTTTGCTCTTATATATAGTTGCTCCTTTATATATAGTTTTGCTCCTATATATATGAGTTTGCTCTTATATATATGGTTTTGCTCCTCTATATATAGTTTTGCTCCTATATATATGAGTTTGCTCTTATATATATGGGTTTGCTCTTATATGTATGGTTTTGCTCCTTTATATATAGTTCTGCTCCTATATATATATGAGTTTGCTCTTATATATATGGGTTTGCTCTTATATATATGGTTTGCTCCTATAATATGGGTTTGCTCTTATATATAGTTTTGCTCCTATATATGTGAGTTTGCTCTTATATATATGGGTCTGCTCTTATATATATGGTTTTGCTCCTTTATATATAGTTTTGCTCTTATATATATGAGTTTGCTCTTATATATATGGTTTTGCTCCTTTTTATATAGTTTTGCTCCTATATATGGGTTTGCTCATTTAGTCATAAACGGCCCCTCATACTATGGCCTACGCGACCCGTTGTGGCGGTTTCAGTCTTCCGCCGTGTTATAGTGTTCATAGGTTTTGGCGGTACGTCAGCCGGTCAACAACGTCAGAGCCAATGAACAGCTCTGCCTGAGTAGCTCCACCCACAATTTACAAAAACGACGACCGTTGTACAAGGGTCCTTTATTGTGGGTCATCACAGCAGGGTGAATATTCATGCATCGGCCTCTGCGTGATGACGACCTAGTTCACAGGGGTGATCTATCTCACTGCGCCATTTTTTTCCCAGCGTGTGAAAATGGTCAACCTTTAGTTGGGACTTTTTTAAATTGCGGTAAGCTGTTTGTCACAGGCCCAATCAAGTAAAATTTGTGCAAAAAAGAATTGAAGTTGTTGGGTATACATACCACACACGTACACGTGGACACACACGTGCAGACGACCGAAAGTAAGCTTCCATATCTGTGTTTTGATTGGCCAACCGAGGTGAGTCAGTCAGACCAATCAAAACAAACCCAGCTACGGTAGCTTTCAGTCACTGCATTTATCCAATGGTATCATTACACCCAATGGAATCACTGGATCTGAATAGCTGGTACCTGTCTAGCCTTGCTCAAGGCAGTCGAATTATTCACTCCGAAAAAAGACCGCCGCTGTATAAAAACCCACCCGTATTCACTGTGCGTAAAACCCACCCGTATTCACTGTGCGTAACATCGCACGACACGATGCCCCCGTACACTATCCGCATGCGGAGGCCGTCGCGGCCTCCGCATGCGGTTAGTGGTGTACGAGTGCGATGACTTGTGTGAACAGTATTCGTGCGATGTGACAGTGTGTATACGGGTGGGTCATTCGGTGTGATCGCATACACCATGCACAAGGTATACGGCGGGTGGGTTTACAGCTGCGTCTTTTCGGAGCGAATAATGCGACTGCCTTGAGCAAGGCTAGTACCTGTCTTTATCCGTGCGGATAAAGACAGGGGCCCAGTCTAGGCCCAGTCTAGTTTTCACTTTGTTTGAAACTTGCATGTTGAGGGCGCCCTTTTTAAAAAAAAGAGTACTTAACAGTGCTTTGGACACTTTGTACCGGCCATCACGACACTCGTCGACATGTTAAAGGTGAAAATAGGTGCTTTTTATTTAACAATTTTGTTTAATCGTCAAACTTGATTGTACACTGATAATCCAATGAACATTGAAGGTAAATATTTTAAGGATGTAGTTTTTTGTACGAATACCGGACACTTCGGCACCTCGCTCGCATGCAATGCAAACTCTCGGCAGCCACTCTGCACTTAGAACATTGTAGAATGTCGGCACCATACAAACTCGGCACCGGGTTTTTACTGACCAACAAACTCGGCACCAAGCATAAGGTTTGTGTCAGGACACTTCGTACCTTTGTCATGTTTGTGTCACTTCAAGGTACGAAGTGACTTTGGACACTGTACCTTGGACACTTCGTACCTTCTTACAAGACACTTCGTACCTTCTCACGAGTCACTTCGTACCTTCTTACAAGACACTTCGTACCTTCTTACAAGACACTTCGTACCTTCTCACGAGTCACTTTGTGCCTTTTCAAGAGACACTTAATTCCTACCTTTGTACTAATTCGGGATTTCTGCATCGTTTATGATTATTTTGTGCTTTGTGATCGGATGATTATGAAATAATACTAAATAGCAAATCAAACCAACTGTTACTAGGCCTAATAGCAAGGCCTATCTAGTTGGGACCAAGAAGCTATTTTGACGATTGCATGATTGTTTGACCTTAAAATATTTGTAAAAAATATTGGCAGAAGATGTTGTCCTTGGCGGTAATTAACTTTTTTTTATTTATACAAAAATATTAATTTCACATTAAAAATGACATTCACATATTCAACAAAAATTGTAATTCATTAATCATTAAGTATTATATTATTAATTTTTATCTCAACGAACATTAAATTATTGAGGGATACACATTTTAATGAAGGTACGAAGTGACTCGGCCGAGGGTATGAAGTGACTCAGCTGATGGTCACTTCGTACCCCGCCCATGGTACGAAGTGACCAATTTGGTTTTGGTACGAAGTGTCCTGAAGGTACGAAGTGTCCAGGGTACGAAGTGGCAAAGGTACGAAGTGGCAAAGGTACGAAGTGTCCGACATCCATAAGGTTTATTGCGATTCAGAAACGCAATGCACTGTGGGAAGGAATATGGGGCGGTTTCTATGCAGTTTCTACGACTCACGCACGCTATACCTTTGTATGGGTTCAACAGCGCCCTCTCTTGATATTTTGCTATTTGCGATAAACCTTATGCCAAGCATCACCTTGAACAGACAAGTGGTTTCAAAATAAAGTAACGTATCCTCCTCTTACCACTTATCTTTTTTCAAAATAAAGCTTTTGTCACTAATATGTGTTTTGACGAGTGGAATGTGAATAAACAGTTAACTAAGGTTTTAAAAAATCAGTTCTTATGTTTACAAATTTAAGAGTAGACCCCGACCCGAGAGGGCAGACTTTGCCTGTAATGCGTAGAGTAAACACATTTGCAAAGTACATGTACGGACCAAGTCGTGAGTTTGTACGTTTAAAAAAAACGGCAATGCCGACCAGATGTACATGTATTGCTGCTGAATGCAGAAAAACACTTTTTGAAATGTACCAACTTAAGACTTGGACGTACATGTACTTTGCACGTGTGTTTACTATACGCATTGCAGGCAAAGTCTGCCTCGAATTGACGTCACAAAAGGGGTAGGCGGAGTCAGCCCCCCAAACAACTTCATATATTTTTTAAACATATAAATCGTGACAAACAATTACTAAAAAAATTGTTTTATTGTTCGTAAGCATATATACTCTTATGTTTGAAAGAAAAAAAATATTTCCAGGTGACTTTAATATTTGTAATATTAGCAGAGGGCTCTGTTCTGTAGCCGCCACTGTTTACTTTTTTTCTCCAGTGTTTGCTTATTTTTATCGGTTTAATCTTTGCTGAGTTTTTGGCATCGTCTTTATATTTATTGTTGACGTGTTTGGTAAGCTTTCTGTGCTTTTGTGTGATATAGGCCTATTTTTGTGCTTTATCCGATTTGTATTGCTTGTTATTTTGATGTTTTTGATGTGGTTTTTATCTCCGGTCGAGTTCACTATTTAATGTGTGATCATCATGGTTGTTGCCTTTTAGTGCCCGTGCTCGTCTCTTGGTGTTTTTACATCTGATTTTTATCATACATAAGTCACAGGTTCAAACCTTTCCTGATGCTGAGAAACAAGTATTTTGTGTCTTCACACCAATACATGATTGTGTCTGACTAATTTTGTTGTGTCATTTTCACCCTGTCATGGGGTAACATTACAGTTGTGCCGTACTGGGTTTAATTTCTCTAAAGTTCCATTAGTAAAATGCCATGACCCTCCACATGACATAACAATATTTATATGGATATTGCTGTTAACCCAGGCCCTCGTATTGGATCCACTAATAATGACGAGTTGCATTTTATACATTCAGATAGTTCTCATTCTATCATGTCTAGTAATTCAACTATAATGTATTCCCGTGGTCAGCTTTTTAATATCCGTAAGACTTCTTGTCACTCCATTCAGCCTGGATTGCTTTCTATTCTGAAAGCAAATGGAATTTTTCGGTTCAGGGGTAATAGAGCGGGTCATTGTAACTATAAGTGTAAAACTCCTGTTCAAATTGGTCACCGGCTTGATTATGTTCATAATGGGTGAGCTTTGGAAAACCGCACTCCTGTCCTGAAACACATCAATTGTTGTAAATCCTGCTATATTAATAGTTTTAAAAAAATTGCCGCTAGAGGGCACTGTTCGTTTGTGAATTAGATCTTATAGGTGGATTGATATTAGTTTTAGACAGTGTCACTCGGTTCATTCATAAAAATAACCGGATCTAATTGCTTTTTCTTTTGATCGTGATTGACTCTACGTGAAGGAAAACTTTCGTAATCTTTGAACAAATTACGTCAGAAATGTCATTGTTTTAACTCTTCACGGAGGTGAGCATAGTTAATTACTTAATTTATGCTGTTTTATGCTGTCTTAATAGAAGTTTCATAAGGATTCAGACTAAACATTCCTATCAGTTGTCGCCCGACGTCTGCGGATATTCGGATATTAAAGAATATCCGGTTACTTGGTTGAAATTACAGAACTATCCGGTTTATAAATAGGTATTCGCGCCCATTGCGGATATCCGGTTAAGAAAAAAAAGGCATTCGCGGTTACGGATAGGAAAACCCATTCGCCATTAACCGGATATTCAAATAATTTGCCCAGGCCTAATAGTAAGGCTGATTTGTTTGCCCTTACAGAGACTTGGTTTACAGATATGGATGTTGCCCACAAGGTTGAAGCAACTCCACCTGGTTTTAGATTGCTTGATAATCCCTGGAAAAACCGTGTTGGGGGAGGCACTGCTTTGTTGTTTCGTGACCATTTGAATGTCAAGAAAATTGCTGGTGATGAACTAGACTCATTTGAGTTTTCAGAAGTGTCTTTAGGCATTAATATGTGTAAATTACGACTTGTAATTATTTATAGGCCACCTTACTCTGCTAGCCACCCTTGTACAGTTAATCAGTTTATCAATGATTTTGCTGATTATTTAGAATCAATTGTTTTATCTTCTGAACCAGTTTTAATAACTGGGGATTTTAACATTCATGTTGACATCTCTGATGATCCAAACACTATACGTTTTTTGTCACTTCTTGAATCCATGGGTCTCCAGCAACATGTTAACAAACCTACTCATGAGATGGGTCACACACTAGATCTTGTTATTACCAGGAAATCAGACATGGTTCTTAACAGCCCCCCGACGCCCCACCACCTTTTTTTTTATCATTTTTCTGTTATTTGCAATTTGCAACAAAACAAGTCTGCTTTTCCTGCTAATCAGATTGTGTATAGGGATATTAAATCCATTGATATTAATTGCTTGAAGGGTGACTTAGTCTCTTCTAGGCTGTGCAGGGACACTCCTCAAGGTCTTGAGGAGCTTACCAAGTGTTATAATACTACGCTAGCTGGTGCCTTCAATACACATGCCCCATTAAAGTCTAAGATGGTCGCCGCTAGGCCCCGTCTGCCTTGGTTTAGTCAAGACATCAACTCTGCCTTGAGGATGAGGAGACGTGCAGAAAAGAAGTGGCGACAGACAAACATGGTCTCTGATCTTTCAGAATATAAGCTTATAAGAAATAGGGTTACTTTTCTTCTTAATAAAGCTCGCTGCAGTTTTTACAAAGACTTTATCGAAGGTAATAGTTCCGACCAGAGGAAATTATTTAGAGCATCTACCCACTGACGTCCTCTACCCACCTTTTAAAGATAAACTGTCTCTTGCCAATGATATGGGTAGCTTTTTTGTAAAGAAAATATCTAATATTCATGCTAAACTTGATGACTTGGAAGTTTCAACCTCTGTGGACAGACCGTTATCTTTTACACCTGAAACAATGTCCAATAATATCCTGTTTGAAAGTTTCATACCACTAACCGAGTCACAGGTAAAACAGCTTGTTGTCAATTCTTCTAAGGGATCATGCGCTCTGGATCCCATGCCTACTAACCTTGTTGGTGAGTGCCTTGATGTTTTGCTTCCAGTAATTACCAACATAAACTCATCATTAGTTTCTGGAACATTTCCTACTGACTGGAAAGAACCTGTAATTATATGTCCTTTATTAGAGAAACCCAATCTTGACATGAAATTAGAAAACTATCGTCCAATCAGTAACTTGCAATCTATTTCTAAATTAACTGAGAGGGCTGTTTGTGACCAACTTTATAGTCACATGTCAAAACACTCCATGTTTCCGGTTCTCCAATCATCTTACCGAAAGCATCATAGTACAGAAACGGCTCTTATTAAGGTTAAAAATGATTTACTGATGAGGATGAATTCCCAACGTGTTATTCTGCTTGTCCTTTTAGATCTGAGTGCAGCGTTCGATACTGTTGATCATGTAATTTTGCTGAAACGTCTTCAGTCTAAATGTGGAGTCTTTGGCAAGGTCCTTGATTGGTTTATGTCCTATTTGTCAGATAGAAGTCAACGTGTATCCATTCAAGGTACCTTATCAGAGAAGTTTAACATCAACTGTGGTGTTCCTCACAGATCCTGCTTAGGACCATTTTTATTTATTGTCTCTATGCCTCTAAATTGTTTGACATCGTTGAGCATCATCTGCCTGATGTCCATTGCTATGCTGATGACACTCAGCTGTATCTATCTTTTAGACCCGACGACGACAACTCTTGTCAAGCTGCTGTGACTATAATCGAAGATATCTTTTACATATTTGCCCCTGAATATTTATAATAAAGCGTATAAATGAAAAGTGATAATTGAATCACCAAGCCGATGTTTAAATTTTAATATTTATAATAATATTGATATGAGGGTTAAAACAAATATTAGAAAATTATATATTATATACGGCACATGGCTTCTTTAAGCTGCTGTATTTTTTTTCCAGAATACTCAGCAGAATGTTCAGTCACATAATTTGACCATCGTCAATGTTGAATTGAAATAGTATTTAATGAAACTTTTTCGGTGGGCAATTTTTTGTATGGCCTCAACATTATGACATATTTTTGTACCTTGTAGAAATGCCTAAAATACCAAACTTTTTGCATTTACAAGTGCATTTTAACCAGTGGAGCCTTACGTGTTTCTAAGTTTTGGTCAAGGGAGAGGAGACTTTTTACTTGGCAAATAAAACCAAATTTTTTGTATCTAGGGACTGTTTACATCGCGCACAGAGAGGTAAAAGATTTGCCACAATTTTAGGGAATACCTTAAAAACAGGACCTCCTACGATACGTGTACTTACACACCGCAAAAATTGTTGTAAAAAAAACGCTATTAGTTAATGGCAAAATACTACGTACTACTAGTTAAATGGGAGTTTCAAGAATCAAGATAAGAATTCCGAACTTTCGAGAAATTTTAGGCCCTCCGGGAATTTACCGTCGACAAGAACCTTGTTTTTAGGCTATTGGCCTAGCTAGGCTGAATTGCGCCCATGTCAAAGAAAGTGCGACCATTTTTATGTTTTGGGCTTTGGCAAATGTTTATAAGAGTTTGTTTAGTTTGGTTGAGGGCTTTTAATGGATTGTTGCTCTTTTTATCAGGGCGTGATTTGCCGAACTGCGCCGGCCGTGATAGTGACTAATTTCTTGACGGCTCTGCGACAGTTCAGTGCGTGATAGCTTTATGGCGTGCACACACCAAAGATCGTTTGTGCAAACTCCTTTCAAGTTTAAGGGTTATTTTGTAACGTCCCGTGCGAAATAACGTAGCTTCTATTTCTGGTAAATTTTAGGATGATTATATTCCTATAATATTTGTAACGGGATCAAACTTTTTCAACTGGGTGCCGAGTTTGTATTTGTACATGTGCCGAGTTTGGAAGGTGGCGAGGTTGTAGGTACCGAGTTTCCAAGGTGCCGAGTTAGCAGGTGCAAAGTTTGCAAGGTGCCGAAGTGACCGGTACTCTTTTATACGTCCTACCTAGTCACTAATTTCTACCTCTGCTGGGGCTGGGCGATTCCACAATCATACAAACAATGACAATGTCAGACAACTCGTCCGTCGGACAACTCGACCTTGCGACAACTCGACAGATGGCCAAGACAAGTCGACCTCTGTTACTGATTATGTTTACATGGATTTCCTGTAAACCCTAACCCTTGCGACATCTCCATGGTTGCGAACGTAACCCTCCTTCTGACGGCTAAGCCGTCGTCGTCGGGAGGAGGGTTACGTTATCGCGTTTTGCCATATTGGGGTGTCGTTGCCGAGCGGATAAGAGCACCGAATTCAAGCTCTGGTGATTCTGTTCAGTAGAGTGTGGGTTCGAATCCCGATCGCGACACTTGTGTCCCTGAGCAAGACACTTCACTATAATTGCTTCTCTCCACCCAGGGGTAAATGGGTACCTGTGGGGGCAGAGTTGGTTCTTGTGATTGATTAGCCTTGATTGCGCTACATATTTGACGGCACAGACTGTATTCTCCATAGGGAGCTGAGATGTTTTAAGGAATGATTTAAGGCCCAGTGACCAGGGGTAATAATGTTGAAGCGTTAATGTCTGCGTGACGGACCTGAGCGCTATATGAAGCCACTGTTATTATATTTATCATGGGTGGCATGATAGTTGGCTTGCATGTAAAGCGCTCGCCTCTCACCGAGGTGACCCTGGTTTGTTTCCCGGCCAGGGCCATATATGTGAGTTGAGTTGTGTGTTGGTTCTCTGCTGTGCCTCGAGGGTTTTCCAGACCATCCGGTTTTCCCCCCTCAGGAAAATCAAACACTTTCGATCTTTGGCTGTGCTCCTTGGTCATAGTGGGTTGATGTGGCTGGCACCCAAAGGTGCCCTTGCATGCCTGCTCCTCGGACACGTTTTGTAGCCGCGTCCTTCGCAATTCAGCTCTTGAGACTCAGCTGAATTATGTAAGGATGATTAGCGTTAGCCCCCCAAATTATTAGTGTTAATTAACTAAACCCTTATTAGTTGCGATATGATAATGTAACCCTCCTCCTGATACTAACACTCGAGATTCACATTTTCAAGAAACTCCTCAAATGTTTTTTACGGCAACAAATGTATCAAAATTAATTTCATCCAACTGTCTTGAGCACCTTTGAACAACTTAGGTTGATTTTGGCGCTATATAAATTCCCTCTGATTGATTGATTGATTGTACTGGAAAGTATGCTTCCAATGCTCAAAGGAATTAACTGTCTCGTTCTTGCTGAGGGACCAGTGTTTTGGAGCCCTACAAATAATTCTATGGCCCTACACACAGATACTATAATGAATACGAGTAGTATAAATAAACAGCTCTGAGTTGAGTCGGCTGATCGCTCACCTTTATTCGTGACATGTACTGGAGTCCGTTGATAGCCACAAAAATGGAGCTATCCGTTGTGTTGAATAGCCTTTGTTTACTGGATTCAGGATGGATTGTTTCTAAAAGCGGTACTAATAAATGGTGGTCTTTCTTTGATGGGCTCACATCTTCTCTAAATCATTCAGTTTTTACGCACCCTAAGTTATCGTCTTTTGTAATCAGTCTTTTTGTCTTGTCAACACCTTAACTTCACCTTATTTCTTGTGCACTTTGCCTGTGACGTCACTTCTGCACCATCCTAGTATAGCTATAGATAGCTGGATAAGGATTCCACCATTGAAGATTGAAGATGCCGAACAGAGAAATATGACCGCTGACACACGCACGAGTCATCACAGGTGGTTGTGTTTCTCATAAGGGGTATAATATGTCTTCAAAATTGAATATTTTCAAAAGTTGCCAAAAATCGCAACCAAACTTTGTTTTAGACTGTTCCTGAAGGTTCAGGCTTCTGGTTAAAAAAGAATGACAATTAGGAGGCATTTTAATTTATGGGATTTCTCAGGCTTTTTCAAACAGTAGGCCTTAACATGTTAAACAGAAATTAAACTGATTATTAATTTAATTTTCATGACATTTTTATAGACTATAAACAACCATCAAACCGATTTTCATGGCGTTATCTTTTATGACCTGTTCAGGGCAGCAAGTTAAAATAAGGGAATCAATGTGTGGTGAAGAGGTTTTCAACTAGTGGTTTAATCCCAACGAGGCCTGGTTCTTGATAATTTTACCGAGACGAAGTCGAGGTTATTTATCAAGAACCAGGCCTCGGCGGGTTTAAACCACTAGTTGAAAACCGATTCAACACACTTTGATTCCCATTCACAAATACCTTTTTGGTTAAAAGGCGTAATAAAGTAAGAAACTCTGGAAAACTTATCTGTTTCCTTCCGAGTGCTTGAGCTCTGTATGTTTCCACCTCCATGGTATGTTCAGTATGCATGTTACATGCACACGTACGACGTCTGTACGTGTGTGTTTTCCGGTTCCGTTCTTGCGCATGCGCGTATAGTCTTGGTGCATATTCGCTGGTTTTCCTTTCACACACAACGCGGCCAACTCACTGACAGCACCTGCATCGCCCGTAACAAGAAACGTCTTGCATCAAGACTAGCGCGGAGTCTCCGCTCACAATCAGTTGTAAACACTGGTCATTATCAACGGTTTAAACACCCCCACGTGACGCGCTCTTCACCATAGGAATAGCGAAACTGTCTGAGGTATTTATGAATGCTCATTATGTTCACTGGTTTTGCTGCACTTTTTTACCATTTTGTGATTAAATAAAGGTATTTCAAACCTGTATTTTAAAGTGATTTTTTATTAACTCTTCCATATAACCATGGGTGTCACATCGATTTACAAAAAAGGTAATATAGTGACATACGCATCAAATGAACTCAAATAAATTGACAGGATGAACACAGTTCTTTTACTTGAAGTAACAATTTACAGAAATTTACAGAAAATATAGTACAGTTTGTTATGTCGTAACCTCAAGGGGTATATTCTTACGCCCTGGTTGGCTGAGGAAACCAATAAATCAATTATATCACTTAAAATATACAGCTTTCTTCTTAAATAACTCAAGGGTGCTTCTTTCAAGCCTTGGTTGAAACAATAAACAATTACAAATCACAACTTTTCTTGTTCACGTTTAACTCAAATGTACAAGTTCTTTACAATGTTCTTAGATTGAACTCAAGGGTTCTTCCACTCGATTAAATCAATAATTCAGAGCCCATCTTTGGCCAGCTCGCATTAAAACATATAACAAAATTAATATCAAATAAAACCCGTGTTTTCGGTTGCCACGACTTTTGTCTCTTGCCTGCTCGGCGACTTCGACAGTCCGTCCTTCAAGTATACGGCCTTATAGGTCTCGCCCCATGAAGTCGCTCGATGGTTGACTGAACTCGTCACCAAGGGTTGGGCGTCGTGCATTAGAACCGGGGTATGGTGGCCATGGTATTCACAGTGTAGGAGGGCACGGTTCCAGGCTGTGGGCGCCGGTGGAAATTGATCACTGAAGACTTTCCAAAAAATCACAAAATTCTGCCGTGGACTTTCTGTCTCACGGAACTCTTGGAACGATGGAGTCTACCCTATAATCTGCGAGGGCTGAACCCACTCGCCGGGTGGTTACAGTCGACCCACTCTCACTCACTCTCTCAATCTCTCTACCGTTACAAGCGACCCTGCTCGGTCGGAGTCATCGTCGATGTTTGTAAAACACTGTACAGCGTTTTGAGATTTTTTATGTAAGACGCTATATTAAAAATAAATTATTATTATTATTATTATTATTATTATTATTATTATTATTATTATTATTATCATTATCATTATCTATATCATTATCACTATCACTATCACTATCACTATCACTATCACCATCACCATCACCATCACCATCACCATCACCATCACCATCACCATCACCATCACCATCACCATCACCATCACCATCACCATCACCATCACCATCACCATCACCATCACCATCACCATCACCATCACCATCACCATCACCATCACCATCACCATCACCATCACCATCACCATCACCATCACCATCACCATCACCATCACCATCACCATCACCATCACCATCACCATCACCATCACCATCACCATCACTATCACTATCACTATTATTACTATTATTACTATTATTACTATTATTATTATTACTATTACTACTATCCCTACCCACGAAACCTTCCCACGATTGCCACACCTACATTCCACATACCATGTTCATAATGTGCCCATTCACAAAACCCAAACCAAATATCATGACCAAATAAGGAATTCCCTGAACCTCGACCCCAGAACAATAAACAAACTTTTACTACGCGTAACACAACACAACTTAAAACGGACCATGGGCTGCCTGACCAACTATCCGCGAACTGAAAAGACAAAAGAATTCCGCGCGACAAAAACTAAATACTTTACAAAGTTCCACAAAATGGAAACACTTTGTCGGACTTGGACAATACTGTTTACCGAAAGTGTATAATGGCTTGAAGAATAGTGTTATTGGTCATTTCAACTTGGTTTCAGGTAGTTCCATCGATTTTTTACCACGGGGGTGGGGGTGTCTGGCGGGCCCAATGCAGCAAAACTTTTGTCTGGCAGTTGATACTTGCATTAAGAATAGTGTTATTTGTCATTTCAACTTGGTTTCAGGTGGTTCCACCGATGTTTAACCCAGGGGTGGGGGTGTCTGGCGGGCCCACAATGCAGCAAAACTTTTGTCTGGCGGTTGATACTTGCATTAAGGAAAGTGTTATTTGTCATTTCAACTTGGTTTCAGTTGGTTCCACCGATGTTTATCCTGGGGGTGGGGTTGTCTGGCGGGCCCAATGCAGCAAAACTTTTGTCTGGCGGTTGATACTGGTACTAAGTATAGAGTTATTGGTAATTTCAACTTGGTTACAGGTGGTTCCTCTGATGTAAACCCAAGGGGTTGGGGGTGTCTGGCGGGCCCAATGCAGCAAAACATTAATTTGTCTGGCGGTTGATACTGCTGGTATTAAGAATAGTGTTTTAATAGGCACAATAGGTCATTTCAACTTGGTTTTAGATGGTTCCTCCGATGTTTAACCCCGGGGGTGGGGGTGTTTGGCAGGCCCAATGCAGCCAAATTACGTATGAGTCTAGAGCCATAAACTTAAATAGCATACACCTTTTCAGCCCTACAGCTGGTGTCATTATTATTGTATGGGCTCTTAAAGTTTGAAAACAATACCACAACGACGCGCGGCGGTCGTCCATGGACGGAGCTCCAAAAAGGGGAGGTTTTACATATTTTAAGAGGCTGTATCTCGGAAACGATATGGAGTATGGATTTAATTTTTGGTGTGTGTTCATTTGAGCCATAGTGGAACAGTTAGACGAAGTTATACGTAAATCTGAGCTGATTTGACAACTGGGTAATTTCAACCCATAGGTTTGTACAGTAAACATTTGGGGGAGGGGGTGTCTGGCAGGCCTAATGCAGCAGAAAATTTGTCTGGCGGTTGATATTTAGGTGTTCGGCCAACAGCCGAACAACTATTGTTGTTGTTATTTTTTTTTTTGGGGGGGTTTTTTTTCCTCGTGTTCTTCTTTCCCTGCGAACCTTCTCAAGCAATTTTTAACAAAAGTAAAGCTTGTTCAAACTTAAAACTTACTTTGTACATAGGCACTAGTGAGTAGATGAAACCGCCACTTTTTTGGATTGATGACGCCATTGATGACGTCATGGCAAGGTTTTTAATGTTGAAAAATGACCATTTGCTTTTCGCTGTATCTCAACGAATATTGAAGCTATGATGTTCATATTTCAGCATCGGATAGATAAAGACTTGGACAACGTTTGAAAAGTTAACGCAAAAATCATACGACCTTAACTTCCGGGTCGTTACCCTGGGTCAAAGTTCGCCATCGTGTATTTTACATCAAAAAACAACTTTTGAGCTTTTAAACAAAAGTAAAGCTTGTACAAACTTAAAACTTACTATGTACATAGGCAATATTGAGTAGATGAAACCGCCACTTTTTTGGAATGATGACATCATTGATGAGGTCATGACAAGGTTTTTAATGTTGAAAAATGACCATTTGCTTGTTGCTGTATATCAACGAATATAAAAGCTATGATGTTCATACTTGGGCATCGGATAGATAAAGACTTGGGAAACATTTGAAAAGTTAACGCCAAAATCGTACGACCTTAACTTCCGGGTCGTTACCCTGGGTCAAAGTTCGCCTTCGTGTTTTTTTCATCAAAAAAACAACTTTTGAGCTTATCTACGGCATAACTCAAGATTGAGATCGATTTGAACCTTGAAACTCAACAGATAGATGAACCTTAGTGTTTTTAAGACAACACAGGCCTAATTACGTCATAATGACGTCACCAGGTATTAAATAACAATAAAACAACGTTTAAAATGTGTAAAAATCATATGGCGCGAACGTTTTTGGGGGAATTCCAAAAGCGCTCTTGTTTGTCCAACAAAAGAGGACGCTGTTGATTATCAAATCTGTGTACATCATCCCGTGCAGGGATAGCTAAATTTTTAAAGGGTTTCCATAAATTGCAAATTAAAACCTAAAGCCAATCTCACACAAACATATTGCATTTGTGAAGAAAAAAGGAGTTGTTAAAAACTGTGATACAAGTTTAACTATAAAAATTAACGACGCGTTGTAGTAAAAGTCATCTTTATGGTTCAATGTTTTTGAACTACGTCATCACGTAACGTCTAACCGAACACCGTGTTTTTGTAATTAACAAAAATTCTATGTCTAGTTTTTACTTAGTATTATGTTTATGACCATTTCCACTTGGTTTCATGTGGTACGTAGAATCTTTGATTCAGCCCATTATTTTGCCTCTTTGCTGGGGGTCCATGCGCCACATGCAGCAGGGGGTCCCCGGCAGACATCCATATCTGACTATATGTCAGATTATCCACTAAATGTTCCTGTACTCAAATATTGGTACCTCGTTCCTTTAACCAAAGTGCTCTGGGCTGCCGGTCTATTATGTCTTTATGTGTAAGTACACATTACTGACCTCTGTATGTGTTGGCCATAATCATCAGAGCTTGTATATTATTTTTACTGCAGGTTACTCTTCTTTAATCAATTTGGAAGATCGTTAAAACAATGACAACAGCTGCATTGCAGATATCCAAGAAAGGTGGCTTGGTTTATGACAGCTGTTGGTTCAAAGATGGACGCTTACATGTAAGTACATTGCACATAAATTAGTAAAAAATTGTGATCTCTTTGTGTACGCTTTTTCAGTTTAATGAAAATTTGTAACCATTACATGAACCTGTAAAGTAAGTTCAGTGTTCTTCACATATAAATTATTGACACTTGGCCTTTCGGGGAGAAATGGGGTGGGGTCGTAAAAAGGGTACATTTGAGATAGTGTTTGACAACCTCTAACATTGAATGGGCAGTTGATAGTGTGAACTTAAGGACTCTATAATATGAAGTAGGCCTGGGCGACTAGTGCAACCAGTGTCATAGTCGCAACTATTGATTGATTAGTCGAGTTGAGACTACAGCTTTTCTATTACCGGTAAACCTCACCACCACGACTACTCAAAAAAAAAGTTTAGTATTGCTTTGTTCACTGTATATAGTCGCGAACCGACTTTGTGTTGTACTCCAACGATATTTTTCCCCACCCAAGTCTTATTTTCCACAGGATCGTAAATTAGACCTGGGCGAACTATTCAAATATCCGGTTAATGGCGAATGGGTTTTCCTATCCGTAACCGCGAATGCCTTTTTTTTTCTTAACCGGATATCCGCAATGGGCGCGAATACCTATTTATAAACCGGATAGTTGTGTAATTACAACCAAGTAACCGGATATTCTTTAATATCCGAATATCCGCAGGCGTCGGGCGACAACTGATAGGAATGTTTAGTCTGAATCCTTATGAAACTGCTATTAAGACAGCATAAAACAGCATAAATTAAGTATTTAACTATGCTCACCTCCGTTAAGAGTTAAAACAATGACATTTCTGACGTAATTTGTACAAAAGTTTTCCTTCACGTAGAGTCAATCACGATCAAAAGAAAAAGCAAATCGCCATCTTTAAATTAGATCCGGTTATTTTTATGAATGAACCGAGTGACACTGTCTAAAACTAATATCAATCCGCCCATAAGATGTTATTACAAGCGAACAGCACCCTTTTTTTCTTCTTCTAATAGCGCCCTCTAGGGGCGAAAAAAACTATTCGAATATCCGGTTAATTTTGGATAGTTGGCCAGCAGTATCCGAATACCAAAATTTCACTATTCGCCCAGCACTATCGTAAATATTCTTCACTTTTTGATCACAGACCCCAACTTGCTATAGCTGTATAGTGTACATAAAACAAATGGTAGCCCTCACTACTTTGGGCTAGTGATCTGTGATCCATTTCTCAAAGATTGGGGACAGACTCAGATTACGAATTTAAAAATTGCGATTTAAAATGCAATGAAAGTGGTCCATACAGAACTTTTATTTGTATTTTCGTGAACATTTCCATTAGCAATTCAACTCTTGGGTTTACAAATGAATGGCAGCAGTTTAGGTTTTTGGTTCGCAGGCCTGGTAATTCAACAGGGCTGTAATCGCAAGGCAAACTGCCCAGCGATCCCAGAGTCCAAAGACAAAGGTCACATGTATTTGGGTGAAAATTCACTTAGCCGCCATAATTATGTTCAATTTGGGTCAAAAATTCAAAATAGATTCAGAATAATCATTCCAACTCAGTCAAATAGTCTAATTGTTCTAATTTATTAATTTGATATTGTCGGGGCTACAACTATCTCAAATACTTAACAAAAAATACTTAAAGTTCAACAACTTGTACACAGTGAGCAGTTAATATACTAACAAATAAGACCATTTTGAAAAACCTCTTCAATGTTAGCTGCTAATATTTTTAACACCTTGTTACAAATAATATACTATGCAACATTTTGGCCGAAATAGGTACTACATGTAGGGGTTGGTTTTACAAAAAAATGTTGGCTATCTGTGTGAATTTCAGAGGTTTTTTTTCATGACAAGCACACATATTTTGAAGTAAAACTAAACAACAATAGTCCTAGTCTCATATCAATGCTTGTGTTTACACAAGTATACTAACCTGCTGATCATTCATACAACCATTGAAGTTTATAGTGTATTTGGTTTAAAAGATACATTTTCTTTGGGTGCACAATTTCGGACATAACTTTGGACAATGTGGACATTTCGGACATAACTCTTTGTAGACATTACATAGTTTTACATGGACATGACACTCAGAGTCACCTTTTTGGGGGTTTTTAACTGATGGTTTGGTACATAAGTAATTGTAAATCATGATGTGGGATCTCTTTCTTTCAGTCATATCATTATATTATGGACATAACTTTGAAATTTTTCATTATTTCGGACATAACTATGTCCAATGTCCATTTTTGTGAGTACTCGGGAAGTTATTTGACTCACTCTTAGTGTAGCATCCATAGTTTGTTCAATACGAATCTACTGGAAAACAGCAGATAACAAGATATTCCCCAAATTACATTAAGATGCCTTACCTATGGGCGATTCCACGGTAACACGCGTTACGCTTTTGAGGGTCCTTCATCATTCTCCATTCTCTGGCTGCAAGACTACTTTGATTTGAGGGTTCATCTTTTGTATTTTAAAACCTGAATATCTAGGCTAGATCCCAATGTTCACACAAAAGTGAAAGATCAACTGGTTAAGCTGAGAGAGCTCTGCGAAAATCGGTAACACGCGTTACGCTGAATGGAAAGACCAAAAAAATACCGAGCTTCATTTCAACTTTGTCCTAAAACTAACCAGTCTACTACAAAATTGTTTCTACTGTCATCAAGTACTATGCTAAGGTTTATTATACCAAAATAATTACAATAATCTAAGTGCAACTTTTTTAGTAAATTGCAAAATAGTCGGTAACACGCGTTATGGTAACACGCGTTACAATTTTTCCAAGCTACATGTTTATATGTTATTTCAATTGTTGAGTTACAAGTTCTCAAAAAATATAAACCAGTATCAGTTGCACATCATATTTAAAAAGCAAAAAATTAAATAGAACTTTTTCTTAACGTTTTGCTCTACATATTACAAAATTTAAGGTAACACGCGTTACGGTAACACGCGTTACAATTTGTCTTGCTACATTATTGATGTTATTTCAATTGTTGAGTTACAATTTCTCAAATTTATCAACCAATATCAGTTGCACATCATATTTGAAGAGCAAAACAGTAGCTATAGACCTTTTTATTCATTTATTTTTTTAGTTGCTCTACATATCCCAAAATGTGTAGAGCATGCGTTTGTTTACTATCACGGGTTCTCCAGTTTCCTAATAATATGATTCCTAAAAAATAATGTTTTGTAATCTTTAGAACTTGCCAACTTCCATTCCTTCAAGCAGGGGGCATCCCGAGAACACTGAAGTCATTTTCTTCACTTACTTACATTACTTCACCACGGAAATAATCCCAATCATTAACCACAAAAAACAACTCCCCACGCTTAGAATCGTTAATTTGACCCCCCCCCCCCATTCCATCGACATGTCCTTTGCCATGGGATGTTGAAAAGTAATTCCACCTCATTCAGATTATGCTTGCCTACCAGGCCATGGAACGTGGCAGGAATATTTTAGTTTTTAAACTGTGTGCTGTGCCCATCTGACCATTGTATACAGTGTATTGGGCTTGGTAACACGCGTTACATTGGTAACACGCGTTACATGGTAACACGCGTTACAGTTTTCGGAGGCTCATTGTGAAGCGGTGGTTAAGAATTCATCTAAGTTTTTACTGTTTTTACATGAGCCCTTATTAGTAGGAGGAAAATTAAAAGTTGCAGCATTTGAAACCAGGTTGTTTAGTAATTATATTTAAAAGGGTGTGTTTTGGTAACACGCGTTACGCTCTCTGAGAGTACCTCGAACCAAGTGTTGACACAAGTGTACATTGAGTTGTATTGAAATTTTTCATATTTTTTCTGAAAGAATACTGCCCATACTTGCTCTCAACTATACTTTTTTAAAGAAAATTGATACTGACTATAAAAATAGGTCAAATTGATAAAACCATAAAAAACATTACTTTTTTTTCCTACCAAAGTGCACTATTGGAAAATAATTTGTTTCACAGTTAACAATATCCGAACAGAATAAAACAAATTCCCCTGACACTTGGACATGTTTGGAATGATATAAAGAAAAAAATTCAATTCGTGGAGCAATTTCATTTTTCTAAGAAAATTCCACCTTTTCATGGAATCGCCCCTATACAGATTACGGAGTTTAACAAGTTAACGGCCTTTTCAGTGAAACCATGTTAAAACCATCTTCAAAGTAAAAAGTAGGTGAAACACGTTAAAAGAGAACTGAAACAACCAATTTAAGCTGAAAAGACATTTTAACACCAAGTAACTGCCAAACATCATATAATACAGACAAATTGAACTTGAACACAGTTGTCTTTCATTTTGGTTGATCTGAATGACAGGTAAATACCCATGCTTTACAATAACGCCAGCTTTTGTTAAATTTGTGACACAGCATCGGCACTCCACTTGCGTGCGCCCCTTTGAGTCATTATTATAGGGTTTGGAATCGAGATCATCATGATTAGGGATGCCATGATGACTTCCACTCCTTGTCCTCTCCAGTTGGCCAAACAAAGTAACCCTTTTTTACAACCTGAGTTTGAAAAAAATGAAAGAAACTTTGGTTTAAAAGGAAAGCAATAACAATATTACCTTAATTTTACTTACATTTAATAAGCAATCTAAGTCATGATCTCAAATACAGAAACAGTCTATTACAGATCTTACCTGGTTTCTTTTGCGACAAAATTTACATCTTCTAGGATTCGAACTACCTCTAGCTACCGGGCAACCTCGGTAGTCTAGTTGGTAAGACACTGCTCTAGAATTGCAAGGGTCGTGGGTTCGAATCCCACCCGAGTAACATGCCTGTGATATTTTTTCCCAGGACTCGGGAAAGTACTGAGTATACAGTGCTAACACACATCGGTGTTAATATTCTTTATCCCGATGCAAATTTAACATCTATTATCGTTGCAGTACCCGCTGCCAAAACATCAGGATTCGAACTGCCTCTAGCTACCGGGCAACCTCGGTAGTCTAGTTGGTAAGACACTGCTCTAGAATTGCAAGGGTCGTGGGTTCGAATCCCACCCGAGTAACATGCCTGTGATATTTTTTCCCAGGACTCGGGGAAAGTACTGAGGGGACAGTGCTACACACATCAGTGTATCATGGGTAAAAAACCAAAATTAATATTCTTTATCCCCGATGCAAATTTAACATCTATTATCAAATTTACATCTGCTCTTTGTTTTCTAAGCCTACAAAAACATGCAAGGAATCTCTTAAAAATAGTGTAAATTCAGGTCTTATGATTGTTCCAAGACAACAAAATTATCACTTACCTATTCACTGCAGCAGAAGTGTGAATACAGTGTGCTATATGTGCGTGCTGAAGTAGCGCTTGTTGTAGTATACTGTCATGTTGTCTATGTATGTATACTGCGTACATCATCAAATACAGGTTTTAAATGCGTACTATTACAGAAATGTAAGCCAAACCAACCCAGACACACACTCCTGTGGATGTTTTAACAATTTATCTTTTTCATAACCTACATGTAGACTAGAGCCATGGCCCACCGTTTGTATGTCCACTGTTAAAAGTTATGTCCGAAACAGCAATATGTCCACACAAGTAAAAGTCAATTTTGAACAAAACACTTCAAATTTCAGCATTACTTTTTGGATAATTGGTGCAAATAAATTAACTACACATTATTTGAGACTAAAGAAAAAAGTTTCTTTACATCATCATTCTTAACTTCCCACATTGAAAACTTGGGCCTTTTGGGAGAGAGACTTCAAATGTGGTGATCATTTCGTAGTTTGTGCTCAATTGAAGTTTGATTTATTTCACAATGCCAATTTATGTTTTTAGTTAGTTGAATTGATGAAGTACATTAAATATTCACCCCACCCACATACAAAATAAGTTTACATGTAAGTCATGAAAAAATGTTCAAAGTATAAGTGGATTCTGTACATAACAGTTATGTCCGAAATAATGGACTTACTAATGGTGTTAATTGTTTTTAAGTATTGTTCTTCAATACACAAAACAAGAAGTGTCATAGTTTCAAGATTATAACTTGCCCCAAAATGTTTATTCTTCCATTGGACACGTTTCGGACATAACTTCTATTTCGGACATAACTCATGTGGACGGAAAGTTCTTAATCCACCTCCCTCGTGGAGTTTAGGGGTAACTGTTTCAGGTGAAGATTTTTATTAATTGACAAGTCAACATCACTTGTTTCATCTATGAACTTGAATGATTTCTTAATTAGGGGTTTTCTGGTTTCCTATGTTACTAATTGAAAGAAACTAGTATCGAAAAAATACTTTAAAATTGGACGGAAAATAGTTATGTCCAAAATGACTCACTAATGACCTTGTTGTGTTTTTATCAGACATAAACCATTGAAGTGTTGTTATCAGCAAGGCATTTCTCCATTCTATCATCATGTATAACATGCAGTGATAGCTTTGGTAACTAATGTCTTTAGAGGCAGTGGACACTATTGGTAATTGTCAAAGACTAGCCTTCACAGTTAATGTATCTCAACATATGCATAAAATAACTAACCTGTGAAAATTTGAGCTCAATCGGTCATCAAAGTTGCGAGATAATAATGAAAGAAGAAAACACCCTAGTCACACGAAGTTGTGTGCATTTAGATGGTTGATTTCAAGTCCTCAAGTTCTAAATCTGAGGTCTCGACATAAAATTCGATGAAAATGACTTCTTTCTCGAAAACTATGGCACTTCAGAGGGAGCCGTTTCTCACAATGTTTGATACCATCAACCTCTCCCCATTACTCGTCACCAAGAAAGGTTTTATGCTAATCATTATTTTGAGTTACTACTAATAGTGTCCACTGCCTTTAAAAGGCAAGTGAAACAAAAAATATAGTTTTCTGATTGAACGGGTTTCCGTCCACAAGTCGGCCTTTTACCAACATTCTGAAAATCTTGGAAAGCAACTATGAGAAAGTTGTTGCTACTGTAGGTACCTCTAGGTGGGTACTTCAAATGGATGCTTTAGTTTTCTTGACATGATGTTTAGTTTATGTGCTGATGCTAAAAGGGCATTCTAGCTAATTAGTGCCGTTTAGTGAATTTTCACCCATTTAGTGTTGTACATGTAGCAGGCTGGGCGGCTCGCAACAACTAAAAATTTCTGCCCAGTACTTTGAGCAAAATGCACTGTGCTGCCCAACTATCAGCTGCCACTTCGTCACAACTATTCTGAAAAGGATACTCAAATTCTCAGCAACACAATTGTAAGCAAACAATTCACGCAGCAATTAAATCAATACCGACACGATAAACTGGACCGCAACGGAACAATGCACTCAAGAAGTTACACAATAAATTAATAACGGAACCCAGACATAAGATCGGAGACAGCACGCAATGAAAGTTTCGCTGGATAAAAATAGCAAATAACTCACCCAAATTCTGGCTGGAAATAGCGTCCAAACACAAAGATCAAATAAATTATCAGCACAAAATCAATCCCGTATTTCGCCTGCCAAAAAGACGAACTTTCTTATTCTGTTTCCAAAAGACACTATTTCAACACTAATCCCCAAAATAACACTTGTTGCTTGTTCGCTTGCCAAAAACACTCTGACGGATTCCCAGGCAGCAGCCCAAAAAAACCATGCCGCCATGCGAGCACGATCACCCCGCATGGACACTCAGACCCCGCCCAACCACCCCGTGATTGGCTGCGGCCTGTGTGTCCCTGCCTAGCGACAAGCCTGCTGCTACCAGAGTGGTCACTAAGACCCGCCACTCCCGCTGCTGACCTCTCCGACCATGTTACACATAACACAATTTCGTGACCCTTACCAAATAAGGCTGATTAGACTTGTGTCGGTCTGACACACAATCTCGTCACAATACCAACATAATTCAACTATATTCAAAAATTCTGTAGAATCTTGTTACAATTTTAATCCTTAAACGATATGATAAATCAGACTTTTAAAACTAAACATCTTTGTTCTGTGGTGGGCTTTGACTCGTAGTGTGTGTCCAGTGACTGCAGGTGTTCATTTACATTTACACTACATAAAGTTTTACAAGTTTCAAGTCACCATGTGCAGGAGCTCTAGTCAAATGTGCTTCTAGGTAGCCCAGACGGGAATTAGCAACTCATTTGTGCGTCTGTTTACTGCTACACATTTGATGCAGTACCAACATTACTTTGACCCACCTTGATAAGAGCGCACAAAAGACGCATGCATCTCGGCATGATCGAACAGCATGATGAATGACTGTTTTCCATGATGTAGAGAGTGTCGGAACAATAGGGTTAACTACTCAGCTTCCCGAATTCAAACGACAATAAATTATATGTGGTTGACAAGTTCTTGCATTTGGTACTAATTTATTGTAACAAAACAGCTCCAACACCAATTAATCCATATGTACACTTGCGCAATAACTGATATGTATAACCCCAACATCTCCCTCAAGCTCGAATAAAACCAATGATTATCCCTAGTCCCACTTAGGCTCCACAAATAAAGGCAAAATAGCAAATTTGTTTAAACAGCAGTATTCTCAACTTCGTCAATACAAACATTAGAATGTTAAATAAATTACAAAACTGAGGATGGCTATCCCCCACCACTGTTCTTCAAATTAAGTCGTTCTTCACTTCCTAAACTGAAATACCGTATTGTTGATTCCCTTCACCTTTGGACGAACTCCACTTAACTCACAATAACACAACTCCGTACCTCAGTAATTGCACATCAAACCCTCAGTAGGATGTTAAATACTTGGCCCAGGGGAATTCATTCTTGTGCTGTACTCAAACTTGCCCATCCTGCAAATATTGCATCAATGATGGTGGGCGTACGTTCCCCCTCGCCATACTAAATCTGATTATTATACCGTCTCACTTCCACTCCTTCCACGGGTGTTGGTTGATGTACCACAAATGAAAATTACACTTGGGTGCGCCTTCTTGCACCCGCCCTTCACACTCCGAAAAGGCCATGGTTGTCTCCCTTGCCAAGGTCCAAAAAGATTGGGTTGATAAGCCAAACCCTCAGCACTCAGCTAGCATAATATTAATCTGGTTGCAAAAATAGAATCTGGCTTGCAGAAAATGTTTCCTTATTTTCACTGGTTTTAAAGGGAAGGTAAACTCTTGGTAATTGTCAAAGACCAGTCTTCTCACTTGGTGTATCTCAACGTCAAAGACCAGTCTCCTCACTTGGTGTATCTCAACGTATGCATAAAATAACAAACCTGTGAAAATTTGAGATCAATTGGTCATCGGAGTTGGGAGAAAATGATGAAAGAAAAAACACCCTTGTTGGACGAATTTGTGTGCTTTCAGAAAGGAATAAAAGACGTCTAGCTAAAAGTTTTTTATTATTTCAGTGAGAAATTACCTCTATTTCAAAATCTATGCTACTTCAGAGGGAGCCGTTTCTCACACTGTTTTATACTATCAACAGCTCTCCAATGCTGTTACCAAGTCAGTTTTAAAGTTAATATTTGTTTTGAGTAATTACCAAATGTGTACCTTCCCTTTAAGGAACAGCTCGTACAGGAACATGTATACGTGTGCATTGTGAATAATTAATATTGACCCCCATACAACCATGGCCAACTGGGTCTTAGCACCAAGCCCTTCATTAATATTGACACAAAATTAAAAAGAACTTCCAACAAATTTATGCAGGATCTCTGAAGGAAAGGAATGAATATTCATAAAACATCCAGGTGTTTGCATTTTTCTTTGACAGAAAGCAAGGCATGCAGTACTGAAAAATAGTGCAGCGGGAGCAATGTGTTTATGAGTATAAGAATTTTAACTTTTGCATGAAATAATTGGAAGAAGTTTAAAATTTAAACTCGCCTATGTATTGTTGAACGGAACACGGAATCACCAGCATTTTAATAAGCTTAAGAAAGCTTAATTTATGCAAATTATGCATATTTCCCCTGCTTACTTTTTTTCTAGTTTTTGGAAGGTTGTTTGAGAAGGTTTCCGGGGACACTTGCAAAAAAAAATCATTTCTGTTGCAATTTTGTTTTAGGTCAAACCATAGATTGACTAGACTATAGGCTGTGGTGCGCTTCATTGGGTAGAAGGATTGGTGACGTGGAGCCGGGTAGCTGGAAGTCCCCTGGGATACCCGGCTCACAGGGCCCGCCCTCTTCGGGTTTTACTCATTGCTCAGGCGTCCCAGTCACCCAGGTTTTCTCCGAGAGGGCCTCAGACCCGGGACCGATCTTCGCACAAGAGACAGAAGACCAAGAAAGACCGTCATGCCCGACATTCACCGTCAAGCTCTGACTTGCTTCCAGAGGGGCAAGTGTCGCCGGGGTAACGAGCTGCTCCCCCGGGACATTCAGCGCCCTCGGAGGTCTGCGTCGGTGACACTTCGTCACTTCAACCAGCCCCCGTAGCCTCAGTCGGCTGCGTCGGCTGGCGGACTCCCCAAGGAGGGGAGACTTCCGTTCCCCTTCTTTAGTCAGTGTGCATGGGTCTACCCAATCGAAGGTTAAACACCCCAGCAAGACGAAGAAAGCTGGTGCTGGGGCGATAACCAGGAGAAGTTGGGCTAGGGGTGGCTCCAATCCGGAGTGCACCATACCCTCTCTCAACCCGGCCTTGGGGGTCGCTGCAGCCGGAGGGCATCCTCTCTCTACATGGCTTGGCTTACCCACCCCTTGCCGGCCATGTGGTTTTCCCCACGATGGTCGTTGATGGGCTTTTGTAGGGCCGCCTCACATCATCCTGTTCACCCTCATCCTGAAACAACTTCACTCAACGAATCATCTTTAAGCTGATGCTCATTATCCACAATATATTTTAGAACTACTTCAAGTTTACACTCCATCAAGGATTCTTTGATCCAGTACCAATGATGCTAATGAACCCAAGTCTCTACACTCCTGGGGTGACAGGTCTTTTTCTTCAGCTGCCCAATGCATCTGGAACTCTCAATCTTAGACCTTGTCTTTTTACCACAAAATTAAAATAACTCAAAACTTATCTTATGTCACAGGTGTTTAAGTACCATTTTGTTGTTTTCTTGAACACCCAGCAGGTTGGATAATTGTGCATTACAGGTCTTTATTTCATTATTTTTATTAATTTATTTCAGAAGATAATTAATCAGTGCAACTCCCCACCCAAGCTTTCCGCGGGAGTTTCAAATTCAGGATATCAACAAATCGAGGGGTGTTCTTTAAGAACTCAGGAACCGAACCCATCAGATTCTTGTCAGCATTCTACAACATCTTTGTACAAAAATACCAGACATGATGTCCCCGAAGAAAAGGCAACAAATGATGTCATGACAGTCAAACGAGAACAACAAATGTTGAGGTATTATATGTACAATTTAAGTCCTGTATAAACTAAAAAAATCCATTGTGTGATTCAGGTGTTATGTTTTGATCTAATGTAATTTGACACCTCTTGGCATTGCCGTGATGTCATTGTTTAGTTGTGCCACATCACGCGATACGCACAACGCGTACAGCATTCCCCTATAAGGAGTTGTTTACCCGAGGGCCTTGACTGGGCCTTACCATTTCATAGCTCGAGGGTCGTTGTGTTGAAAGAAATCATTGAAAAATTTAAATTTTTGAATTGTTTTTACTTTTTGATCATAAGTGTTGATGTTTTTTGACCCAAAAGGTATTTATGAATGGGAATCAAAGTGCGTTGAATCGGTTTTCAACTAGTGTTTTAAACCCGCCGAGGCCTGGTTCTTGATAATTTATCTCGACTTAGTCTCGGTAAAATTATCAAGAACCAGGCCTCGTTGGGTTTAAACCACTAGTTGAAAACCTCTTCACCACACATTGATTCCCTTAGTTATGTAGCGTTTGTGAAGTGTTTAAAGTTGTTCTGATGATGCAAAGATTGTAATATTCATGAGTAATTTACATAATAAATGTTGGAAAAAGTTACCTTTGATAACAGTTTAATTGCGCACTCGACAGTGTCATCATGGTTTCATGAAAAATTGTCCATCTTTAAATTGAGGTTCAATTGCCTGGTGAACTTTAAGGCTCAATTCTATTTCAATCTTAAGTAATGTTGTACAGATGAGTTGATTGGATAAAAAAGAAGAAGAAGAAGAACAAAAAACGACAAAGAAGAGTTTTTCAAGTATGTATTGCATGACCACCTAAAAAACACAGAACAAAAACTAGAGGAGCTTGAAGCCTGATCATTTCTAGTTTTGTATGAATGCACTTATAGTAGTTTCATTGATTCAAGACCTAGGTTTCTATATGGCCCTCTGCTAAGTTATATTATTTTCCCCAAAGCCGCTGTTTTGTGACTTGCTAATTATTTGAATGGAAATTAATAAAACAAACAAACAAACAAACAAACAAATAAACAAACAAACAATAAATGGGAAAAGGGAGATAACCTTGTCTAAAATTACCATTTAGGACCAAGTCATCACCCTTTATTTTATTATTAAAAAGAAATTAAACTTTGCTGTATTTTTTTCTTCTTATAGAACGAGTGTAATCAACAGTTTTCAGAGCTCAGGCACACCTGATCCAAGTGCATTAGTAGAAGTATCTATTCTTGAATGTCAGCAACACTGGAAAACAGAGTTAAAGGTAAATTTATACATTTGAATGCACAACTCAAGTGCCTAAAATGGCACTACGCACTAATCAAGTGCCAACCAGGTGCTAATTTAGTCTTCACTGATGCCTGCAATGCAGCATTCAACAAATAAATACTATTATTAAAACATTCAAACATCGCAGTCAAAGGCTAAGAAATAAAGTTTAGATGACTCTGTGTGAGAGCTATGGACGGCCAGTCGGTGCAGTGGTTGGGCAGTCAGCGAGCTCCCCAACTTTACTCTTGGGGAAGTGCCTGCCAGGCAATATCGCTAAGATTTTACACACAATAGCGCCCTCCACCTTCCTTTTTTCAATGTCCCATGACATGCTTGCCACGTGGTCTACCTCTTTCCTATGAGCCCTACCAAATGTAAGCACCCAAGAACCGAGTATACTCTACCGGTACAGTACAGCCCTTTAGTTGCCATCGAGGCACGGAGGGACCGAGACGAGCGAGACAGGCAATGTGTACTCGTACTCACTACACGTGAGGGAAGCTCGCTCGTTTGTCAATCAAACGAGGGCGCCTCTCGAGACGAGGGATCCCACGTTCAGTTGGGAAGCAGCTATACGAGACAAACGAGAGAGGACCCGCGAAACTATCGAGTGCCCACGAAATGAACCTGCACATGCAAGGACAGTTTCAGGGATCCTCTTCTTAGCAGTGAAATTAAATTACAACATTTTGAAAATTATTCGCTGTATTGCAAAGATTTGCAGTGAAATGACAGGTTGATAAGATTAGGTAATGTCAGCAGTGAATACTGTTGCCTGTTCATTTAGTTTAAGTTAAGGACGTAAAACGAAAGGAAATAATTACATGCAGTAAACACAAGGAGTGTCAGTATTGATCAATAATGAGAGTAGAGCTGCTTACAAAGCAAAACATTGAAGCGTTGTTATACTTTGTAACAAGTTACAACAAAGTGTAGCAATTTTATAATGTAGTTACAGTTGCGGCACATCTAAAGGGGAAGTTGTCTGTTAGGCTAGTGGCTGGCTCCAAACTCCTGTCTGTTATAGCCGTTTGAGACGTTCCAATATTGTTTGTTAAAATAGTAAGAATTTCCGATGAACTCCCATGTTGTTAATAATAATCGCTGTTAAGGGACATTTCCCCATTTTCCTCGGTGATCCCCGTTGCGTTCTATTTTCCCTCGGCTTCGCCTCGGGAAAATAGAACGCTCCGGGGATCACCTCGGGAGTCATAGTTTTAACCATGGCACTCGAAGCAGTCAATATTTGTATAATACAGAAAAGAAAATCCCCGTGGATTTGGGGGGATTCTAGTACAAAAAATAGCTCACCTCCGATACCTACAAATGCAGAGTAGCACCGTTAAACCGCACCCAAGATAGGGAGGGAATAGGACATGCAGTGTATAGGGCCACTGATTTTCCGTTTCAGAAAAGTGCAAATTCCGTTTGACAAAAACATGAATTCCGTTTCAGGCACAAAAAATTCTGTTTCATGTTTTTTAATTAGATAAAAGGTCGGTTAATACCCAGGGAGACACTTATAAACATAAATTTTGGATAAGTTGCACAGCTGACTTCCTAAATGTTAATTTGAACTGACATTTTTCAAAAAAAAAAACACTAAAAAAGATTTTTTAATTTTTTAATTTTTATTAAATTTTCTGCTGATCGATGCATTAGAAACATGTAAACAGCCATTGCACTGTGGCTGCAGTGTCAACGCACATGATTTGATAGACTTGACTCCAAGTCTAAAAACTGCAGTTGTTTCTCTGCATCAGCCACATTGCATGCATTGTAGGCTAATGACGGAAGTGTATCCACAAGAGGGCGCTGTTTTAGCATGATCACAGACTTGGGACCAAGTCTATGGACGTGACCGTTCTCCCTCCACAAACAAAATGTCAGCCATTTTGTTTTTCGCTTTGCCGGCAGAATGTTGACAGTTTACGGTTTTATTTTAGACCTTTCCGAGATGAAAAAACATTGTATGTGTTCTTATGGATCATAGATAAGCTAGTTTGTGTATTATTGTTGGTAAAAGGGAGGGAGAAAATGCAATTTGGGTGAAACAAAAATGTAAAAAACGTGCCG